>NW_012135414.1:538232-645394 GCF_000956105.1 Propithecus coquereli
ATTAAACCGTCAACAGTTTGAGCACAGAGACCCATGTCATATGCCTATTCATTTTCTCTCAGGACCTGTCACATAATAAGGCTTAATAAATGTTTGTTGAATGAGTGAACAAATGAACAAAATTAAAAGCAGAAATAAGGTGGGAAATTGGAATCAAATTTCACTTAATAAAGACAAAGTTAATGTATTTTTTAAAAAGACTGACAAAAGAAATAAGCCAACAGTACAAGTTATTATTCATGAAATGAGAAATGAACAAAGACAGATAAACATTAGGGAAAAATATCAGAGAGTACTATACATGTTATATACAAATAATTTAGATAAACTAAGTAACAGGGGTGACTTTGGAGGATATATTAGGAATGTATTTTTCTAGAGTCAGCTTGATAAGTCCTTCAATTCCTGAGGGGCAGACTCCTGGGTAACAAGTCAGCCTCACAGAATGTCTCCCAAGATTTTCAAATCAACCCTTTGATATGTAAATGTATTCTTACCTCTCAAGGGATTTTCCTAGACCAGTTCCTTGGGCATAGTAGAAGTCAAATTTTCCATGCAGGGTCTTAAAGAAGAAGAATCTAAGACCCATACAGGAATATAAAAATAGGATTCTCACCCATGAAACACCTTCACAGCCTCTGGGGACCTGCAGGACTGTGAGGTTGATGCTGGTCTTTCCTGGATTTGCTGAAGATACCATTTGTTATATAAAGATCAAATCCCCCACTAAACACACATTCATTGAAAAAATACTCAGTGCAGGTCACCAAGAACAAGAGATGAATAAGATAACAGTCCCCATCTCAGGAAAGGGTCAGCCCCCAATCTATTCTCTACCCAGTGGCAAGAGGTGCCTATCCTAGCAAGATGGTCAGCGTATTCGGTTCATTCATTCTATGGTTTCCACAAATTACTTCTAACTTCAGGTACCCAAAGGCTGATCGACTTCAGCTTGATCAACTGAAACAGGCAGTTCAATATCTTTATTCCTAAAAGCAAAGAACTGGAACAAAAACAACAACAACAAAATAAAAACTTTGAGTAAATCTATTAATATATCTGCAGAAGAAATTTGGAAAGTAAATTTTTTAAAAAAATCTATGAAAAGGAAAAAAACCCACATGGGATATACCCCCTTCTCTTGCTGAAGGAGAACTTGATGTGGTGGTGTGTTCATCAAAGAATTATTTCAAACTTTCTCTCAAAATTAATAGATAATATTCCTCAACAGAGAAAATGATGGCATACTATCAAGTTTTCTTAATGATGCAAAGATAACTTCAAATTAAAAATCTGACAAAGATTACACTAAAAAAAGGATACCGTAGGTCAATCTCATTCATGAAACATAAAAAGTGAAATAAAATTTCAGTCAGAAAATGTTAATAATTCTTAAGGCTGGGAAATAGGGACATAAAGTTCATTTTATGATTCTCTCTACTTCTGTGTACATTTAAAATTCTTCTTTTTTTTTTTTTTTTTTTTTCAGAGAGTGGGTGTACATATGTTTAGGTTACGTGTGTTGCCCTTGGTTCCTCCCCCCACCTAAGTCCATGTATACACAAGGAGTGCAATGCGCACTACCCGAAGGATGGACATATTAAAATTCTTCTTAATAAACTTTCTTTTATTAAAAAAATTACCACCAGCAAAATCCAGCGGCAACACATTATAAAGATTATGTACCTTAATCAAGTTGCATTTATCCTAAGTAAGAAAAGCTCAATTTACAGAAAACTATTAATATATTTTATCTCATAAAGAAAATAATAAAACAAGGTAAATAATTATCTCATAAGAAGCCAGAAATCATTTGTTATATGTAATCTAATCTCCTTGCTTAATTAAAAAAAAAAAACAAATACCAGGTAATTCAATATTATTTTAGAAAGGAAAATAGAAGCATTACATTTAAAAGACAAAACAAAATTACAGTATTCATCACAACATTAGAGTTGCTGACCAGTGCAATGCAACGTGAATGAGAAATGAAAGATAAATATAGAAAATAGAGACACTCCATGAGTGTCTGCAGGTAGCATGGTTGCATATGGGACTCAATTTCAAAATATTGGAGATAATAAATAACCTGAGCTAAACTGTTCAGTTTTGAAGACTTAGGAGCCTTTAGGAATAATCACCAATACTGGAATGGACTTCATGTATAAAAAGAATCTGGACTTGTTCTGTATGGTCCTAAAGTAACAACTCATCCAAGCTGAAGAAGACAAACTTTGACTCAATGGAAAGAAATTGTCCCTTGAATCTTTCTTAAGGAAATTTTACAACATACACAAAAGTAGACAAAATAGTATCACAAATCTCCATGTATCCATTATTCAGCTTTAGCATTTATCCATTTTGTCCATCTTGTAAAGAATTCTTCATAATCAGAGATATCAAAATTGATTGGGCTGCCCTGCTAGAGAGAGAGCTTTTCATCACCAAGGTATACAAGAATACAAAAGACAGCAACAGGTCAGGGATCCTATAGGGGACAGTCAAGACTGGATGGGGACTAGATCCATACATGCCTTCCAAGCCTGAAACTCTATGATGTAGAAGAGATGAATCTAGATTGTGAGGTGGTCTGGGCCGGATCTCAAACAACTTGAAGACAGGGTTTTTTGTCTTAGTTATCTTTGTATCTCTAGCTTCTAACATAACATAGACATTCAACAAGTCCAGTAAATGTCTGTTAAATTAATAAATGATGAATGAATGGAACACAAAATGGAATGACGGATCCTCTTCAAAAGAGTAATAAACAGAAAAAAATAATGAAATATAAACCTTCCTACAACACTGAATCTCCAATATACACAGAATCCAAGGATATAAACCAATTGCTGATGCAAGAACAAAACACAAACAAGAAACCAAAATACATGACAAATATCCAGCCTTTTGAATAATGAGAGAAATAAATCACCAAAATAGCATTTTTTCAAACTAACATAAATGAAAATGTTAAAACTTTTTGGCGCTTCCTCCTTGGCTCCGTGACACGTGCCCAGCCTCCTGGGCTACACCTACTCAGTCTTCTTCATAAACTCCTCTTCCCTCTATCCTCTGATTCCAGGGTTTGGTTCTCAGCTCCCTTTTCATGTAAATAAATGGCATCTATTATTTCTAAACCAATGGTTCCCAAACTTCACTGTATATTAGAAATACCTAGGGAGTTTTAAAAGCTCCCAGGTTGCACCCTAGACCAATTAAATCAGATTTTTTGAGGGTGTGACCCAGAAACTGGTAGTGATTCCAGTTAAACTACCAAGTGATTTCAATGTACAACAAAACTCGGGACTCACTGCTCCACTCTCCATGTGCAATCTCATTTACTCCCGCAGTTTCAGCTGCTTTGGGAACCAACTGCCTCTTTAGTATCTCAACTGAGATGTCCCATAGGCACTTGATCCAGTTATATGTAAAACAGAATTCATCATCTTTCTCTGCTCTATTCCTCAAAATCCCCTCCTCTAAGGTGGAAGATCTTGTTGAAGGAGACCACCTTTTAACTCCCCTAACTGCCCAAATCAAAAATTTGGGAATCATCCTTGACTCTTTTCCCCTTTCATGGATCCAGTCACCAAGTCTCGTTGACTTTGTTCCTAAT
Organism: Propithecus coquereli; assembly: GCF_000956105.1. Lineage (NCBI taxonomy): Eukaryota > Metazoa > Chordata > Mammalia > Primates > Indriidae > Propithecus > Propithecus coquereli. Next base: position 541,849 of record NW_012135414.1, read on the forward strand.
TGTCTCAAGCTCTCACCTCCTCTCCTTTCTCGGTGCTACTGCCATAGTTCAAACTTTCACTCTATCTGAAATACTACAATACTCCCCCAGCCAGTCCCCCCGCTTCCAGCTTTACCCTCCGTCATTCTATCCCTCATATAACTGCCAAAGTGATATAGCAAGTAATTCTAATCATGTCACTTTTATTTTCAAAATCCTCCAGCGGTTCCCCTTCATCTTTAGGATAAAGTCCAAGCTCAAGAATTATAGTGATATTAATAACACAACTATGTTAACAATACTACCATTTCCACTTACTATGTGCTAGGCACTGGGCTAAGCAATTTACATGTGTTATCTTATTTAATGCTTATAACAATCCTCATTTACAAAAAAGGAAGCTGAGGCACAAAGAAGTTAAGTAATTTGGCTAAGAGCACACAGCAAGGAAGTGGCAGAACTGGAATTCAAAATCAGATTAGCTTGCTCGTCTCTGGAGCTGGACTCGACTTCTCTATGCCACTGCCTCCCTCCTGGCTTTGGGGTGGCAGTCAAAGCCTTTCGTGATCTGGCCCCTGCCTACCCGCCTGTGGCATCTCCCTCACGCCGTACACTCCAGCAGAACTGAATTATCCAATGTTGCCCCAAAAGGCCCTGATTACTCATGCCCTCATGCCTCTGCAGATGCTGTTTCCTTTGCCGAGTCCACACCTTCTGCCTGTCCACCCATCAAATTCCTACTCACACTTCGATGGACAGGCACTGTAGTACCGAACTGGCACAGCACACTCTCCTCTCTGACTTGTTTTCTCATCCGTGAAAACAATTATAATGATCCCTGTCCAGCTATGTTGCCAGGGTTGGTGTAAGGCTTACATTCCATTATGATGTGACAATGCTTTACATCATAGAGGTCTATCTATGCAAATGTGCTCAAGGTAGTGTGAGCTCAGTTGTGTAACCAAGTTTGTCTGAGGCAAAAGTTTAAAGTGTAAGAAGTTTATCTCTGCCATAAAAAGGAATGAGGTCCTGATACATGGTACAACGCAGATGAACCTTGAAAACATGCTAAGGGAAAACAGCCAGACACAAAAGGCCACACACTATACCACTCCATTTATATGAAATGTCCAGAATAGGCAAATCCATAGAGATAGAAAATTGACTGGTGGTTGCCAGAGCAGTGGGGGAGGGGAAATGGGAATTGACTGCTAATGAATGGGTAAGAGGTATCTTTCTGGGATGATGAAAATGTTCTAGAATTAGACAGCGGGGATAGTCACACAACTGTGAAAATATTAAAAACCACTACTCGTATACTTTAAAGGATGGATTTTATGGTATGTGAACTGTACCTTAATTTTTAAAAAGAAAGAAAAAAGAAGTTTATTTCTGGCACACAGCTTCACCCTTCTGCCCCCTTTTCCTTGATGGTAAGTAATACCCCAACTCCTATAAGGAATCTGTTTTTCTCATCTTTCCCCCATTTTTTCTCAGTAAAACCCTAAAAGCATTAGAAGCATGGAGAAGGCTGGCTAAAACACCGATGGCTGGGTCCCAGAGATTCTGATTCAGTAGGTCTAGGGTGGGGCCCAAGAATTTGCATTTCCAACATCCCCTAGATAAAACTTAGGGAATGCTGAAAAGAGCATTGAACTAGAAATCAGGAGACCTGGATTCTTTCCTGTCTTTGCCACTAATTGAGCCTAGAATTGCACAAGCTGCCAAACCTCTGGTTATTTCTTTTATCTTAACATTGAACTTCTTTAAGTTTCATGCCAATTCTGAAATTGTATTATTCTGTCACTTTCCTCCTTAAATCCTCCAGGGCTCCCCATCTCTAAAATCCAACCTCTTCCCAGATGTCCAACTCGATCTTCCACTGTTGCCCCAAAAGACTCCTCTCCTGACCAATTTGAGGAGGGAGGGAAAATAACATTTTCACCTATAGCATTTCATTTACTCCTCATGACAACCCCACATGGTTGTGGGGACTCCATAACACCATTTGGAGGACAAGAATCTGAGGCATGGAGAGGTTAAAGAACTTCCTCAAAGTGGCCAAGGGGACCCCAAGTCCCCATCCTTCTTTCATTATATAATTTTCTGTTCTGATGTTTCTCTGTCCCTCGGAAAAGCCCTGGGCAGAGAACTCTTCCTTGTGTCTTTGTTCGTGATCTCCCATTCTCTGCAACTTACTCAAATTCTATCTAACCTTCAACACCCAGCTCAAGCTCCACGACACCCAGCACGATTTCCTGGCCACCGATCTACCATGTCCCACCAGGTTCCCCAATCACAGTGCTGCTGTGTTGTGTTACTGTTCCATACAGCCTGTGACCATCTCCTCTAAGGTCTTATCTTGTGTTTTCTAACTTCATATGCATTCAGGTCTTGTTTTCTGCCCCCTAGATTGCAAACTCCTTGAGTGTAGAAGAAAAGTACCCTGTTTCTCTACAATCCATGTAGGGCCTAGCAGAATGCCTTGAGCTCAATCAATATTTGTTTAATTAATAATGGCAGGTTATGGATATCTGAAATGCCATGGTAAGATCAGAACACCAGAATAATAAGTAGCTTTAATTCTTGACTCTTCTAAGCCCAAAGAAAAAGTTATTGGCAAATATTTTAGGGAAGCTCATATTTATACAGGGTGTCCCAAAAGTTGCCATACATAGGGAAAATGGGAAATTGTAGCTAAATATACCTTTATTTACAAAACCTTCATTACAAAATTTTTCCTTTGTATAGAGACTTCTGGGACACTTCGTATTTCTAATGTCAATCATTTGATGTTGCTTTGGTTCATTACAATGAAATAGCTCAGTCAGAGATAATGGCCTGGAGTCTCACATCTGCATGAATTTCTTAAAAATAATTCATATTAAGATTATGCTTTATCAGAAAATACAGTTCTCATAAAGGCAGAGGGACTTATCTATTACACTACGTGATTATTCTTCAATGTGAAATTGCAATGAGGATCCCATGAAGGAGTTTTCAAATCTCTCTTCCATACCTCAGGGATCTCAGTCAAGTTTTTCACTAGTGGTCATAGAAATTCAAGGAAAAGCTAAGTGAAATTGTTTTATTTTCATTTCTTATTTTGGAATGGCTCTACATATCATCCCTGTTCCTCTCCCATCTTCCCTTCCCTCTAAAAGCCTCTTTCTCCAACAGGAACCTTTTTTATTATTATTAGAGAAAAGGGCTTTGAATACATGAAAGGAGGTTTATTATGGACCAAAGAAAAACCAGTGGCTCACAGCTGGTTCTCTAGGTTTTCTAAGACCTTTGGTCATCTCAAGAAGCTCTGGCCACCAGCACCCTCTGCGATCTCACCTTGCCTTGCACCAGGTGAAAAAGAGACTCTGAAGATGGCTCGTGGTAACACACCCTGGATCACCATCACCCTGGGGTAGTACCACCAAAGACAGTTGATCTCAAATTTCCCTTAAGACTTTTGCCAGTCAGCGAACTACCAGACCACCACATCTGTAACATACACAGTCTGCGTAAAAAGATTCTATGATAAGGTGCCTCCTACTTTAGCTTCATCTTAGACAATAATATTATTCACTAAATTGCAGGTTTGATCATGCTGGCTATGTTGCTTTGCCTTGTACACACTAAAATAAACAACAATTTAAACAAAAAATGTTCATTCACACATCTCCTAAAATCATCTCAAGTTTCACATGGTACAAAGACAAACCTTTAGGAACACTAGTTCAGGGCATTGTCATGCCCCTCAGATTTCACATCTGCCTAACAGGATTAGACGTCTCTTAGAAAGGGCTTAGCCTCTTATCTAGCTCAGTACAGATGGCCTCTGCATGGCCCCCTGAGAGCTACAGGGCGGCAGCAGGAACAGTCAGCACTAATGGGGACCTGGCTGTGCCTTTCTCTTGCTAGCAATCTGAGGGTACAGGGACCCAGGCCACTTCAAGTAGAAGACTGCAAGTTGGTGACACAAGTCATCCACTCTATCAAATGAATAGCAAGACCTAGAAAAGATGAGAGAAAGGGCTGACACTAACACAGTCCCTAACTCTGTTGTTACCTGCAAGACCTCACCTTACCATGGCTATCTTGCTGGGTCCCTTCAAGCAGCCTCAAAGATGGATGGCAAATGACATTGCTGCACCTGCTGAATCCCCTGTCTCCACCCTGGTCTAGGTAAAGAGCACTGTACAGGGAGACAGGAGCCCTGCAGTCAGGTTCCTGCTCTGCTACAGGCTGGACACATGACTCAAATCTTGTCCCTTCCCTCTCTAAGACTCAGTTTTCCTCCCTGTATAGTTAGGGGGTTAAGCATGGATAAACCTTGGAAATATTGTGCTAAGTGAAAGGAGCCAGTCACAAATGACCACATGTCTTTTGTGGTCTTTTGTGGTCAAAAAGACATGTGGTCGGGCGGGCGCGGTGGCTCACGCCTGTAACTAGCACTCTGGGAGGCCGAGGCGGGCAGATTGTTTGAGCTCAGGAGTTCGAAACCAGCCTGAGCAAGAGTGAGACCCCGTCTCTACTAAAAATGGAAAGAAATTAATCGGACAACTAAAAATACATAGAAAAAATTAGCCGGGCATGGTGGCACATGCCTGTAGTCCCAGCTACTTGGGAGGCTGAGGCAGAAGGATTGCTTGAGCTCAGGAGTTTGAGGTTGCTGTGAGCTAGGCTGACGCCATGGCACTCACTCTAGCCCGGACAACAGAGTGAGACTCTGTCTCAAAAAAAAAAAAAAAAAAAAAGACGTGGTCTTTTGTGACCGGTTCCTTCATATGAAAGTCCAAATAGGAAACTCGATACAGAAAGTGGATTAGTGGTTGCTTAAGTCTGGGAAACGGGGCATGGAGGAGTGATAGCTAAAGGGTTTCTTTTTGAGGTGATGAAAATGTTCTCAAGTTGATTATGCTAATGTTTGTACATATCTGTGAATACACTTAAAACCACTGGACTGTACGTTTTAAATCAGTGAATTGTATGGTATAGGAATTATATCGCAATAAAGGTGTTTTAAAAAATAAATGCCAGCAAAGGAGAAAAAGAAAAGTGAAAGGGTTAGATGCATGACCACAAAGCCCTTTCAAGTTGTAAGTTTCTTATTCTCTTTAAACAAACTGCAGTTTCCCAAATGCTTTATGGCCACCAGCCTTCTCATCGGTTCTGTGCAGTTCGCTGTTCCCTCAAACATCACCCAGCAAATGTCTGGTGCTGTGCCAGCGTCAGTAGGGAGCAGGAAGATGATCCGCTGCAGTTTCTGCCCTCTGGGAGCTCCAACACACAGTAGATGGTGAGGCCAGGAGAGAGGCTGGGCAGAGGGGAGGAGCTCTGACCAAGGGAGAGCACCTCCAGATCAGGGGAGCACTACAATTGGACTGGAGGCCCTTCCTTGCCTGAAGCATCTGTGCTGGGCCTTAAAAGCCTGATGGGGAGAATGGGGCCTGAGGAGCTTACTTGGAAAAGCTGAGGGCCCAGACTGAGCACCATCTATTTGGGGCTATTCTGGGCCCTGCCCTGACTTAGGAGCCTCACACAGAACATTAGTTTCCTGAAAATGCTCTGATGGCAGAGGTGCAGCTGACTCTGCAGTGACTCCTGCATCACGGATACCTTTACTTCCTTCTTTCATTCTACAAACATTTATTGAGTATCTTCTATGTGCCTGGCACTATTCTGGATCTTGGGATATACTGGGAACAAAACAGATAAAACTCACTATCCTGTGGAGCTTACTGTATAGTAAAGGTTCCCAGTAGACAAGAAACAATAAACAAAATAAAAGAAATTAATGAAGAATGTTAGAAAGTGATAAGTGCTGGGAGAGGGGGATAGAATTAGCATCAGTGCCTCAGGGGTCAGGCTGAATTTCATTCACTCTGAGATCTTTCATGCATATCTCCAGAGAACCCTCCAAAGGGCTCTGCCCTTTCTTTCCAATTCTGAGTCCAATCTCTAGTCATAGTGCTTAGCCCAGACACACCTGGAGAAAGTCACCATGGATCCTGTTTCCCTTTCTCCCTCTCTGAGTCAATTCTAATGTCCGTAGATTCATTCAAGGAACACCTACTGATCAGCAACCGTGTGCCAGGTACAGGGGCTGTGGGGGGACGTGTGATAAGCAAGCATAGTTCTCACCCTGAAGGAGTCTGCAGTTCACCAGGGAAGTCAGAGATACAGACACCTAATCCTAATTCAGAGCAGAATGGAAAAAGTGATCTACTAGAGACTCAAGCAAAGGGTGTGAGGTTTTTGCACCATCCTCAGTAGTTTTCAAAGCACTCTCATGGGCAAGGATGATCACATTTGGTGGTCAGAGCATGATCCTCCTCCTTCCAGCTTTGACAGCACAACACACTGCTGGTTCAAAGTTCTTTTCCCAGCAAACTCTCATGTCCAGAGCACAGGCCTTGACACATCCTGGTATCGGGTTTGGCAATCTCATTCTGTGTTCTCAGTTCTTGGTGTGCTCTTGGTCGAAGACTGACCAGACACACCAAAGTAAGGCAAGTACGAGGTGAAATTTATTGAGGGGGGGCAAGATAGGATTATAGAGCAAGAGCAAGGCATAGGTTTACAGAGCAAGATACATATGCCACAGATGATGACTGTAGCAAAAGAGACCTTGGTTATGGTCTGGGTCTTGTTTCATAGTGTCTGGATAGGGACCTCTCCGTGATTCAGATGTCCTCATGAAACCACTTTGATGGACAGTTGGGAGTTATATAATCTGAGTCTTATTACCCATATGGATCTCCCATGAGCTGCTTGGCAGGTGGGCTATAGAGTCCTCTGCATTCTTTTGCAGTAGGCATGCTAAGTTCTGATTGGCAGATTCGTAGGGTGTTCCTTCCTCCTCCAGGTATGGCAGTTGTCTACCTTGTCCCCAGGAGGGGCCAGGGGTCCTAGCTATCTGCCTAACACTAGTTCTAACCCCAACTCTTACTAACCATGTACTGACCTGGCATCCTTAGACAAGTTATCTTAGCTGTGAAATGGAGCTGATGTTACCTGCCTCACAGTAAATTAGATAATACATACAAAGTTCTACCAGAATCCATGGCACAAAGAAAGTTCTCAATAACCATAGCTATTATCTTATTATTAACTTCAGAAGTTTATTGTCTTGTCTACAGTTACTTAACTGTTGCATCTATGTCGTTTGGTCTTAACATAATTCCTAAACTACATTCCTCTCCAATTGCCCTCAGTCCTAACTAGTGGGTAATGAATCATTGAATGAATGAATGAATCAACCAACTGAAAATTGGAATGAGGGAGAGAGAAAAGGCACAGACAACTGTCAGGTTTCTGGTTTGAATGGCTGAGGATGGTGGTTCCTTTCACCAAGAGAGGAAACACTGGGAGAAGAGCAGGTTTGAGAGGAAAGAAGAGGAGTTTGGTTGGGAACAGCTGAATTTGAGGCACGTGATGGACATTTATAGAAATGTCCAGTAGATAGTTGGAGCTAAAAATAAAAAGTGGACAGTCATCAAGTTGAAACCATGAGAATGAATGATTATTCAGGGACAAGCTGCACATCAAAATCACTGGGAACCTTTACATAAGACCAATGCCCAGGCTCTACCCCACAGCCCCCACACACATACAGATGTTGATTCAATTGGTGTGGGGTGAGGCCTGGGCAGGGTCTGCTAAAGGAGCCCTTGGTGTTTGTAATGTGCAACTAGAGTTGAATACCACCAGGGTAGAATGAGCGGAGCTGAGGAAGGAATGATGGTGGCACCATCATTTCAGAAGTTGAAGAACTAAGGAAGCCACGAAAGAAACTGAGAAGGAATGGTCAAAGAGGCCTGAGAGCAACCTGAGAAGCCTGGGGAGAAGAGAGGTCCAAAAAGACTACGTAGACACTTTGGTGGTTCCTCAATAAGTTAAACTTAGAATAACCTTGACCCAGCAATTCCACTCCTTGGGATACTCCCAAAAGGACTGAAAACGGATGTTCAAACAAAAACTCGCACACTAATGTTCACAGCAGCACTATTCACAAGAGCCAAAAGATAGAAACACCCAAAGATCCAGCAACAGATGAATGAAGAAGCACATTGTGGTATATCCATAAAATGGAACGTTATTCAGCCATAAAATGCAATGAAATACTGATACATGTTACAGCATGGACAAGCCTCAAAAACACTTATGCTGAGCGAAAGAAGCTAGACACAAAAGGTCACATGTTGTATGATTCCATTTATAGGAAATATCTGGAATAGGTAGGTCTATATAGAGACTTATAGTGGTAATAATTGCACAACATTGTGAATGTACTTACTGCCACTGAACTGAATGCTGTAAAAACGGTAAGTTTTATGTTATAAGTATCTTACCATAAAAAACAAGTATACAACTTAACCATGTCAAATATAGCCAAGACTGTCATCCTGAAAAGGGTCCACAGACTTGACAATTAGGACCTTCATGATAACACGTTCTCCTTGGTGCCACCTACTACTGTACAGCCACACAAAATATCCAGGAACTGGACTAGAAACCTATTAGGGCCTTTCCAGCTCAGAGATTATAAAATCCCGCGGTCTTTAGTGTTGCTTTGCCATTCAATGTGACATTCTTTTCCTCTCCATAGACTTGTTGGTTATTATGAATGCCCTGAATCTGTTAAAAATTCTCTTGACAACCATCTGGGCATAATTCAAGAAAATTGTGGAATGTGACCTCAAAGTCTAGATTTGTTTTTTTACTATCAAATGATTCATCAACTGTCATTACACATCAGCTAATTTTCGAGAGCCTCTGGGCATGTTTGATACCATAAGTACCAAAAACAAAACCCACAGGGACCACAATGCTTGGGAAATGCAGACTGAAGACTCCCAGAGCTGCCTACATGAAGCTGCTTGCTACCCTGGTAGAATGAGATTTAACTCCACATTTCTGTGTCTGCAGAAGGAAGGCAGGATTACAAACCTATCATACTAAAAAACAATAACAACCACAACCACAGCACAAGAAACTGAGACTGGCTTCCAGGGGTGGGCGTAAGATATGCTTCATAGAGCTCTTGCCCACGACCTGTGACATCAAGGCTCTGTACTGGCCTTGAGGTGCCTTCTCGGAAAATCCTCACCTTTCCCATAGAATTGTCACTGGCCATGGGCTTGTGGGCCCCTAGTCTCTGCATTTTTCAGGTTAATTCCCTGGACTTCATCCTCTAGCTTGGAGGGTCTGCAGCCATCTCAAGTCAAGGGATTTGGTCCAAAAAATCCACGCAATTCATTCCACTTGAATCAAGCATCTTCTTTCCACTGGGCCCCCTGCTGGGTGTGGTAGAGGAGACTAAGGTTAACCACACATGGCCCTTGTCCTTGAAGAGTTCACTGTGCTATAGAGAAGATAAGACACACGAACAAGTAACTCCTACCCAATATAAGGCAGAGTGTCGGGCCCATAAGAAAGGGATATCTAAAATGCTCTAGGGAGTCTAAGAAACAGCTCCTGCCAGACAGCAGGGCAGCGTGTGCCTTGCTCATCTCTGCATGGGGCTTGGGAACGGCTGATTGCTGTCAGGCAGCCAAAAACGCCAGGTGCCGCCTGCCAATCGGGACCCTGTGCAAGGGTTCAGGCCAACGGGCCACTCTGGCTGTCTTAATTAAGCCCTAATTAAGCATTCTGCCCGGAAACCTCTTCTCCCTCCTGTAGAACTGCCCAGTTTACAGCAAACAATTCAGGGAATCGGGTCAGCTGTTAGGAGATGGCAGCCATTAGGAGCAGTGCCGACAGCTGTGAATGAATGCCAACGCGATTCAGAGATCACGGAAAACCACCAGGCCCATAAACTCAGAAATTCAGCCCTAATTAAGCATTCTGCCCTCGGTCCCTAACCTCACCAGAGCAAAGTGTCTGGTCTGGGTATCCCCACTTTAAAAGTACATAGAGATTATCATGGGTCGGAAATAAGGAAAGAAGGAAAGTCTATGCAACAAGATCCTCACCAAAGCACATCTAAGAATGAAAAACAAAATAACTGACAACAGGAGAAGGGTTAAGTAAAGATATAGCACATCCCCTTTCTTGAATTCTTAAAAAATTCTAACCAGAAACCATTTAACATTCCACCAAAAGCCTTTGATTTAATGTAGGACGGGGGACGTACACCATAGGCTATAAGGCCATATATATGCTCCAGGTACAACTGTAAAGTGATGTTTGGCACAGACAGGCAGGGAACACAACACAAGTTTGATCTGATGGATGCTAGGTTTAGGCAGTATTCTTTTTTTTTTTGCCACCACATTTTGTTCAATTTTTTAAAAAATTTTAATTCCCATTATTATTGTTTGTACAGAAATATCTCTTTTAAGGATCAGAGAGATGATCTCTGAGAAGAGAATCAAAGTTTCAAGGGATGGAGCAAAAGCTCCTTGGGGAGTGGCAATGTGGCAGGCAAATGCACGCCAGCTCAAACCCCAAAAGGTGCACAGCTCATTTTGCCCCAGTACCACCTCCTGAGTGAACTGCAGCAAATCTCTTCTCTTCACAGGGCCTCCATTTCCACCTCTATATCTAGAAGGATTCTAAGGCCCTTTGCCACCTGTGATTTCATGATTCTGCCTGGCAGAAAGGTCAGAGGTCTAATCTACTCTCTCCTGTGCAGACACTAACCAGCCCACACTGGGGCACGCCTGGGGCACCTACATCATGAGCACCATCAAACACCTGCTCACCGAACTTCCCAAGCCCAGAACCCAGGCATCCATCTGAGAGTCTTTCTACCCTCCCCACAAAGCCAACCACTCTCCAACTGCCGTTAATGTGACCTCCTAAACATCTCTCAAGTCTCCACTTCTTTCCAGCCCCACTGCTATCACACACGTTCAGGCTGGCATGACCTCATAGGTGGATCATTGCAGCACTAGTCTCCCTGCCTTCAGTCCTGCTCTCCTTCTAATCTATTCCACGTGCCACAGAGTAGTCTTTCTCTAAGATGTAAATCTGACCTTGTCACTCTCTTGCATAAAACTCTATGATGTCACTCCATAACTTTTAAGATCATTTATTAGGTCTATAGTGTGAACTCTGGAGTCAGACCTCCTGGGCTCATATCCCAGCTCTGCCACTTACCAGATCTGTGACAATGGGCAAGTTACTTAACCACTTTGTGCCTTCATTTTATAAGTGTTTCCTCACTTATAAAATGCTGGTAACAGTAACACCTGCCTCACAAGGTGGTTGTGAGAATTAATGATTTAATGCATGTAAACTGCTTAGAAGAGTGCCTGGCATATGATAAGGACTCCATAGATGGTAGCTGCTGTGATTCTTATAGGCCTTCAAGGCCCTACCTGTCCAGGCCCCACTCCCCTCTGCAGCCTCTTTGCTTCCCTCTCTACCTCTGGGGGTTCCAAGCCCTACTGTACCACTTCCTTTTTTGCTCATGCCACTGAGCCTTTGCATGTGCTATTTCATTGCCAGGTATACTCTTTCTGCTCCTGGCTTCCCCGATTGATTTTTTTAAAACAGTTTTACCGAGGTATGATTCACACACCATACAATTCACTCATTTAAAATGTACAAGTCAATGGTTTTTAGTAGATTCACAGAGTTGTGCAACTGTCACCACAATCAATTGTGAAGCATTTTGATCACTCCAAAAAGAAACCCCATACCCATTAGCAGTCACTCCCCATTTTCCCCCAACAACCCTCCCAACCCTAGGCAACCACTAATCTATCCCAGTTGGTTTTTAGGTCTTGGTTTATACCATGCTTATTGTTAAGGTTTCTCTGACCTCCAACTCTGGGGTGGTGCTCTCACGGTATCCAGTACTATCCCTTTCTCAGACTACATTTGACTATTTACTTGTATATATCTCCTGCTAGAATATAAGTTTCATCTGAGAAGGGCCATGGTTGTCTGATTCGCCATGATTCTTCAGTGCTTAATAGATGTTCAGTAAATATTGGTTGAATGACTAAAACTAATGGTGATAATCAACCAAAGCCCAGGCCCTATAAAGACGGCCCTACTGAAGAAATCAACAGTAACAGAGTCTATTCTGTACTACAAACGCTAGAAGTAACAACACATTTAAAAATTTTGCCAGATGCAGTGGCTCCTGCCTGTAATTCTAGCACTCTGGAGGCCGAGACGGGAGGATTGCTTGAGCTCAGGAGTTCAAGACCAGCCGGAGCAAGAGCAAGACCCTGTCTCTACCAAAAAAAATAGAAAAATTAGCCAGGCGCAGTGGTGTAAACCTGTAGTCCCAGCTACTTGGGAGGCTAAGGCAGGAGGATCACTTGAGCCCTGGAGTTGGAGATTGCAGTGAGCTATGATAATGCCACTGCACTCCAGCCTGGGTAACAGAGTGAGACTCTGTCTCAAAAAAAATGAAAATAAATAAATAAATAAAAACTCATGACATTCCAATGTCCTAAAACTATTCCCATCAGAGCTACCATTGAAATAAGGCAGCTCCTTATAAAATGAGATTGATTCAGGAGCTTTAACAAATTTAGTCCTTGGGTGAGAGGGAAAACAGCTCTGGAAGCTCAGTAGGAAAAAGCAAGAAAGAGCCACCTTTCAGGTGTTCAATACCTGTAGATTTTATGTGATCTAGCATTACCAGGTCATTACTGACTCAAATGTTTACAAATACATTTTGTTTAAAAGAAAATATTAAAAAGAAAAGAAGAAAGAAAGACGTTAGTTCTGGAAGTTTCCTATATAGCCATTCTGTTATGCAGAATTTTCCAGCAGATTCCCCATTATAAAATTAGAGCTGCATTCCCCTAGTCAATAATCTATGCTCTGGATACTTATTTCAAAATCCGATGACCATAATAAGAAAAGCAATTACCTCCTAATTAAACATTAAGACAATTATTCAATATATCAACAAACTGCTGCAAATTAGTTACAAAATAAAAACAAAAGCCTGGCCTCCACCCCCACATACTTCAATCTACTTCATACACTGATGGCAGATTAACCTTATTGAAAGCACAGCTCTGCTCATGCCTCACCCTTATTCGAAACCGTTCAATGGCTCCCCATTGCCTTCAAGATAAAGAGCAAACTCCTAAGTGGGCATTTGAAGATCCTTCTCCTTTTGACACTGACCTACTTCTATGGCCTCATTTCCTTCTAATCACCTTCAAATAACCCCGATCCAAACAAATTGCACTGAACACCCCTGCCATGCTTTTATCTTTTTCCACCTCTCCCTAGAATGTTCTTTTCCCACCCTCAAACTCTCCATGTCAAACTCCTACCTCCTTTTAAGTCTCACCCAAATGCTGCTGTCTTCATGAAGTATTCTATGATGTCCTCCATAACACACTCTCTACCGTCTCTAGGTTTCCACAATCCTTTTATAAAGATGATTCTCATATATTTATCACTGGCCGGCTTATGGTTATTTCTGAACACGTTCTCTACCTCCTGATAAAAACTATAAACTTGAATACATTTCCCTCTCACACTTAACATATGCAATGCAAATGTAAGTACTAAAATATTTGTTGAATGAAGAAATAAGATAAACAAATGATAGAAAATAGTACAATACAGTCTGAAGCAATTTATTACTGTGCTTAGAGAAGTAGCAAGTTTTGAAACTTAGGAAACATATTTCAGCAGTTGAGACATTTTTCTATCTGCAAGTCTATTTCTACTGAATTCTCCTATTTACCTTCATTATAGGCCCATATATTTCACTCCTGCTAGGGGTGTGTGTGTGTTTGTGTGTGTATAGTAGTAATGCAGGGAAGCAGAGAAGGGGGATTATTATTAAAAGCTAGCAGCAGCAACAGAAAAACTCCCTCTTCAGTGAAGAAAACTCGAAATCCACGAAAGAGCCAAGGTGAGTCCCTGCACTGGCTGTCAAACACAGGGAGGGTATGACTTAAGTGGTGTCAGGCAGTGGTTCTCCAACTTACCGAGTATCAGATCACTTGGAGGACGTGTTATAACACAGATTGCTGGGCCCCACCCTCAGAGTTTCTGTAGGTCTGGGGTAGAGCTGAGAGTGTGCACATCTAACAAGCTCTCAGGTAACACTGACAGGGACCATACTTGAAGGATCATTGATGTAGATCATCAAATGAATCAAGGGATTCAAGGTCAAGGGATCAGCTGTGGTATACGGCACGGGCATTTCTAAAGCTAGACGATTCATTTTAATTAGATTAAGGCATATAGTAAAGTTAATTCAGATAGTGATTTTGGCTTCTCATTTGTAATTCAGTGGCTAAATTCTACAGAGTAGACCAGAGAAGTACGGACAAGGGAGTTAGGTGACCTGGGTTCAAGTCCTGATTCTGTCACTAGCTAGCTGCATAACCAAAGATCACTCGTTACCCTCTCAGGACATCAGTGCACCATCTGAAACATAGAGATACTCAACCGAAAATTTCAACTCTCAGGTCTTACATCCTATGATCCTACAATTTTGAAAACCTGTTGCAATTTAGTTCCAAAAGTATTTAATGATTATCCTATCTACATGTAAAATGATTAAAGACATTGCTATTTAAAAACACCAAACAAATGTGAGAAATAATTACCAGTTAAATTTCAGAAGAACCCATGACAAATATACTGCAATTATGAAAACTGAAAAGAACCTTTACTCAAACAGGTTTCATAAAGGATAAGGGCTCAAGAACAAATATACCATGAAAATAGATTTTAAAAAAATATGGAGAAGGTATTACAACTGAAAAGAACCAAAACAGCTCCCTGAGACCAGTCTAGAGAAAACAGGACACATTACAGAATAAGAAAACATCTACTCACCAGTCGAGCAGAGCTGAAGGGATTCCTCCAGAGAAAGAAATCTGCACCTCTTCCAGCTGCTGGCATCTCCCCTCCACCCCAGGACACTGGGCCTCCCAGCACATAGCTATTTTTAAAGATAAAAGGCCACATTCCCAAGATTGTGGCCACAAGAATGTGAGTACCATTTGACCTTCCCACAGCCTGTCAATAAGCCCAAGTAAAATGGAGTGCCGGGCCATGTGGGCAAAGCTGGATGGTCTCTCTGCGGCGGCATGAGCCCCACTCCTCACAGAGCCGTGGCCCTCCTCATCTGCTGATACTGGGCAGCTGCAGCTGTGCCTCTCAACATGGGTCTGGCTTCTCTCCTTTCAGCACGACAGGCCCAAAAGTCCCCCAGGTGCCATGCTCATCCTCAAAACTTCAGCCTCTTGAACCAGAAAAGAGAGGAAACCCGAGAGGTTCTTGATTGGCAAACTGGCTTCCTCTGTGCCAAGGGAAACACAGAAGATGACAGCCAAGGTCTTATGATGCATCCATTTTATGGATGTAGCATTTGTTCTGTGCACAGAATGCTTGGCATCCTGCTGGTTCTGCCCAGTCATCTTCGGTTAAAGTTAATAGCAATGGCATTAGCTCGCTAAGCTTCAAAGCATCCCAGAGAGGTAGGTCACCCCCAAGCACATTATCCCCCCTTAACAGATGGGGAAATGACGCCACAGGAAGATTAAATAACCTGCCCAGCCTCACACAGCCTGCCACAGGTGCAGCACGAGACGATCTCAGCCCTTGTGCCAGCTCATGAGCAGAGAATACTCTGGATAAAGTCCTTTGCAATTCTAGGATCCCAAGCAGTGTGGATGGTTTGCATGACAGAGGTTGAAAAGAAATAAGCACTGAGGTAACCTTCTTAAAACTGCTCCAATTGTCTCTCTTTTCCTGTGTCTTCCCAGAACACCATGAGAGAAGAATGATTTTTAATACACAAGCATTAAATGAAAGATGGTGCAGGCACTGATACAACTGGAGGACAGAACAGGCTGGTAAGCACCAACGGGCTTCAGTGAAAAAGGATCAAAGCAGGGGTCAGGTCAAGTGGGGTTCTATCAGTGACCTCTGATCTCTGCACCCCACAGGGCTCTGCATAAACTGGTGACCTCTGGCCTGAAATTATGCCCATTTCATCCTTTTACACAACAAGTACTTGCACATCTCATGTGTACAAAGCACTAACAGACAAGAAGATGAATGGAACTATTCCTGCAGTCAAGAAGCTTGAAATGTCATCAGAGAATGTGCATAAACCACTAAAATACAAGGTAAAAAATGGTAAGGACCAGTGCACAGAGGCTGGTGGAAGGCCTGGGAGTTGGATAATGGGAGATCACATCCAGCTGTGGGTACAGTGAGCTGTCAGGGGTGGCTTTGTGCAGGAGGTGACCAGACCATGGTGCAGGAAGATGAGACCTGCAGGGTGGGGAGACTGGCAATGGAGGTGGTGCTTGGGGAAAGGCATAGAAAGTGCACGGAGGGGAGATGGCGTGGGACTACCCTGAGGACCAAAGGTTCAGCTCAGGACAACGGGTGTGAGGGACAAAGGGTGTGTGAAGGAGGGTTGAGGTATCAGGGTAGGAATGGCAGGTAGAAGCCAGATCACCAAAGGCCTTAAATGTGAGACTAAGAAGTTAAATTTCATTCCCAGTCACAGTGCTCAGCACTGTGCCTCGCTCACAGTAGGGACCCAGTAAATGTTTGTGGAGTAAAATGCAGGAAGGCAATTTAATTCATGGGTAATAGAGAACAACTGTGAAGAATACACTAAAAACACTGCCTCTATTTTCTTTTATCAATTGATATCCAGCCAGGAAAACTCCTAAGTTTACTTTAACTGTCTAATATTTGCTGTGTTCTGTCCCACATGGAGACCATAATCCTTGCCATCAGCTTCTCACTCAAGAACACTGTGAAAATTAATGATGAGGTAATGTCTGTGAAATGCTCAGAGCTCTTTGGAGATGTGTGGCAAAAGGCATCACTACAATTAATATTTAAAGAGATTGTACCCAGCTCTGATCTCTTTTTCTGCAGACTAATGTTACGTCCACAGGATAAGGTGATGCCAAATTGGCCCCTAAATAAACCTCTCCAACAGACAGCACCCAGTACAGGTGCACACTTCTGAGTCCCCTACATGTGGCTGATGGGGTCCACCATTACAGCAATGCAGGAGTGGTTTCTGACTTGGGAAGAGAATCCAAGGTTGCCAAGGAATTTGGGAACAAAATGCGTCAGGTAGAAAAGCAAAATAGATTTCGAAAGGGGGTCTTCCTTGGGACTCCACTTTTAAGCATGAGAGAGAGTCCAGTGAAGACTTCAAGGGGAATCATTTTAGCAAAACCCACATCCTAAGCCAGTTAACATTTTTAGGTCTAACGCAGTGCCCAAGAAAGGAAGAAATAAGAATAGCTCCCCGGGCTCAATTACAAATGGAGTGGAAAAAATAATTTCAAAAGTTCAAGGGGAAAAAAAATCAATCTATTTCCTTCCCCCAAAGCTTTCACTTCTATAAATATACTCACACAAATGGACCCAAGACCACTCTTCCTTTTGAAAACACTACCTGTCTGGAACTAGCAAGATAAATGATGTGCCCATCTAGTTTTCAACCTACTGAAGCTCAAACAATGCTCACCCAAAGCTTACCTCTTCTTTTTAAATAATATTCATTTTACCTCCTCTAATTATAAAAGTTAATACATGTGCCTGGTAGAAATTTTTGAAATTTTTCTTTTTTTGGAAAGAAGGAAATAAATTATCCACTAAAATCTACAAGTTGCTAATTACCCTTCTAGCCCTTTTGTGTGAAAAATACACATTTTCAACATAATTGGGAACTTACTGTATAACCTGGTATATAACCTGAAAAGTACACTGTAAACATTTCCTTTTGTCTTTATTAATCTACAACATTACTTTTATGTCCTGTAGACAGAAGTGCCATTTTTAAAGCTAATCCCCTATTGCTGGACATTTGGGTTATTTTCAATGTCTGTATTATGAATAATGTTGAGACAAACATCTTTGCATGATACATCTCTAGTTATTGTCTTAGGATAAATTTCTAGGAATGGCACTGCTGAGTGAAAGACTATGTACAAGTTTTTTACAGTTTCGATATAGCCAAATTGCCCTCCAGAAATGTTATTTCATTCTTACTCCCTCAGTCAATAGGAAAGCTACTCCCAATTGCTCACTGACCCCTAATTTGAAGTAGATTTATACAGGAGTTTTTATTTGCAGTTCTTTGATTTGCTTTTATAGCTGCTTTTATGTGTAGTTCTCTGGTTATTCTGGAGGCAGATTTTTCCCCAAATGTCTAATGCCTATAGTATTTTTCAGAGTATTTTCTTTTATTTTTTTACTGTGTGCTTCTATTCATCAGAAAGTTGACATCCTACTCCCTCTCCAAAGGGTATTTCTCCCATCCCATCCAAGGCAGCCCAGCGGTCTCCCTGCTCTGTACCTCCCACCCACGTTTTCACCCTGGTGCCCTCTACTCCTCTCTCAGGAAATATTTCACAGTTCCAGCAGGTGAGTCAGACACAGAGCCCAATAACCAGTCATTTATTCAGTCATTCATTTATTCAGCTGTTATCTCATGGGGGTCCGTCATACTCCAGGCACCACACTAAGACAGAAGCACAGTCAACCCTCCATGTCTATGTGTTCTACCAACCACAAATTGAAAATATTAGAAAAAAATGGAATAGTTGCATCTGTACTGAACATGTACAGACTTTTTTCCTTGATGTTAGTCCCTAAACCTGCAGCCCCCAGCCCCCGGGCCCGCAGACCAGTCTGTGGCCTGTTAGGAACCGAGCCACACAGCAGGAAGTAAGCAATGGCAGGTGAGCAACTGAAGCTTCATCTGTATTTACAGCCAGTCCCCATCCCTCACATCACCACCTGAGCTTCACCTCCTGTCAGATGAGCAGTGGCATTAGATTCTCATAGGAGCGCAAACCCTCCTGTAAACTGTGCACGCAAGGGATCTAGGTTGTGTGCTCCTTATGAGACTCTAATGCTCCCCACCCCTCAGTCCACAGAAAAATTGTCTTTCATGAAACCAGTTCCTGGTGCCAAAAAGGTTGGGGACTGCTGCTCTAAACAATACAGTATAACAGCTACTTACATAGCACTTAACATTGTATTAGGTGTTATAAGTAATCTAGAGATAATTTAAAGTATATGGGAGGATGTGCACAGATTATATACAAATATTAATATTACACCATTTTATATAAGAGACTTGAGCACCCATAGATTTTGGTAACCACGGGAGGTCCTGGAACCAATTCCCCATGGATACCAAGGGACAACTGTCCCTATGAGAAGCCACTATGACACTCGTAGATTAAACACTATGAGAATCCAGGAGAGGGAAAGTAATGAGGTCCAAACAGCAGAAGTACACTTGAGTTGACAAATAACTAGGAGTTTTACCAGTAGATGAGAAGAAAAAGAAAGCTAGGCAAAGGGAATAGCATGAGCAAAAATCCAGAGGCATGCTAGAGCATCGTGTGTTGAAGGAATACTTTCATTATTAAAGCATGAGAATGAGGGGCTGAGGATGAGACTGAAAATTTAGTTCATGCCAAATTCACATACTGAGTTCACCTGCCGATCTGCTCTCTTCCCCCTGCATCTCAGCTCTGGCTTATGATCTCCACCTGGCCCATCTCCAATGCAGACTCCTCCAAAAGGCTTCCTGGAGAACCATCCTCAGCATCCATCTATCCAGACCTCTCTGCCTAAGGCAGGAATCTTGGCACTCACACCAATCTACTCAGCAATCCCCAGTGAATAGATCACTCTGTTCACTGACTCGGGTGTAAGTCTTATAGTCTAACCAGAAAAGAAATTTCTGGCTACTGATATATTCTCTCATACCCCTAGGGCCTAGGCTCTCAATACTGGACTAATAATAGGCAATCAATAAAAGCTTATAGAATCTAACCAAATTGGGCAGAATAAATACAAGAAAGAAGATGAGCATCACAGGTTGTATGCATCTAACTGTCATCCAGACAGTTCGGAAAATTGAAATCGTTTTTGAAAATTAGCTTCTGAACACAATCATGGCAATAGATAGATTAATTCTCCTTAGGCATGTAATTCTGCATCCTCCTAGACATTTCTCAGTTAGGCACACAAATGGTACTTGTTAAACTGAGCTGCATATCCCAAGAGCTTCTGTACATAAAGGTCAATCTATTCTGAAGATTTGGATTTTTTTTTTCTTTGCAGAAAGGCATGAGGAAAAGAAGGGAAAAAAGGCCCCTAACATAGGCCATCTCTGCTGGGATTTTCCATACTGATAATACCAATTCAAAGCAAAAAATCCTAATGCCACCTGGGAGGACCTATTCTCTATCATGTTTTCATGTAGGCAACAAACATTTCTAGAGAATTCCTCCCTAAGGGCAATGAGCCCAGACATTTCTCAAAGGGCTAGTATTTCCCTGCTCTGGTTCTGATTCCCTCAGCCCTGGATTCATTCCCTACCATCATGCTGACTTGCTTGTTTGTCCCCACACTAGGCTGTAACATCTGTCTACAAAGCTATATCTCCACCCCTGTGTGCCCTGGGGCCCAGAATATCACCATCCACATGGTGATATGATTTCTATGGTTTGACTGTGTCTCCCAAAGTTCATGCGTTGGAAACTTGATCCCCAATGTGGCAGTGTTGGGAGATGGGGCCTAATGGGAGGTGTTTGGATCATGGAGGCACTGCCCTCACAAATGGACTGATACCATTATTGTGGGAGTGGGTTTGTTATCACAAGGGTGGGTTCACCCCCTCTTTCCCTCTCTCACCCTCTCTTTGCCCTTCCACCATGGAATGATGCAGCCCTTGCAGGATACCAGCCTCTCAATCTGGACTACCCAGTCTCACAGGGGTGGGGAACCTGTGGCCCTAAGGCCACATGTGGCCTTCTAGATGCTTAAATGCAGCCTTTTGACTGAATCCAAATTTTATAGAACAAATCCTTTTATTAAAGGGATTTTAATAAATCTGTAAAATTTGGATTCAGTTGAAAGGCCACACTACGTATCTAAAGGCCATAGGTTCCCCACCACTGCCAGAACCATGAGCCAATTTCTGTTCACTATAAATTACCCAGTCTGTGGTAGTCTGTTTTAGCAGCACAGAACAAACTAAGACATGGATTATGAATCTATGCTGTAGAATTAAATTTAGTGTCAAGGCTATAAAGGACCTTAGAAATAACCTAGTCTTCAGACAGGAAACTGAGGCCCAGACAGAGGAAGCAAGCTTCAAATTCATACAGAGAGTTCATGGTAGTTAGCAGGTGGAAGAAAGAAAGAAACAAAGATGTCAGCAATGCTGTAAGCTTGTGGAATTAGGAAACTGGGGGGCTTGATGAAATTTGGAAAGGATGACACCTTGGAGGAAAACTAAGTTTTATTCTGGACAGCTTCTGACACACAGAACAAGTCTTATCTCTCTTCTTCGTGACAGCCCTTGAGATAATACAAAAAGAAAATTAACATTTATTGAATATTTACCATGTGCAGGTAGAAAACAGGGATCATATCCTCCCTGTGTCTTCTTTTCTGTAAGTTTAACATGCACAGATAATCAAGTAAGTAAGTAGGTAAATAATGAGCCTCAGATCATGCAGCTAGGAAACCCAGGTCTGATGGAGTCAAAACCCCAGCGACTTTCTCCTGCACCCTACTGCCTCTCTGACCCCAGTACTAAGGCTACAGGATTCCAAAAAAAGCCACCTAGACCAGGTGAGTGAGTTCACAGGTCAGCTTGGCCATGTCTCAGACAACAGAAAGCAACTCCAGAGACTGGACATTAGGTCTGCAGCTTCCCCATCCTCTGAATGTGCAGGGAGCGGGCACCACCCTCCAAGTCCTTGCTAGCACCTGGCTGACGTGGCAGACCAACTCCAGAAGAATGTATAAGATGGAGAGACACAGATGATCTTGACTTAGCCAGTATAGCACTGGTCACTGTCAAGAGGGCAATGAAGACAGCTAGGAGCCAGATGCAACCAAGGCAGTAGTCATAGTCCTTCATTCTGTTCATTTCACCATTTAGCACTGTAAGTCCCCAGCCCCAACCCTGGACCAGGCCCTCTTCTAGGCTCCAGATTGAAGGAGCTGCAGGGCTCAGTTCCTGCCTGGGAGAAACTCACAGTCAAGTGAGGCAGGTTCACAGCAACACCCCATGACTATGCAATCTGGGGAGTGTGACCTTGGAGGAATGAGGAGGCAGGAGGGGAGGTTCCCTCAGCCTGGAAAAGACATCCCAGACAAAGCAGGACATTTCCATGTGGGGATATTTCCAAGTGGCTATACCAAACAAGCCTTGTCAAAATGGAAAAATCACAGTTCTTTAAACCCAGCAAGTAAAATGAGAAGCAGAGATCTCTGAACTTCTCCCTTCCTCTACCCTTAGGGCTCCAAGCAGTGCAGTCTGAATAGCTGCCTCACTCAATGATCCTTAAGGTCCCTTTCGAACCTGAGCATCTTCCAGTTCCAGCTCCAGTTGGATGGACCAGGAAGGGGGCAACCTGAGACCCTGGTCGGGACACAGCTGCGGGCACCTTTGGGTGTACTGCCCTATCAGCCTTTCCCCTCTTTATCTATCACTCACCCATTAGGGCTCAGCTCAAATGCCCATCCCTCCTGGAAGCCTTCCTGGATCTCTCCCAAAGCATGACCAGCCCTCTTCTGGGCTCCCACCTGTCTCTGTAAAGCACAGCACCCTGCCCAGCACTGACTTACTGCCAGCTGCAAGCAGGGCAGGGACTGTCTGATTCATCTGTCTCTTCCCATCCCACCTTCCCTGCCCACCCCCATCCCTGCACAGGCCTTTCTTAGCCAAGCACATGGAACGGAGTAGAGCAGCAGTCTAGGAGGAGGCTCTGGCAGACATGAGACAGGAATCCTGGGAGCAGCCACTAGTGGGGAGTCTGGAGCTGCCCAGGAACCAGACCCTCAAAGGCCACGATCCACCCCCTGCTTTTCTTCAGCTCTGCCAGCAGCTTCACCAGATCCAGCACTTCTGCTTGCCCCTAGGCTTTTTGGGTGCTCTAGAACGTCAACTGTAAACAAAGTGGTACGCTCCCTTTTTGGAGAAAAGCACATTTCAGTGTGAAACTGGAGATCGCACTTAAAGGACCACGGAGCTTCTGAAATAGGCTAGTTGTAGGGCAAGAAGATCACACTACAATGCTTTTTCAGGGCTGCCAAGGAGCATTCCCTGATTTTTTTTTTTTTTTTTTTACAGAAAGAGATATGTATTTGGGCACTGAGAATATACATAATTTCCCTCAAATTCAACAAGCTAATCTCAGACTAAATGAGGTGGGAAAGGTGAGGACAAAAATTTTCCTCTACGTGTCCCTTCTCAGTCCAAAGCACATTCACTGTGGGATCTTCCCTAAGTGTAAGAACCAGCAATGAATATTTTAAGAGCCACAGGTTCTCTTTCCCATTGATAAAAACTTCACTGACTGCCAGCGCATGCTGGTGAAAATGAGGGTGTGGACCAGAAAGGTCTGTGTTCCTAGGCAGCCTAACCCCTGAAGGTCCCACCCACATCTGTACAACAGGGATGACTAGGACAGCCCTGGAATCCTTCCGAGCAGCAGTCAGGATGCTGAAGGAGAGAAGAGACAAAAAACATGCAGACTGAAGACCTGAGCCCAGGGATCCTGGAGCCCTGGATTCAAATACAATCGAGACAAAAGACAGTTGCAAAAGTAAAGAAAATAGAGAGCCAATGGCTGAATGGTAGCCCCCCTAAAGAATATGTCCAAATCCCATTTCCAGACCTGTAAATGTGATCTTATTTGGAAAAATGGTCTTTACATGTGTGATGAAGGATCTTCAGATGAGGAGCTTATCCTGGATTATCCAGGTGGACCTTAAATCCCAGGAGAAGTGTCCTTACAAGACTGAGGCAGAGAGAGATTTGAAACAGACAGAAGAGGAGGCAACGTGATCAAGGAGGCAGACTGCAGGGATGTGGCCACAAGTCAAGAAATGCCAGCAGCCACTAGCAGCTGGAAGAGGCAAAGAAAGGATTCCATTAGAGACTCGGGAAGGGTCTCACTGGAAGGGTGGAAGGGTGACACTGTCAACATCTTGATTTTGGACTTCTGGCCTCCAGAACTGTGAAAGGACAAATTTTTGTTGTTTTAAGCCAAGGTTGGGATAAATTTGTTACAGCATCCACAGGAAACAAACACAGCACGTTAGAGGTAGTCACACAGATGAGGGATCCAAGTCTCAGAGAGAGGTCCCACTCACCCAAGGCCACCCCACATCAGCCACTGGTCCAGGACACTCTCTTCCACAGCCCACCAGGACTCTGACACCAAAGTGCATGCAGTTCCCTGGTGGCCCAGTACAGAGCCCAAAGCGGGACCCACGGGGAGCCTAATTGGTCTCAGGCTATGCTGATGCAAGTACGGACTCGGAAGTGAGCCTGCTGTAGGTAGGCTTGCTCCTGTCTGGACGGATCAGACCCCACCTGCACAGCTTTGTCCAATACTTAGCTGTGTCCTTTTCAAGGGACTGGATAAACTGGGCATTCTGCCTGAAGAAGTAAAGACATGGGGGCCTGATCCCTGTCTATGAATATCCAAATGGCCCAAAGAGCTGTCATAGGGAAGAAGAAATATATTTTTGTGTGGGGCTTCAAACGGTAGAATCAGGGCCAATGGGGCAATCATTGCCTGGAGGAAGATCTTTGGCTAAGCATAATGAGGAACTTTGTAATAATCAGAGCCAACTGAGAGTGGGATGTTGCGGGGAGGGGTTGGCAGGTCCAAGCAGAGTGAGGCTGGGCGTGCTAGGGGAATTCCTGCACCAGACAAAGGCTGAACTTGATCATCTCCAGAGCTGGCAATCTTGTTTGAGGGTCTATGGCTGGCAGCTAAAATATCCTGAAATGTATGTGTGAATCTAGGGTTTCAGCATTCAACAAGGCACATTCTCACCAAGAAACATATTATGTAGCTTTTGCAAAGAATTAAGCACTGAAACTACCCAGGAATGAGCTTGGGAAAGAGATAATCAATTCTTCTTGCCCCAATATACAAAATGTCCCCCACCTACTGCCATGGAGGAAGAAAGAGGAAAAGAATGTATTTCCAAATAGACAGGTCACCTTCTCACCTGACCAGGAGCCAACGGCACACACACAGGTACCAGGGGAACCCTGGACAGTCTGGGTTTGGTGTCCTTTTCCAGGGAAAGCCTGAGAGAATAGAGACGCCAGCTACCAACTGAATTATTTTCATAATAACAAATAAATGGTACCCTGATCTTTATTTTTATAATTGCTTTTTCTTTTGCATCCTTCTGAATTCTACATTTGGAGCAAATGAAACAATAAAGTTGTAACTCAGAAGCTTAACATATTAATGCCCACAAGTTAGCTTTAGAGAGGGTTGTTGCGGGGGGGTGTTATTGCTGGTTTTAACAAGCTCTAGCCCACACTCTATAGTCTAGCTACTCTGAGAACAGGAAGCACAGCATTTCTCATCTGCCTGCACATCTGTCTTCTCTTAAGTCAAAATCTCAGAGAACGAAGCACTGTTGCATCCGGATGAATTCCTATGAAGCTCTTTCCGTTCAGGATTTTGAAAATTTGCCATATTACCCTTTTACTGAAATAGCTGAGGTTCTCAGATCATTCATTAAGAGAGGCCAAAAGAACATGCTTTCATACTTTTAGATATACCACTCTATCTTTTCTAGTCTGTAATTAGGGTTTTTTTTTTTCTCTTTTTCCAAAAGAACCAATGTTAAGGGCACAGAGCATTTAGCAGCCAGCTTGGGAAATGATTGGAAGCCTGAACCATTTCTAACCACTGGCAAAAACATCTCTAAACATCAGGTGGGTCCCTGAAAACACTGTCACTGCAGGGAAAATAATGGCTATTGCACTCACATCAATTGGCCAAGTAGCAAATCTGGCTTCCCACTGTCCTTCAGGCAGATAGTTAATTAACAATAACAACAAAAAACTTTCATATTTGCAGAGCTGCCTAATGTAATCTGTAGTTACCAAAACAAATTTAAGCCAGCATCACCACTGCTCCCACAAACATATATTAAGTTTAGTGTATACCTTAGAATATAGTAAAAGTACAACTACAACAACTGTGCATAAATCAAAATTTTATATATTGAATGCTGTTAAGTACACAGGCATGTTGGGTATCTGAAAACCTTCCATACCAGATCTTTTGGTAATAAATTTTTTTTTTTTTTTTTTGAGACAGAGTCTCACTGTGTTGCCCGGGCTAGAGTGCCGTGGCGTCATCCTAGCTCACAGCAACCTCAAACTCCTGGGCTCAAGCAATCCTTCTGCCTAAGCCTCCTGAGTAGCTGGGACTACAGGCATGTGCCACCATGCCTGGCTAGTTTTTTCTATATATTTTTAGTTGTCCAATTAATTTCTTTCTATTTTTAGTAGAGACGGGGTCTTGCTCTTGCTCAGGCTGGTTTCGAACTCCTGAGCTCAAACGATCCACCCGCCTCGGCCTCCCAGAGTGCTAGAATTACAGGCGTGAGCCACTGCACCCGGCCTTGTAATGTATGTTTTTACAATATAAAAATGATTGTCAAAAGCTTGAAGATTCAAATCTTACATAGTATATATATTTAAAATAGGCCATATTGAAAAGGTAAATTCAAAGTTCAGACTCATCTTTGAGGTTGCATCAACTCTTCAAATGAAGGACCTACTTTTCAAGGCATCAAAATGCTGAGAGTGAGTTCAGCTGAGGACCAAATGCAACCCCTAAGCATCAGCTTTGTGTTTCTGGCTTGACTCAAACCATTTCAGATCTTGGGAAAATCACAGGCAGTGATTTTCAAACATGTCCCCAACTTTCCATTCTGTCTCTGAGCATCAGGCTTCTGTCCTCTCAACCCTCAATCCAATACAGCAAACGCATTATCAAGCTTGCACTAGGGCTCAGCTCTGTGAAAATGGCCGTGGGATGACGACAAGAACATCATGCCTGCCCTCCCAGGGGCTTTTTGTGAGCTGTGGCCACATACACAAATGACTGCACACAAAATCCTTCAAAGCTGATAGCAATGACTTCTCCATGAAAGGTACCAAGCACAGTTGGTGATCAGAGGATGATAAAAACCCTGGGGCAAGAGGATCTGGAAGACAGCTTCCTAGGGGAGGTAGGATTTGAGCTTGGCCTTCAGTCATGGGCAAGACCACCAAGGTTGAGGCACATGCTAGGCAGAGGGGCCAGATGGAGGAGCAAAGGCCTAGAGACCTGAGGGTGGGGGAGGATTAAAAGCGGAGGACAGGGTGAGGGAGGAGTGGGTTGAGAGAAGGGATAAAGACAGCCCATCATGTCTGCTGAACTTCAGTATCCACGCACAGAGGATGCACTGAGGGTCTCTGAGGAGGGGTGTGATGTGACCAGAGCCACTCTTTAGGGTAGAGAGTACAGAAACCTGATGCTCAGAGAGACAATGGAAAGATGGAGGCGTGTTTGAGAGAGATTTTGGAAGTAAAAATGGCAGGACTTGGTGACTGACTAGATTTCAGAAAGGAGAGAGCAAGGGAGAAGGCAAGGTCATAGAAAACTATCCTCCCCTGTTGTAGAGTTTCCAGCCTGGAAGGGGGAGGGGATGATGGCAATGGGTGCTTTGCTACCAGGGCTGGTGGCAGCAGCTTTCCCTTTACACATCAGTGAGAGCCTTAGGGGCACTACTCTTCAGGGCTTGCAGACAGATAGGGGAGGAGAGGAGAAAGCAGGAGAGAGGAAGGAATGGAGAGGAAAGGAGGAGGGGGCAAAAGAGAGGGAGGGTGAGAGAGGAAGGGAGGGAGGGAAAGAGATCCTGAAGAAGGGTCCACTGTGCAATGTCCCCAAAGCAGCAGCAGCAACAGCTCACCACACCACTCTGGGCCTAATCCTGCAAGTGACAGTGCTGTGGGTGGTCCTTTTTTCAAAATTCCTGATACATAGCTTTGTACTGAAGGAGCAGAGAGACTGTTCTGGAGTCTCCCCAGTAACCATGAGGATATTATCCATGCAGACAGCCTGTCTAGTCCTAAAACGCACTAAGCCCTTTCAGGTCTCCAGGCCTCTAGGCCTTTGCATTTGCTGTTCCTTCTGCCTGGAACCAATTTAACTTTTACTTGGTGCTTACTGCATACCTGGCACTATTCTTAGTACTTTATATATATCAAGTCATTTAATCACTGTCATAACCCTATCAAGTAGGTACTGTTATTATCCCCAGTCTACAGATGAATAAAGTGAAGTCCAGAAGATTAAATAGCCTGATGGTAGAATATATTTAGTTGGGGGAGCAGTGTTAAAATCCTGAGAGTGTAGCCCCAGAGTCAGCATTCTCATGCACAAAGTCATGCTGCCTCTTACAGAGCTGCACTGCCCCTGCCCCAGCTCCAGGCCTGACTGGCTCCTCTTCCGTCGCTCTTGGTGGCTCAGACAGGCCTCCTTTGACCACCTCAAATGGAGCCCCATCCCCATTACTTTCTCTCACATTACCCTGCTTATTTCCTTCCCTGTCCTTAGTGCAACCTATAATTACCTTATTTATGTATTTACTTGTTTATTATGTTTCTCTAACTAGAATGTAAACTCCAGGAAGGCAGAGACCTTGCCTTTTGTTTCAATGTATTTCTGAGGCACCTAGAACAATTCTCTGGCACAAAGCAGGTGTTCTATGAATAACCACTGAATGAACAAATGAAGGACTGTACCATGATGCTACATCGTGCTACAAGAGGCTCATAAGGTATTTGCAATGTTGTTCTTCACCCTCCTGTCCTATTCTTCTTTGACCATTGTAAATCTAAGGCAGAAGGGAGCCAGTGCCCAGTTCCCTGCATATATGGACAAAGCTGATATACTTATAACTGTCTGTCCAATCCTCCCACCTGGGTCCTTGAGCACACAGTGATAAGCTTATATGAAGAAGGGATTGAGTCTTCTGACGAATCCATCTGTGACCTCTCACCACCTAACAGTATTTACAGGGTATTGCCTGATGCTGATGTCAGTATCTGATCTGAACACCTAAAATAACAAAAATCCCTGCCCCCTGAATCAGGAGGCACCTTGAATACACATCACTTTGTCACAGGAACTCCATCCTGGTGGGGAGGGTCTAAGTCGATGCACATGCTAAAATAAAAAACACCAGTTATTTACTCCAATGAGCCCTAGCAACATGTACTGAGCTTGCCCATGAACACAATGATAAAAGGAATCAACTTCTATCAAGCACCTATTATATGCAAACACTCTGCTAGGCACTTTTACATATGGTCTCATTTAATCTTGTGAGTTTGGAATTATTATTATTTCCCTTTTACGAATGAGAAGTGATGCTCCAAGGCCCAATATCCCAAAGCCAGTGAGGGTTCAAGCCCAGGTTCAAAGTCTCTTGAACCTCTTCCCACTGTCTTCTGCTCTGGAGTGTTCTGCCCTCTCTGTGCTTCCACCAGACTCATTGTTCTCATCTGCGTCTTCTGCTTTCCCAGCTCGTGCCTTTGCTCATACCACTTCCTTGACCTAAAAATGGCATTTCCACTCCTTGCCATCTGTCAAAATCCTCTTCTTTCTACCTCCCATTATAAAGGCTTCTCCAGTCTCTCCCGTTGGAATTCACCCTCCTTGATGTTCTCAGAGGTCCCAGGTGATAAGGCCCAGAATTAATACCCTGTAGCAAAAACTTCTTTACTCCTAGAACTAGGACCTGAGCTTCTGGAAGGTAGGGCTTGTCCATAATTTTCATGTTTGATTCCTCCTGAATGAGTAGTGAGAAAGTACTTGCTGAACCACTAGAGAATGAAGAGAGGAAAAGACCAGTGGCATTTAAATGCATTTGAGAGATGAAAGGCTCTGGACAAATTAGCTTCAAGTATAGGGTCTCACTGGGAAAGGCAAACTTATTTACCACAACTCTGCTCCAGTCACAAAGCACACCCTCACCAGCCCTCTGATTTCATGAAACTTAAAACCAGGATGTCTAGGAAGGAAATAAAATAACAAAATCAGTTCTGTGAGAATCCTTTCATAGTAATGCATTTCACCCACACACTAGGGAGACACTAATTGCTGCACAAGGGGAACAAGATATTGGGCAAAAGGAACAAAGTTCACCTTCTAGCATGTCACAGTTAAACTATCTTGTGCTTGTTTTGCTGTGGCTGCACAAGAGTGCACCTGTTCTGGAAAATATATACTTGCCAAACTATATACCTCTCCAACCCCACCTATATTGAACAGCTACCAAAGGATGACTGATTTGGAGTGGTTTTAAATTGTCTTGATTGGAAAACATTTCAAGCATCATCTTAGACTGGAAACAAGTAGATGCTGGCCTCTATGTCAGGACCCCTAGAACAGTGCATTTTCCCCCCAAACAACCATTTTGAGGTTTTTGCAAAAATAACCAACTCACAAACAGAAACGCTTCCTGATCTATAAGCCACTTTGAAAACAAATCATTACTCTGTTGAATATTTTATGATGGTCCAAAGCACTGAAGGAGGAGAGCTGAGCATTCACCAATCCTCCCTATGTCTATTTTGGGACTCCAAAGCAAACTGCAAATGCCTCCTTTATATTCTAAACGCCCATTTGCAAGTGCTAGATGGATTCTTGGTGAAATATTGCCTCCACCCAAACTGACTCTAAATGCAGAGACCTGGAGGTTCCTCTTCTCAAGAGTTTGCAGTTGAAGGACCCCAGCGAACATCTAGTGAACACTCCTTCCACCCTCTTATATAGGCGGCAAACCAGAGCGGGACTTGCCCAAGGTCACACAGCTGGGGGACGCAGCGGAGCGATCAGAAGCCAGAGCTCCGACTCCCAACCTTGGGAGCATCCTCTACTCCCTCAGAGGGTGACTCAACACCCCTCCTAAAGCTCAAAGTTGTTGCAAGTTAGCGACGTGACCCTGGAGATGAACTTCTGTGCGTCCCAACATTCCTCTCCACCCGCAATGAGCCCTGGAGCTGAGACACTCAGGGGTGGCCCTCTACTCACAAAATGACAATACAGACATGGTGCTTCAACTGACCGCCCCTGGCGAGCCCCTCCTGGTCCAGGTGTGTCTGTCGAGGACTGGCAGGGAGGGCTAGTCTGAGGTCACTTAGAAAGTTGGCGCCGGCTGCGGCCGTACCTGAATCCAGGTCTTCCCCCTTCCAGTTTGCAGCTCTTTCCACTAACTGCACCATTCGGATCTCAGAAACTTAAGCGACACATCGATCCTGTGCAAAGAGTTAACTAGTGCAGGTCCTGAGCTGGCCCGAGGACGCACCCCCGAGCCTGGAGTGGGGATACCAGGACGGGAGGCGGGCACGGGTCTCCCGGGACCACTGGTGCAGGCGGAGCGCACGGCGGAGGGAGGCGCGGAGGAAACCGAGGCGCAGGCCCGGTGTGGCGACCGGCAGTCCCCCCAAAACTTTGCGACGCCAGGACCTCGCCCTTACCTGCAGAGGCTGTGTCGCCCGCACGCACGGGGACCTGGCGGGCTGGCGCTCTCGGCGAGGGGCGGCCCCGCCCAGCGGCGGGCACTGTAGCGGGCAAGGCTCGGGCAGCGGCTCGGCTCCGGCTCGGCTCGGGCTCCGCCTCCCGCGCCGCGGCTGCAGCCGGAGGGGGGACGCCGGGCCCGGCCGCGCCCGCGCCGTCTGGCGGCGGCAGGTGCTGAGGCTGCAGCTGCGGGGCTGCCAGCTGCCAGCGCCGCGACCCCCGCCCCCGGGGAGGAGCCCCGCGCGCTGCCTCCCCCGGCCCCGGAGGTCCTGGCCGCCGCAGTGGGCGGTCCCGCTCCCACCCGGGCCCTGCCTCCGCCGGCCTTCCTCAGCTCACTGCCTGGGCACGCAGCGTCTGCCGAGTACCCACGGGGAGACTGAGGCTGCGAGAGGAAAGGCACTCCCAAGGTCACCCGGACCGGCGGCGATTGGGCCAGAACTGGAACCCAAAAGAGTCCCAGGGAACTCCTACCTTCCCCCCGGGAACAGCCGCGGCTGACGTGGGACCCTGGGGGAGGCAGATGACTCTGACTTGCCTCTGCCTCCCACCTCCCACATACCCTCAGGCTGAGGGGAGAGGGAAGAGGCAGGCCCACGTTTGGCACTGTGGACCACCTCCCTGCTTCTGTAAGTTCCTTCCACGCTGGGATGCTGTGCACTCCCAGCTTTCCTCCCGCCTCTCAACCACTCCTTCTTTGTCTCCTTGAGGGGTCCTCAAACCTCGAAGCCCTAAAATGCTGGGATGTCCTGGGGCTCTGCACTCAGCTCTGTTCTGATTCCGTGGGCCATCTCACCCGCTCCCCTGGCTCCGGTGGTACCACCTCTCTGTCCATCATACCCCAAATGCATGTCTCTATCAGAAACTCTTTTCTGTGCTAAACTATCTACTGAACACCTACTAGGTCTATACCCTGCATTAGACACTGGAGATAGAGCCTTAAATAAAGCATAGTTCCTGCCCTGACACAATGGACAGTCAAGCAGACTATTATAATACAGTGCAGTTCCTGTAACAATAGCATGATCCCAGGGTGCCAAGGGCACCAAGGCAAGTGCCTGCTTGGCTGAGTGAAGGCCTCCTGGAGGGGACATCCTCTAAATGGAAACTTGAATGGCCAAGAGGTTGGCCAGTCAAAGAGAGGAGCGTGGAGAGAGACTTCCAGGCAGAGGCCACAGGAACAAAGACCCCAAGATGAGAGAGAGAGATCCCATGAGGGAGTGGCAGAAGTTGAGAGCTGAAGCAGGAGAGTCAGCAGGGCCAATTCCTAGGCAAGGAGTTTGCACTCTGTTCTCAGTGCAGTGGCAGGTTCATGGGACAATTTTTGAGTAGGGAAGAGGCACCATCAGATTGGCAAGTTAGATCATTCTAACATGGATCGAATGGAGCACAGACAGATGTTAACAAGGATGTCCTTCATCCAAGAAAAAAAAATCAGGCCTTGCAGCACTTTGGAGCCAGCCTGCCCTGGATGAAGGCAGGTGCTTCAGCAGCTACCTACTTTGTATGCTTCATTCCCAAATCCAGGTCTCCATCCAGAAACTCTCCTGAGTGGCTCTGTGTTTGAAAGGCCTCCTGGGTACCTACAATCAAAGCCCTCACTCAATGCCCCAACCCTCTGCCACCCAGATGCACAGGCTGAGTGAGCCTTTTGCTCCATGAGTTCTGCTTCCCTAACCCATCTTCACTCTAGATGTGGTGTACAAAGTTCTGTCCCAGGTAAGCACCAAGAGGAGAAATGGACAAAAATGGAAGATTTTGAAGCCATAGTGGAAATAAAGAAAGCGTTTTAAAAATTAAGTGTTCTAACTTTCTGAATTATTTCTGTTTTAAAAATTGTGTTCTAACTCTCTGAATTATTTCTTACAACTGCATGTAAATCTACAATTTTCTCAAAATAAAGTTTGATTTTAAAAATTGTGTTGTAGATAAAGATTAATAACCAAATTACTCTCTTCAACGCAGATTAAACACCAAGAAAGGCACTCGTCAGAAAGGACTATAACACGGCCGGGCGCGGTGGCTCACGCCTGTAATCCTAGCTCTCTGGGAGGCCGAGGCGGGCGGATTGTTTGAGCTCAGGAGTTTGAGACCAGCCTGAGCAAGAGTGAGATCCCGTCTCTACTAAAAATAGA
The DNA here is from genome assembly GCF_000956105.1 of Propithecus coquereli. Lineage (NCBI taxonomy): Eukaryota > Metazoa > Chordata > Mammalia > Primates > Indriidae > Propithecus > Propithecus coquereli. Next base: position 575,309 of record NW_012135414.1, read on the forward strand.
AAGAAATTAATCGGACAACTAAAAATATATAGAAAAAATTAGCCGGGCATGGTGGCACATGCCTGTAGTCCCAGCTACTCGGGAGGCTGAGGCAGAAGGATGGCTTGAGCCCAGGAGTTTGAGGTTGCTGTGAGCCAGGCTGACGCCACGGCACTCATGTTAGCCCGGGCAACAAAAGTGAGACTCTGTCTCAAAAAAAAAGAAAGGACTATAACTCAATCCTTTTGTCCAGTGAGCACAGTTTTGTCCTACCTTCTCAATTTCCTAGCTGCCCATGCCACTGTCAGCATGGTGTTTTAGGTATTTGTGTATAAACACTGTCTCCAGGTGTTTTAGGTATTTGTGTATAAACAGTTTCACCTTTGGCCCCTGGACCCCACTCTCCTCCAGTTCCCGTCCTGATGGCTCTTTCTCCTCAGCCTCCCTTGCCATTTCTTCCTCATCTGCCAGCGTGGCAGATGCTGAGGTTCCTCATGTTCCCCTTTGGTCTCTTTTCTCTCTTCAGTCTCACTGAGCAATTCTATTAGCTACACAGCTTCAGCCCAGACCTTCTGTGTTCAAACCTAGAGACACAACTCTCTGCTGGACATCTCCTGAATGTCCCTCATCTGCCCCAGTCTCAAAACCAAACTCACATCTTTCCCCCAAATAACTCCTTCTGCGTTGTTTCCCTATCTCAACTGGTGGTGGCACCTCCTTCCCCTAGGCACTGAAACTAGAAACCAAAGGGATACTCTAGCCTCCTCCCTCTTCCTGGCCCTCATAGCCTACTGGTCCCTAAGTCCAGTCAGCTCTGTTTCCTTAGCATCTCTTATACATGTCTCCTCCTCTTCATCCTGCTGCCCTTGTTTTAGTGGGAGCCTCACTGTTTCTTGCCAAGGCTGTAACTGCCTCCAGTCTTCCCTATTTGCAATGCATCCTCCACATGCTGCCAGTGATCTTTTTAAACCACAAATCTGACAAGTCACTCTCCTGTCGAAGATACTTCTCTTTTTCCTTCTTGACCTTGCAGTAAGTTCTTAACTTCCTAGGATGGCATGAAGCCCTCAGTGATCTGATCTGTTACCACTGCAGCCCCATCTCCACCTCATCCCATACCTGCACACCAAACACCTTATTTCCTAGGGTACATTATATAATAAAAGGCACACAGCATAGTGCTAAAATATATAGCCTTGAGCCAAATTGCTTGGGTTCAAATCCCAATGCTGCCACTTTTTTTTTTTCTTTTCTTTTTTCTTTTCTTTTTTCTTTTTTTTTTGAGACAGTATCTCACTCTGTTGCCCTGGCTAGAGTGCAGTGGCATCATCGTAGCTCACTGAAACCTCAAACTCCTGGGCTCAAGTGATCCTCCTGCCTCAGCCTCCTGAGTAGCTGGGACTACAGGCACGGGCCACCATATCCAGCTACTTTTTCTGTTTTTGTAGATATGGGGTCTCAGTCTTGCTCAGGCTGGTCTCAAACCCCTGACCTCAAGCAATCCTCCCACCTTGGCCTCCCAGAGTGCTAGGATTATAGTCATGAGCCACCACGCCTGGCCCCAATGCTGCCACTTTTTAAATATGTAATTTTGAGAAAGTTCCATAACCTCTCAGTCCTCTGCAAAGGGAGCATAATAAGAATACCTACCACCTAGGGATGTTCTAAATGGTAGAGATAAAGCAGCATTCATTACCTGCTAGCCAGCACTGTTAGTAAAGCACATAATCATTACATGTAGTGAGGATTACTGTGCTTATTTTACAGAGGAGGAAACTGAGGTTCCAAGAAGTAAAGTAACTTACCTAAGATTCCACAGCTTTAACATATAATAGCTGCACTGGGATTCATACGGGATTCTAAATTCTATATTGCTAAATCCTTTGCATAAGCTATTATTTCCCTCTGGGAGGCTTCCTTGTTTCCCTACCTTTACCCCAACCTGCCAGACTCTTCTTCTTTCTTTAAATTCTGGTCAAAAATATCTTCTCTATGAACTCCTCCCAGTCCCTGCTTTGTGCCTGGTATATACCTCAAAGTCCCTGTTTTGTACTTGGTATATGCCTCAAATAAAGTTCCCAGAGCACCCTTTACAATGGTTTGTTTACATGTCTGTCTTCTTGAGATCTCTGTGAGAAAGACATTATCTTATTTATTTTTGCCTTTCTATAATTCCACAAATATTTGTTGAATGAATGAATAAATCAACAAATAAAATATACATAATTCTCAAGTTTTACCCTAACAGCTGTCATTACAATATAGATTGCTTTTAATCTCTGTTTTTGTTACTTTGAAAAGTCATTTTTGGTGAGAAGACAGCATCAAATGATCCAATATTAATATAGAGCAGGATATAGCAAGACTGAATTCCTCATGTTGCTATTTGGTCGTGCCTTGTCCCTCTCAGATGTCTCTCCTTTTTTTAGTGACACTATGTAATAACCCATAATGAGAAGCTGTGTTGCATCCTAATGAGACTTCCTGACTCAAACATCTGAGGTTTGAATTTATTTCCCATAAGTACCACTTCAGCTAAAAGTTTGCTTTCTCTGTGGCAATGAGTGTGCCATTTGTCATCTGCTAAGTGCCCATACCTTCTCCTTATCTGTATTAATCTTCTTTGCATTCAAATACTTCTGAGAGCTGACTTAATAGTTAGCTTTTCTATGCAATTTCCTTCTTAGAAAGCCTAACTCTTCCTGACTTCGTATCTATTGTTCCCAAAATAGAATAGTTTACTGCTTCAAATTTCAGCTGTACTGTCTGCAGTGATTTAGGACAAGTTTCTGCTCTTCCTCAGAATGATCAAATTTCATATGGTTAAAAAACCCTGACCCTGTCATTTTGTATGGAGTAGTATTTTTAAATTAGATGTTAGAAACATATTTATTTTGTTTACCAGAACACAAGTAAATTGGCAATTTTAATGCTTCCATATCAAATTATAATAAGAAGCAGTATGGGTGAAAGAAAGAACACTGGCCTGGGAAGCAGGGGAGAAAAGGGGGTTCTAGTAGTGTTCTGCTACTTGCCCAAGTCCTCTTACTCTTCAGGTCTCAGTAGAAAGGTAGAAAGAAGGAGTGGGACAGAATGACCTTCCAGATCTCTTTTAGATCTAAAATGACATGATTTCTTAATGGGCTGCCCATTCATTCATTCATTCAACATTGTTGAGTTCCTACTATGGACATAAGCCTTTTGAAGTGAATCCAGACTGGAGAGGGAATGGAATGATTTGGTTAAGGGGGTGTTACTACACTACATAAATTGATTGCATGTTTTTAATATTTAAGTTTTTCTTAAGGCAGAACTATAATGAAGACAGTCACATCGAGACTTTGGTAAGCCAAGACCCATGGACTGTAGGAGTACTACAGGAGAACCATTAGAAATAGCCCTATCTGAGATGATTGCCAGTATTTCTGGTGAGCTGCCTGTAGAAAAGCAGGGCCCTAAAGTTCTAGACCCTGTTCTATCCCTCCCTTGCTGCATGGCTATGGGAAAGTCACATAACCTCTCTGGGGTATGGTTAACTCTATAAAAAAAAGGGAATAATACCTAATGACAACCAAGGCCCCTTGAGTTCTGAACCAAATGATTGTTTGAGATTAAGGAAGCTAAAGTATTACCAAGTCACAAAGAGAGGTACGGCTGTTTGCAAAAGAAACTAGGCACTTATCATGAGGATTATATTACCTCTTGAGGACAAGTAAATTGTTGCTCTACAGAGAGAAATGGCGACATAAAAACAGCATGTTCTTACTCCCAAGATTCTAGGACACAGAAGCAGACATTCACTGCTCAATTCTCAAAAATGAGTAGTCCAGTTCACTGTAAAATATTATATTAAGTATAGGAAGTCAGGCTAGAAAGTCCATTATCTGTGCACTGGTGAAGAGAGATCAGTCTCCCAATACCCCCTAAACCTTCCTTGATCACAAAAGATGATCTGTTTTCACTTTTTTTCTTTTTGGTGGTAGGGTGGAGGGGTAGAAAACATGTCTCATTTCTGGATTGCTTCCTTTGCTCTCATATAAGCCTTGTCTATTTAAATTTCTTTTTCTGCTCCTAATCTCATTCTCTACTCCTTGATGAAACAGGTATTCTAATCTATTCCTAATGCAATGAACCTAATGATTCAGTTAGAAACAGAGAGAGAATGAGATATTTGTATAGAATTAGGAATGATTATTTTTAAAATATGTTCAAATTTTTAAAAGTATTCAAACTCTTTATGTCTCTTGTCAGATGAATTTTTATCTCATTCCCCAGGTGTTAAATCTTTCAGTGTTTTGAGAGACAGCTTTGAAAAGATAGGACTGGGTTCAGCATCTTTTACCTTTCCTCTTTATCTCTTTTTAAAATTCTTGTACTGCTGGCTCAGGATTTAGGAGATCAGCTCCTGGGAGGAAGGCATGCCCTTGAGGTTGTGGCCAGCGTCTCGTGTGGCTCTACCCTGGTCTTGCCAACTACACTTGGTCCAATTCCCACAGGTTCCGTTCTATTCTGCTCTGCATCTGCTGGGCAACTGCTACTTGACACTACTGCCCTGCTCCCCATGGCCCCAGGGGCAGATACCACCATCTCCAGCACTACTTTCTTCATCAACTTTACTTTTCATAGCACTTTACAGTTTGTAAAACACCAGACAGAGCAATCACCTCATTTTATTCTCTCAATAGCTCCTTGAGTTATGCAAGACAAACATCATGATCCCCATTTTACAGATGAAGAAACTGAGACAAACTCATAGAAATCAAGTGACTTGTATGAGGTCACAGAGCTGGTAAATGGAATTTAGATTCAGGTTTATCTGGGTAGCAGGGCTCTATCCTTGGGAGGAAAAAGATGACTGCAACAGAATTGTTTTACGGAGACATTTCTTAAATCACCTTAGGATGCTTACCCAGGGGGATTCTCCAGAGACGGGGGCCTGCATCCTGCAGCCGACTCCCTCTCTTACCCAGCTCCCTGCTGGGGTAACACAAATTGTGAGACATACAGTAAGTGGAGGATGTAGGACACTGGGACCTATAGCTGGAGCCCAAGGGGGATCCTACACACACCTGGGGAGACTGGGCTAGTGCAGCACTGATGAAGGGTAGTGTTTTTGCCACACTGTTTAAACTTGCAAGGAGGACCGAGGCCCAGGAGCCTGGTGTGTAGTCTGCCTCAATAGTGAGTTTACAGTGAAAGCTTTCAATCTTGGGGCTATCTGGGGAGCCCAGCTGAGCCCAACTGAGCAGGAACCCTCAGCAGGTGAGGAGGAACTGCTCCTCCCTACTTCCTGTACATAGCTCTGGGGGAGGCCCCTGATCCTCCTAAAGCCTGCCTCTAAAGAGGGGAATGTCACAGTTAGGCCAAACTACCCCTCTCAGGGCCACTCCTAGCCCACATGGTATCTTTACTTGGATTAGAAAAACGTTTCCCTTCTCAGATACTTTTGGGAAAATAAGAAAATAAGTCTCTCTTCCTTTGGATAGATGTAGCTCTACACCAGGGTACACAGCTCAGCAAGTGGATTTTAACTCCTACTTATCCTCTCAACCAGGTTCCTTTGTGAAGTAGACAAGCTACACAGGGGACACAGCAGCCCAGTCCCTCCCCATTCATTCTGGGAGTGTCTAAAGCTCTTAGAGGCTTCTGCCATCTCATCTCAGCCTGGTGAACCCAGCCAACTAGCCCGTTCACCACTAGCCACTGGAGAAGAAGCATCTTTCTTTCCTTTCATGATTGCTTAACCATTGCTTCCAAGAGGCCACAAAAGCCTGACTTGCCCAGGTGCTGAGTAGTCAAAACAGATCAGAGATTATTTAAGGGGAGTCAATAACTTGAAGGAGGAAGATCAAGTTGAATAACTAAAAGAGAGAAATCATATTGAGAGAAATTTAATAGAAGAAAGAGTAAGTTTTTAAAATAAGAATTTTAAGGAGATTCAAGTAGCTATTGAAAAGAAATGATCAGAATGAGGAAAAATGGGTTTTGGAAATTAAATAGATAATTTTTAAATTTGAAACATTCCAGTCGTGGAAGTGACAAATAGAATGAACACCACTGAAGACTAATTAATTTTATGATCTGAAATACGAAAAAGGAGATCTATCCCTCCCACAGTACCAAGCCAAAAATAAAAAGAAATGGAAATTATGAGTGAAAAGGTTAAAAAACATCAGTGAAATATCTAGAAGACATGCAAATAATAGGAGTACCAAATGGAGCAAAAAATATCAAAGGAGCAAAGCAATAACTAAAAAAATAGAATAAAAATGTATAGACTTTAAGACATATAGACTTGAATCATCAACACTTTAAATGTATGGACTTGAGTTATCAGATAAAAAAGACTCATTGACTTCTATTCTGTATTAATTTAAAAACACATGTCTAGAAATTCCAGTCCTAGACAAGGTGGAGGAGATGCATTTCTTCCTATTCCTCCTGCTCATACAGCTAAAAATATAAGTATGTATAAAACAAACATAAGAAGACTGAATGATGGAGAGAGAAGGTGGACTAGCTAGGGACCTCAGGACTCAAAGAACAACACAGTGATGAATTTCCTGGGTTTTCTTTTTGCCTCCTATATATTCCAGAGTGGGCACTAGAGAAGCCTACAACTAGAAAACATCAATAGCCACAGATTAAAAAAAAAAAAACTCAAGAAAAACCCGATCTCTGTAGCCAAAGGAATGGGAAGGGAAGCCTAACAAGACAGAAACTTTTGTGACAATATCCACCCTATTCCAGCAAAACACCATGAAAAAAAAATGGCACACAACCTTCTTCCTCCCACTCCCCTCTCCCCAGTTAGTGCAGGTAGAGTGGAGAGCTTAGACTTCGACCCCTGCCCTGACATAACAAGGCATACCTCTCACCCCACATCAGGGTAATATCAACCAAGTGGAGAACTTGGACCACCATCCCCACCCAATGATAATGTGGTGTGCTCCTCTTCCCCTACCAGTACAGTTGAAGCCTGCTAAAACAGAAGATTCAAATAAGATCCATAGTCTTATAGTATAATATCTAAAATACCCAGAATACAATTTTTAAAAATCACTCATTATACCAAGAACCAGAAAAATCTCATCTTGAATGAAGAAAGGTAATCAACTGATGCCAAAATGAACATGCTATAGGTATTGGAATTATCTGACAATGTTTTTTAAGCAGCCACCATAAAAATGCTTCAACAAGCAATTATGAATTCTCTGAAACAAATGAAAACAGAAAATATCAGCAAAAAAACAGAAGTTATTAAAAAGATTCAAATGCACATTATAGAACTAGAAAATAAAATCACTGAAATAAAAAACTCACTGGACCCCATCTCTACTAAAAATAGAAAGAAATTAATCGGACAACTAAAAATATATAGAAAAACCTAGCCGGGCATGGTGGCGCATGCCTGTAGTTCCAGCTACTCAGGAGGCTGAGGCAAGAGGATCGCTTGAGCCCAGGAGTTTGAGGTTGCTGTGAGCTAGGCTAATGCCATGGCACTCACTCTAGCCCAGGCAAAAGAGTGAGACTCTGTCTCAAAAAAAAAAAAAAAAAAAAAAAAAACTCACTGGATGGGCTCAATGGTAGCGTGGAGCTAACAAAGGATAAAATCAGTAAACCTGAGGACAAATCAATAAAATTTGCCTAATCTGAACAACAGAGAGAAAACAGACCAGAAAAAAAATAATAAAGAACGCAATTCGGCTAACATTCATACAATCTGAGTCCAAGAAGAAGAGAAAGAAAGAACGAAAAAAGTATTCTAAGAAATAATTGCTGAAATTTTCTAAATTTGGCAAATGACATAGCTGACAAACCCCAAACTGGATAAACTCAAGGCACACCAAGACATCATAATTATACTAAAAACTAAAGATACAGAAAAAATCTTAAAAACTGAGAGAAATGGCACATGACTTACAGGGAAACACCTATATAAAATTATGCAAGCCAGAAGAAAGTTGTGCAACATTTTTCAAGTGCTGAAAGAAAATCAGTGTCAACTCAGAATTTTATAACCAGCAAAAATATCTTTTAGGAATGAAGGTGAAAAACTAAGATGAAGAAAAGCTAAGAGAATTTGTAGACAATAGACCTACTATAAAAGGATTACTAGAGGAACTTCATCAAATAGAAAGGAAATGATAAAAGAAGAAAATTTGACATATCAGCAATGAAGAAAGAATAATAGAAAGAATAAAAAATATTGGTAAATATAATAGATAATAATTTTCCTCTTCAGCTTTTAATTTTATGTTTGATGGTAGAAGCAAAAATTATAATATTGCCAGATGTCATTCTCAATGTATGTAGAGGTAATATTTTAAGAAAATTACATTAAAAAGGAGAGAGGATAAAGGGACCTAAATGCAGGTAGTGTTTCTACATATCACTCAAAGTGGTAAAATGTCAACAGCAGTAGACTTTGATAAGTTATGTAAGTATAACTTAATACTTGACCAGCAACTTATAAAAACTATTCAGAGAGATATATTCAAAAACAATATAGATAATTCAAAATGGAATTCTAAAAAAATGTTCAAGTAATCCATAGAGAGGCAAGAAAAAGGGAGGAGTTTAAAATGAGGAAAAAACAGAAAATAAATAACAAAATGGTAAAGTCCTAACATTTCAATAAGTACATTAAATGTAAATGATCTAAGTGTGCCATTTATTAAAAGACAAAGATTAGCAGAATGGATTTTAGAAAACATATCCTGATGAAATTTCTGAACTCCAAGAATAAAGAGCAAATGTCATGAGCTTCCAGACAATGTGAATAGTTTACTTCCGGAGGAAAGAGAGCCCTCCAGAATTATTTTGCGGATTCCACAAATAGTCCTTGTTAAGATTTATTAAAACCTAATATTTGTTAGTCACTGTTCTAAGCAGTTTATTTTATCTCATTTTAATTACCCTATGAATTATATATTAATTTCCCCATTTTATAGACAAGAAAACTAAGGCTATCTTTCCCAAGGTCACTCAACTGTAAGAGCTTAGATTCAAATCCAGGGAGTCTAATGAAGGAAAGTAAAAAATAACTCCAAGTTTCTCCCTAAAGGGGAGAGAGAAGATAGAGCTTCCAGGCTAAGAGAGCAGTCTATGGGAAAGCTCTGATGATGGGAAGGAACACCTATTATATGCTATGTATTTTTAATATACTATTAATTATCACAAAAACTCCAACCAGCACTTACGGTGTCTTTTTTGCAGATGAAGAGATTCAGCAAGGTTAAGTAACTTGCTCAAGATCATCCAGCTAGTAGGTGATAAAGTCAAAATTTAAATCTGGTTCTGACATCAATGCCCTGTTCAGTCAACAGGCTAGAATGGCTTTTGGAGCATATTCCCCATGGTGGTTGTCTTTATTACCCTGATAGTTTCCCTACAGTGATCCAGAAATTAGAACTCTAAACAGAAAGGGGCCTGTCCTACCTTTCTGGGTGATTTTTGTCAAGCCTGCCTGTTCTGAGTGTGTCTTCATCTATAAAACGGAGAATTAGATATCAGTGTTTTTCTAACTTTGGTAATGGGAGACAAGAAGAATCCCTTATCAACTCAAATCCTACTAATCTAGAAGCCCAATGTAGAAGACAGGTATAAACAGAGTAAACCTGAATGAAGGGAACTGGAAGATGTGGGGCAGCACTGCCTGGATCTTCTCTAGCTAAAACACTCCTTGTAAGACCCCAAATTCTGGAAACGGTGCATGGGAGGCTCCAGGGAGTCTTGGAGGCTTTCTTTCCCATCTTCAGTATACCATAGGGAGAGAGCGGAATGACCTAGAATTTCTTAAAAACAAGGCTTTATTCATGTTTTGTTACTATGTATTGTGTACTGCAACACTATGTTTCAGCCTGTTCTTTGAATCAGAGGGATGTTCTGGAAAGGATCTGGGCTATGGAGTCAGACAGACGTAGCTTGAATGCCAGCTCTTACTAGCTTTGTGACCTTGACAACTAATGTAACCTCTTAGTATTCCCATGATAACATAGAGATAATACTGCCCCCGAAGGGTGTTGTAAAGATTAAATTAAATAATAAGGATAAAACACCTAGCATAGGATCTGGGGTATTGTAAACATTCAATAAGTGGCAGCTGTTATTATGCATTTTGAAACCCCCAGATCTTGACACTTTAAGTCTGCCTTTTCTTTCACAATCTGTGGAGCTTGGATCTTTCTTTCTTCCTTTTTTTCTTCCATTCTTTTTTATGCAGACCAATTGATATTAAAAGAGATGACACTTCTTGCAAAGCAATGCTGAAGGTTCTGTAAATATAACATGGTGATTTATGAAAAATCATGTACTTATTAATGATATTGAAGACATGATGTATTTTAATAATCTGGATCCTGATTAATGATAATTATACATGCTGATTAACCTGAAACCAAATAGCAAGAGTGTTCACAAAATAATCCATTGTTAAAACATAAAATTTTTTTCAAAAATAAAATATGCTTTTATGAGCCTAGTATTGACAGACAAGGATAACTTACTTTACAGACTTTCTGTCTTAAAATAAGTAATGTCTTGTGCATCATCATGTAATTGGAGGCATAGCCTGAACTTCCAGAGCCTAGGATACCTAAAAATATGCTTTACTGGAGGCTGAAGTCATGGCAGATTTCCTATAACGGACCACGAATTTCTGCTACTTCCCATGAAGCCTAATGGGAGAACGCTTCAGAGCATATGGTACTTTGTCAACTGATACTAATGTGTCCATTAGTGTAGCTCCAGAGGGAATTTCAGTCTGTGTCTAGAGAATGGTCACTTGGGGAGCAGAAATAGCTACGAATAGCCCACAGCTCTGTCCTCTGTTCAGCCTCCCCTCCTCCTTCAGCCCTACCAGGAAGAGGCATAGAAGAGAAGTGTGATATTAAAGGTATGTGTATATCCATACCTGAACCATAATTCCTTAATGCACACCACCGTGATATTCTTCAAAGCCCTTATACAGACAATATTTGATTTGACCCTCATAATTCTCCTCTGAGTGAGGTATTGTTATCCATATCGCAGATGAGGAAAACAGAAACTCACAACAGTTAAACAACTCACTTGAGGTGAGAGGTAAGTGGCAGAGCCATGCTTAGTCTAATGCTATGCCCTAAACTCATGCTGGATGTGTAGAGGTGCCTACTTGGCTTGATTGGGGTCTATGAATTGCTCTGCTTTGCACCCTGAATCAAGGTATGACCCATATAAAGTATATGCAATTCTATTCATTCACTTAAGTAAAATTAACTGGGAGCTTATGGGTGAGGCGCTGTGCTAGGTGAGGGAGAATAGTGTCCTGGGAAGCGCTTGGGCTTTGAAGTCATCCAGCCCATGAATGTATGGACCTCCTGGCCCTAGTAAGTACTCATTAAGTGCTAATTACTTTTACTGAGAGGTGCTACAGAGGACACAGAGACGAATTAGACATGGTCCTGACCTTCAAAAAGTTCTAATAGGAGACATAATATATGCCTTCAAATAGCTGCCATAAAAGGTAGACTATACTCTTTTATCATCAGAGGCACATAAAAGCTCTAGGACAAAATTGTAGGTTGAGGTACCCTGAAGAGTCATAGCAAACTTACAGGATTACAATGGAATATTTTAATTTTTCAAGGGAAACATAGCAATACTCAAAATCTACTGGACATGTGCAAATGACTAGCTCCAGGCAGTTCACAGTTAGATCATATTACATTCCTTTCTGTGATATCACATCTTTGCAAGGCTGAGTTTTCATTAGTTGCTGTGATAAAAAGCAAGTACTATGCAAAAACCCAACATGGAACAGGAAATGAAAGTGACAACATCCAATCTGATTCCAAGGTTTGAGAAGTGCACCCAACAGGCACACACATCCTATTAGTAAGTAATAGTGTTTACTTTAAAATGAAATAAAACCATAATTTTTAATGTATGTGCATTGTGTTTTCAATGAATATTAAATTATTGGGACTTAAATACTTTTTAAGTTGTTTGGATCTAACTACTTAATATATGGAACTATTATGCATTTATATTTGCCTAGGGGTGTTATGAAAAATTACTGAGGGCATCATGAAATGAGAAAGTTGAAGAACCTCTGCTCTCAGGGATTTCACAGGAGAGGGAAGTCATGTTGAGATGGAAGAGCTGGAAGACTGTAAAGATCAGAATAGACTTCGAGAAGGAAGAAAAGCTAACATTTGAAGCAGGCGCCTTACCAAAATACGAGTACTAGAACTAGACTCGTAAGAGTCTATAACAGCTCTTCCTTGGGAGTGCCCAAGACCCTACTAAGTGGAAAACTTGTAGAATTTTTAGTAAGCTCATCAGGTAAAAAGGCCTTATTCTCTTATCAACTTTGAGGAGTAAAGGATTTAGAAAGTATCTCCTATGAGATCACAGCAGGTGACAATACTTGGCTTTCTGCACTATGGTCCTAAGAACAGATCCCTCTCTCTGGGATGACATATAAACAAAAGATGTTTAAATACAAGAAAGGTTTACTAAAATGAGATCAGTTCCTGAAAGTCTGTGGGCAGAGTTTTATAGACAGGTGGGCAGCCACCTCCCTGGCACTATCAGGGTGCTCTCTGGGCCACAGAGGCATGAACTACCTATAATACAAGCCCTTCCATTAAAAAGCATAAACCACTTTCCTTGGAAATCAGTATTAAAAGCTCACAGCTCTTAAGGGCAATTCACTTGATCTTTTCTCTCCTGGAACCCTTTTTTTTAAAACTCACTTTCTATCAGGTAGACCACCTGTCCTTGTGTAGCCTTTTATACTTCTCAATGCATCTTCCCATCTAGCATGTCCTTTTATCCCTAAGATAATTCTGAAAGGCAAAGAGGACAGGTAATATAGCTCCCTTTTTACAGATGATCAAACCAAGGCCTGGAGAGATTAGGTGACTTCCCTAAAATTTTTCTATTCTATGCTTATGCTAAGTGCTTTGATTGGAAGCTCCCTGAAGCCCTTACCAGAAGCAGATGCTGGTGCCATGCTTCTTGTATAGTCTGCTGAACCATGAGCCATATAAACCTCAAAAGAAAGAAAAGAGAAAAGGAAAGAAAAGAAAAGAAGAGCCAAAATAGAATACAGTTCATCTTTCTCTATCTCCCTCACAAAAAAAGAGAAGAGAGTTGAAGGGACGTAGGAAGTGTGGGAAGTGCCAGGACAAAAGCCGTGCAGCAGGTCTAGAAAACAACCAGTCCAGATTAGCACAGGAAAGACGAGAACTATGAGAAGGCAGTTTGCATGGGAGAAAAGAAGACCAATTGGTGTGTTTAAGCAGATAACCCAAAATATTTATAGGTACGTAACAGATATTTTGGAACACTTGGGGGAAAACAGTAATAAATACAGAGGAAATTAAAGAAATGAGAAAAAAACACACCAAGGAAATTATTAACTCCAAGAAAAGCTAAGGGTCATACAAGAAGGGGGTGTGATGTGTACTTCTCAGCCTAGCAGTCAAGGAAATTTGCATGGTCATAATAATGTAAACAATGTCTATCAACTGAACAACAGCAAAAGCAGTTAAATCCGGGGAATGATGGAGGTGGGAAATGGGGAGACTTAATGTAAGAACTAAATATTCATCTTACCATAATAGGAAATATATTTCTAGTATTCCTATAGGAAATGTTTAAAATTGATAATATATAGTTGTACAAGTATGTTATTTAGAAATGCGGAGGTAAATAAAATAGAAAACAGAATAATTGAGGTGGCTCTATCTGGGGAGAAGGACTGGGTGTCAGGGAGGGATGGGATAGGAGACTGCTATTTCTCAGAAACAGTATTTCTAAAACACCTCTATTATGGGGGAGCCATGGTAGGAGCATTTATACCACAGAAATTGGTAAAAATTGCCAGGCGCGGTAGCTCACCTGTAATCCTAGCACTGTGGGATGCCGAGACGATCGTTTGAGGTCTGGAGTTTGAGGCCAGCCTGAGCAAGAGTGAGACCCTGTCTCTACAAAACATAGAAAAAATTAACAGGCCTGCGCCTGTAGTCCCTGCTACTCAGGAGGCTGAGGCAGGAGGACTGCCTGATCCCAGGAGTTTGAGGTTGCTGTGAGCTACGATGATGCCACTGCACTCTAGCTGGGGAGACAGAATGAGACTGTCTCAAAATAAAAAGGTAAAAACTACAAATCAAGGCTTTTTATTTTTTCTAGAGACTCAGTTTGCAGCACACCACTGGTTCTCATTGGTTTCTTTTATAGAAGTATTGCTCTGATAAAAATAAAGCTATTTTAAAAAGTAGAATGGTAAAAAAAAAAAAGAAAGAAAGAAAGAAAAAAGTAGAATGGTATTGCCCAGTTGTTATGAGAGCTTAAGAACAAGGACTTTCTCATACACTGTTAGGGAAAGTGAAACTGCTCCACATTTCTAGAATGCAATTTACATGTATTACAACCTTTTTTCCAAAAAGTATATCCTTTGATTCAAATAGCCCTAATAGTAATGTACCTTAAGGAAATTTGTGGGTTTTTAAAAGTCTGGCCAGCATCCCTTCCTTTGAAGACTCATCCCTTTCTTATTCAATAGTGTTGATCTGTGTGATTTCAAGGCAGCTGACCTCACCCACAAGGTGTGCAGATGACTCAGTCTTGGCTAATCATAGTACTCCAGCCCTGGACATAATGATTGGTTCAGGGGTGGGCCTGTGACCCAGGCTGGGCCAATCAGTGTTTCTCTGAGACTTTCGCCAGAACTATCATGAAAAATGCTCTCTTTTTCTCTAAAATTGTGAGTTCTGAGACTGCTATGTAAGCTTGCAGCTGCTAGTGGCCATCTTTACTACTTTGTAGAGACAGCTTGTCTGAGAATAAAGTCTACACAGAAGACAGTGGAACTGAGACAGAGAGAAAGAAAGCTACAGCACTTGATGACATTGCTTGAGTGCTTGAATCCACCCATGCCTGAAGCCAATATATTCCTGAATTTTTCAGTTATTACAACAAATTCCTTATTTTTTTTTAATTTTTAAAAATTTCTGTAGAGACAGGGTCTCACCATGTTGCCCAGGCTGGCTTCAAACTCCTGAGCTCAAGTGATCCTCCTGCCTCAGCCTTCCAAGTAGCTGGGATTAAATGTACAAGCCACCACATCCAGCAATAAATTCCTTTTTTGTTTAAAATAGTTGACTTGGGGCTGGGCGCAGTGGCTCACGCCTATAATCCTAGCACTTTGGGAGATGGAAGGAAGGATCACTTGAGCCGAGGAGTTGGAGACCAGTGTGAGAAACATAATAAGACCTCCATCTCTACAAAAAAATTTAACAATTAGCCAGGTGTGGTTGCATGTGCCTTTAGTCCCAGCTATTCCAGAGGCTGAGGCAGGAGGATCACTTGAGCCCAGGGGTTTGAGGTTGCAGTGAGCTATGATGACGCCACGGTACTCTAGCCCGGGCAAGAGAGCAAGACCCTGTCTCAAAAAAAAAAAAAAAATTGAGTTGGATTTCTGACACAATAAGCCCCAAAAGCTCTAACCAATACAGAAAACACCATGAACAGGCCCAGTGATTTATTTAGAAGGATGTTCATCAACATATTGAACAGAATATTAGAAAATTGAATACAGGTTCAACAATAGGATACTGTTAAATTATGGTAAGTTGTTGCAAGTGATAACAACAAAAACTTTAGTACAGAAGAATAATTAAGGACATGAGAAAATGTTCCTAATACATTTTTAAGTAAAAAAATGTAGGTTCAAGTAGCCATATTAAACAATTCCATTGTTGTACATGCTGTATAGTCTATCTCAGTATACAAAATCATTAGGTGCTAGTATGACCAGCAATCTTACTTTCTTCTTTCTATGGCCAGTATATGTATTGTAATGAACATGTATTACTTTTGGTATCAGGAAAAAATGATGAAAATTATGATCTTAAGTTTTACTCAAGAATTAATATAAAGAAATGTGTAATTTGTGAAATTATTATTTTAATCTGTATTGCTCAGTGACTCCAATATCAAGATGCACTTTGGAAACTCCTTAGAGTTTAGTGCTAAGAAAATAACTTGTCTCTTTTGACAAACAGACATACTTTCCTTTATTGGTTAATGAAAGCTATCTAATTCATCACATACTTCTTTTTGCCCAGGTTGCCAAGAAAATTAGAGTTACTTTTAATACTAAATGACAGAAACTGTTTCTGGCTGATAGCAACAAATCCCACGGCTTCACAGTCTATCCCGCTGACTTCCAAATCTCTACCTTCTACTCAACTCTCTCTCCTAAGTTTCTGACCACTGAATATGACACACAAAACTTCAAAATCTGAATACAATCAAACCCCCTACCTCGTCTCTCACCATTCCCACAAGCACCCTCTTTGCTGGCCACAAAGATTTTCTTGTCATTTCCCAAACATACCTTACACTTTAGGCTCTAAGCACTTTCCTGTTTTAATTTTTTAACCAGTTTTATTGAGGTACAGTTTACATACCACAAAATTCACCTATTGTAAGTGTACCCGAAGTGCTTTTGAACATGCTGTTCCTTCCCTCCTTTTCCACTTAGTGATTGCCTCCTCTTCCTCAAGACTCAGGCAATGTCATCTCCTTTGTGAAGTCACATCTAACAAATCCAGATAGACTTAATTTCTCTCTTTTGTAGGAGTTTCTATTTGCCTCTATTACAGCGCTTAGCACATTGCATTATAATTGTTGATATTTGTGTCACGCCCACAGAATGTGAGCTCCTTGAGGTCAGGGTGTGAGTTTACTGCCTTTTCAACCTACCACATTGTCTTCCAGAACATTAGTCATTGCCCAGAAATAGTCAAGCTACCTCGAGGAAGCTGGTCATCCCCAGCATTGACTAATGTAGGGGTCACCATAATCATGGGAGTTCTCCAAAGAACCAACTAGATACTTTCTGTTTGGGTTTGTCAGAATGCCTAAACCACGATGCACCCTGGCCAATATGAACTCTAAATCCAGACACAGGAGTTATAAGAGAGGTTTTTTTTCACCTGGTTTTTAGTGTGCACATAAGAGAGTTTTAGACATCAGAAAAATATATGGGTGAAAACCTGACATAGAATAGCTTCTAAGGAACATCACAGTGCCAATAATATACCATATTTCATTAGATCTAAGGCACCATCAATTGTAAGACACATCCCAATCTCAGAAGTACAAAAGATGTGCTTCCTAGAGTCAATGAAATATAGTAAGTGCTATGAACTGCATGCTTGTGTCCCCCCAAAATTCAAATGTTGAAACTTCATCTCTAAGTGATGGTATGAGGAGGTGGGGCCTTTGGCAGGTGATTAGGTCATGAGGGTGGAACTTTCAGGAATGGGCTTAGTGTCCTGAAAAGGGGCTGAAAAGACAACAAGATGTCAGTAGTCTACAACCCAGAAAAGGGCCCTCAGCAGAACCCAACCATGTTGGTACCCTGATCTTGGACTTCCAGCCTCCAAAACTGTGAGAAATGTATTTCTATTGTTCATAAGCCACCCAGTCTGTAGTATTTTGTTATAGCAGTCCAGATGAACTAAGATAGTAAGTTACTTACTGCATGCCTCAAGGAGAAGCAAGTAGGAAGGGAGGGCAGGATGGAGAACTTCAAATATCCTAAACCCTGAAAAGGTTATACAGTGCCCACCATGTCCCCATTCCTGCCCTGAGAATTTCAAAAAATTTTAGGAAGCACTAAACTATAAACTAAATATAAAGAGGTCTAATAAAGTTCTGATTTTTCCTATGAGCATTACTTTAATGTTTTTTGGAAAGCATCAAGTATCAAATGTTTTCCAAAAGAAATAATATTGGCAGGTGGCCCTCCATTGCTAGTGCCCTGGGCATACACTTGGTGCGCCCACGATGGGTCATCTAGTACTGGCATAAGGGAAGGATGGGGGCTGTGACTCTGTCAGTTCCATACAGAACAGCCCCGACTCTGCTCCATGACCAAACAGCTGTGAATGAGTGGCCTCGAGCGCTGACCTATGCCTCAATTGCCTACATCTGCTTTGTATGGACTTCAGTTTCCTCATTTATAAAAACACAGAATGACTAGTCCAGTGGGTCTCAAACTTGAGTATGCATCAGAATTATCTGGAGGGCTTGTTAAAAGACAGATTGCTGAGCCCCATCCCCGAATTTCTGATGTAGTAGAATTTCTATTAATAACAAGTTCCTAGATGATGCTGATGGTGCTGGTTCAGAGACCACACATTTAGAACCACTGACCTGATCTAAACTACTAATTTTATGGAGAAGAAACTGGAACACCAGGAAGGGAAGGGGCTTGCCAAAGATCACACACTAAGATTATGGTAAAGTCAGACCTAAGTCCCTTCTCCTCGCTGTGCTACAAGTGGCCTCCTCTCAGGTAGCTACATTACTTAAGAACCCAAACAGGAGCGATAAGGGTCTGATAAGCATTTTGTATCCATAAAATTTGTTTTACATTTAAATTTTAAATACAGTTGCTAATAATCAAATAAGACTCCTTGGATCACTAGGGCTATTAATGAAGCAAAGCCATCCAATCTAAGCTATTATTTCTATTTGCTTTTAAAACTTGATTCCACCTTTCTCCTCCTTTCTTTTTCTCTGTCCTTCTTCTCTCTACATTCTTCAGAGCAATTTGCAGTAAGATTTCCCCAAAGACTAATATGTTTACAAGTTCTCTTTTGTCCTGGGTCCAAGAGTTTCCTTCACATTTTCCAGTAAAACTCCATCCTGCTGCCTCATCCATTATCACAGAAGCAGAAGAAAGAAAACTAGGACTGGAAGTATTGGTGCACACAGCTTTGCACCGTGGAGCACTACAAAAAGCCTTCTATGGAAATCCAAACTCACAGAAATTGGGTGAAAAGACATACATAAGCAAAAGCTTGTAGGTCTGAAAATTATTTTTTTCATTTAACACAGATTTTCTTAACTGTTTACTATGTACAAGAGAGCAGGCCTCATTAGTAACTGGGGTCTGCTGATACTGGATTTTCCTTTTTGTCTGAGCCTTATTCTGCTTTTAAGTGTGCCCTATTCCTGTAATTGCCCTATTCCTGAGCACTTAATACATGTCTTATTGTTTGTGCAACCAATAAAGTTTGTCAAATTGAGCTGAGTTTAAACCTGGTTGGACTCTGCTGATAACTCTTAAGATGACCCATTCTTCCCATTACTTTATAGCCAGAATAGGCTATATATGTTCCCAACCAAAATCTGGCAACTTTATCACAGCACCTAAGTACAAGTCCTCCACCACTCAGCATCTCAAAACTAAAGAGATTAAGAATGACCAACCCACTTGGGGAAAGGCATGATGAAATAAAATTGAGCTGTTTAAAACGAAAACCCAACAATGACTAGAGATAAAAGGAGAAAACCCTAACTCTTAAGACTCACGTGGACTGTGACATGTGCCAGAAATATAAAGAGCAAGAAATAAAACTTTGTCAGGAGAGCTATTTCAGAAATTGAAGAAGAATATGTGTCCACTCTGAGGGGACTAAAGAAAAAAAGAAATAAAAGAATAACAAAAAGAAAAAAGAAAAGAAAAGAAATTAAAGAAGAAGGCAGAGGATAAAAAAGTAAACTTAAGATTTAAGGGGAAGCAAAGAGGTGTCTTGGGGATTTAACATGGGCTTTGAACCAGGAAAGACAGATGAGGGAAATTCTACAACTTGGGGAACTGAGGTAAGGGGCTTAGGCTGGAATGAATGGGTCCTTGAAGACAGTAGTTTCCAACTGGAGTTGAAGGAGCGGAATGTGAAAGGACCATGCTTCTGCAGGACCATGGCAGCAGAAAGAAATGACTGGGGAAATGTAGGAAACACTGAGTTAGCGAAGATGACCTGGAAAGCGGATTAACTGGTGATGACTATAAAAGCCCAGTTACATGTGGATCTCTGTTGCACTAAAGGGAATGAAGACGCACTTGCGATCACCTGCAAAGCAATATCTGTACTCTAAATCAGTGCTTCGCAAACTTTGAAGTGCACACACATCCCCTAGGGGCCTTGCTAAAACACAGATTTCAGGCTCCCAGCCCCCAAAGATTCTGATTCGGAATGTAGGAGGTGAAGCCCATAATATGCATTTTTAACAAGCTTCCAGGTGTTGCTGCTGCTGATGATGATCTGCAGAGCACACTTTGAGTAGCACTGCTCACAGCCAGCCAAGTGCAGAGGAGCATGCCGGGCATGGAGAGGCAAAGCTATGGACACAAGGAGAGACTCCCCCACCCCACCCCACCCCACCAGATGACTGCACGGTGAAAACTACATCACACCGGTTCTCTCTTCTCCATGCTCCACACCCACAGTTCCTTCAGCTCCTTACACACTTTCTCCAGGTCTTTTGGCTCTGAAAGCAATTTAAATCAATTATATCAACAGGACCCAGGAATGGCCAGCTGACCCTCTAAGCATTTAGGAACTGTCCAGATTTCAGTAGAGATAGGCGCTTGGTTGGCTTCATTTATTCGTGCTGATGTCTGTAAATGGGGAGCACCTCCAAGGGTACAGGAGTCTACCATGCTCAATGAAGCAAGCAATATGTAGGACTTCCCTCAGATGTCTTCCCAGCAGGGAGCCCTCTGCCAGTACTTCATCTAACATACTTCACAAAATCAGAGATCTGAATGTGGAGGCAAAATCATCAGTATTGCAGACGGAATCAGAATATTATCTGATTTAGGGCCTACCCCTGAGGATCAAAATAAGAAAAGCAATTACAGTGTAAGAACTGAGTCTTTTCACACATGGGATTTAGAGATTTCAAACAGCTTCCCAGCGCTTTTCATCTTTCAAACTGCTACCTCCTCCAAATCACAGTGTATGCAGCTGTTTAAAGCTGTGAAAGGAAACTAGTAAACTCAGTTAAGGAATCCCATGTTCAGACCTGGGATACTTGGTCAAAGCTATTATACTAACAATGTCTCACTTCAAGAACATATGAAGGAATTTTCCCTTGATAAGCGAAGTTAAATATTTCCCAACTATTTTAATCCTGAGTGGTCTTAATTTTTTCCTGACACGTTGTTGAAGGGTATAGCATGTTGAAGAAGGTAAAAAGTCCCTCAGTAACAAAGCTGATTGAAAGACACCATGCATGAATCACAAGAGAAAGAGTGTGTGTGTTCAGAATTCATTTCAATTAATTCATTGCCATAAACATTGACTGAGCAACCCTCTGGGCCAGACACTGTGCTGGTCAGGTGGAGGGCACCAAAACAAAAATGGAATGATTCCAGACGACAATAATAACCTTTCAAACCTTTTTAGTGATTTTTACCAAAAATTAATTTTAAAAAAGTTTCACATTCTTTATCTCAATTTATTTTCATAATAACCTTACAAAGTAGGCACAGCAGGAATTAATATCATCAAGATTCAACAAATTAAGTGCCCTCACTCTTCATTATTTAGATTTTATTACTAGCTTTGATTATCAAGTGTGTGATAATGATCATATTGGAATCAGGTTTCAAGAGAAACCCCTCTGTCTGAAATCTCTAGGATTTAAGAAGCTCCAAGATATTAAATATCACCTAGAATATGGCAAAACGTAGTGCTCTATGTTGGTTTTTCTCCATTTAGTCCCCCTTTCCCTCTCCCCCATATATATTTCTGCCTATTTTTCTCCTGCTCTGTCCCCTTAAAGGCCCACCTCTATAACTACATCACCTAGTCACCTAGTCACCTGTAAGGTGAACTTGACCAATGAAAGGAACCAGCAGGAGATCAAAGGGCAGTAACTAAGAGAGGTAGGTTATTTCTTTCCTGCTCCCTTCGTGCTTCCTAGACCACAGCATCTGCTGGGTGGCCCCTTCTCCATGGCTCCAGCTCTCACTGGAAATTGGCAATATTGTTTCCCCTCCACTTACCCCTTAGGAGTGTTAACAGCTTCCTACTCTTGCTAACCTCCAGATGCCTCACAACCCCCTCGTTGGTTTCCTTGACCCTACCCACACCTCTGCAAATACTGCCTTCATTAGATTCTCTTGAGCCACCTCCATTAGATTCTGTTTCCCACTGGGACCCTGAACCATACACACCTCTCTCCCACATTGTCATAATCTATAAAAATAAATCTAATGCCCAGAGGAACACAGTGAGCATAAAACACCCACAGTCACAGATTCATTGATTTTTTTTCCCCTTTTAATAATTAATGTTTGTGTCTCCAATGCTTATTTGCCACAGTCCTACCTTAGACCCTTGTTTATCCTGGGCCTGAACTTTTGTGATGGTCTCCTAAATACACTCCCATCTCTAAAGCCTCCTATCTCCAATCAATTCTATCTATAACCTGCCATTGGATTGAATTTCCTTGTGCACAATTCTAATCATACCATTTCTGCAATGGCTCCCAAGTGCCTACAGAGTAAATTCAAAGTTCTTAGCACATAGGAGTCCAGCTGTATCTACAACTCCCCTATGTGCTTCTGTTCTTCCTAGTCCCTAGCCCCTCGCCAAAATGTATGATCTTCATTACATTGTTTTCTTAGTGTAGAAGGGCCTTTACTTCAAAACTCTTCACAGACTTCAAAGTTCAGCCCAAGTGCTGCCTCCTGCCTGAAGATTTTCAGTGTCCTTACAGAGATAAAGCACCATTTCCAACCAGAGGGTGTCTGGTTCATGGTGGTACCTCTAACAACGGGCAGAGGGCACAGCACAAAGTAGGTCTCAGCACATATACACTGGACGAATGAATGCATGAATGAATCCAGTTGAACATCCCCTCAGCACCTAACACAGTGTCTACCATGTGGTTAGACTTTACAATATTCGAATGATCTACTGAAGATCAGGACAATACATACTAAATGTTATACATGAGATCTGCATATTGGCCTATCTTGTATGACTATCTGGTAATATGAATATACTTTATGTCATTTTTAAAAAAGATCCCTCTTTGGAGAAAGTATTACCATGTACATAAGCATCTTTTTAAAAAAAAAACAACTAAATGTGCTAAAGCTGAACAAGGGCCTAAAAGAGGTTTCTGGAGGGCAATTGGATGCGTGCAGCTTTGAAATATCCTACTTCTTTCTCATTTCCTATCAGTCAGTCCCATCCTCTCCTTGCATCCAATTTTGTTTAATGAGGCTACTGCAATGTATTTATTTTGGGGTGATTGAATTTAGAAAGACATTCATCTAACACGCAATTGCTGCCACAAGCTGAATGGCTGAATCATAACAGAGATGATGGCATTAATCTGAGGACAGCTGTTTCTTATCATTTCTAGCACAAAAAAAAGCTCAAGCCAGGCTGGAGTTTCTGCCTCAATTGCAAGATGGGATTGACAGAATCTGAAGCAGAAATGCTTCTGGACAGGTGGTAGTAGAAAGGGGAAAAAGAATAAATGCCCTGTGAGTGACTAACCCTTTGGTTTTTAGAAATGTGTCTGTCTGATGCGTGAGGATTGCTTCCAACCCTCTGAGATGCTCAAGAAATTCCAATTATAATGAGATAATTTGATAAGGACAGCAGAAGCATCTGTGTGTGTATATAATCTTTTAAGAAGACTTTACAAGTCTATTGTCATTATTTGCAGTGATTAAAGAATAATGATAACAATAGTGGTTCACATTTGCATGGTGCCTTACGGTTCATGCTTTCACATTCACCATCCCAGGCAAATTAACAGTCTCCCACCCACGTGGCCCAGCATGGTTCCCAGGGAGCTGGGGAGCCCCTTCCTAAGGAAATCTCCTTTGATATTTGCCTGCTTCAGATGCCCAAACTCCACCATGAAGTCATTACTTCTTTGAACTCAGGCACTTTTACTGTTAAAGCAAAAATGTCCCTGGAAGCCAGCATATAGCCAACTCAGCAACTCCTTACACCTGAGTATGAATGCATTCTCAGCACCTTCTCAGCAGAACAGCTGGCTGAGGTTTTAAGCAGGTCATGAAGCCACTAACAGATTAAAAGGAGGTTAGGGGCCTAACAAGTAAAGGATAGACACTGGTGACACTCTTCACTTGCTGTAGCTTTGGAGGTAGCAGGAAACAGGAAGAGTGGTGTTAATATCAACATAAGACCTTAACATAACTAAGAGCTACCAAATAATCGGCCACCTACCACTATATACCTTCCAAAGGTAATAAGACATTACAAGAATTTGATTTTTTTTATATCTGATATGTAAAAAGCTTAGAAAGAATTCAATTTTTAAAAGCCTTAATTTTGAATCTCAGTGCATCCTAATATAAGCAACAGTCATTCATTCATTTATCCATCTGTTCATTTATTCATTCTGTAGCCAGTAAGCTGAACAACCAAAACTAATGGAATATAACAAAAACACTGTTTCCAATCTATTGCCCTTTTAAATTTATCAGGGTGGAATAGGGAGACATCTTCCTCTGCCACTAGATATAAATTTCAGCATGCTCCTGGGCTTTGCTGATTACTCCTAAGGAGCTGAAAGTCCTACTTTCATTTTAAGTCACAATAACAAATATAGTTTCAATTCAATAAATTAAAACATCCACATCATGCAATAATAGACTCTAACCTCAGTCAGGGGTCTTTCAGCAAGGGGAAAACCAGGGTGCAAATCTCCTCTTCCCTTCCTTATGCCCCCATCTTGCTAAATGGGCTTTCTGCTCCCTTCTGGAGAAGTAAGAGGGAGGAGAGAAGAGGTGAACAGAAAGTGTTTGCTTGCTTGGGACCCTGGCAAGATGGTGGCGCATTATCTAGGCCTAGCAGTAGCCTAAAACTAACTCTCTTATGTGGTACTATTGTGAGTTCCCGAGAGACCTGCTTCCTCCCTCAACCCTGGTGGTCTCTCACTTGAGGATCCCTTAACCTGAGCACCCTATTCAGGCAGGAGCTTCCTCCCTAGGTCCTAGAAATCCCAGCAGCCCTCATCCAGCTTCTCCTAAGCTGGGGCCTATTTGCTCCCTGTTAAATGGATCTAATGGACTTCCTATGCTGGTTCTCCCCTGCAGGAGTCCATATCTGCTCCTCAAAGTATTCTTTGTCTGAAAAAATTCTGGGAGTGTTGGCCAATCTGGAAACAGCAGCAACTCTCCTTTGCTCTGCTGCCAAAGCATCACCCAGTCTGCTCTTTTCATATAAATTTCCAGGGTGGGAGTCAGACCCAGTCCCCTGGACTCACAGCTGCAGGAGACACAGCTCAAGCTCTGAGTGGTCCTGTTAAGGCAAGGTGAGGTAGGTACCTACATATCCCTTACCCCTGTGGCCAAGAGTGGCACTTAGCACACCAACTGCTCCCTCCAAAGAAATCCTTTTAAAAGTCCTCTTCAAAAGACTCCAAATCATTTTTTGGTTTTGTTTTTATCTTTTAGGCGATGTGGTCCTGCCCTTTTGTCCAGGTTGGAGTGCAGTGGCACAATCACAGCTCCCTGCAGCCTTGAACTCCTGGGTTGAAGCCATCCTCCTGCCTCAGCCTCTGGAGTAGCTGGGTCTACAAGCACATGCCACTACGCCCAGCCAAGAGAGCCTCCAATCACTCTATCTTCCAACACTTGATGAGGGTGACAGTGTAAGAGTCATGTAACTACTTTCTGCTAAATCCTGTTTTAAGTTCCTTGGGGGGGTCTATCCCACTAATTTGGGTATGTGATAGCTATTGTGTCTTGATTCTCTGTGGAAACTTCAGTCTAACACCGTGTTACAATTCACTCATTAATTCGATGAACAATTAATGAAGGTCTACCCTAGTGTAGGCCTTTCCTGTTCCTTACTTCCTTTCTCTTCCTCATTTACTCTATTGTTCACCTTCCTGATGTGAAATATTATGATGAAGAATCAATCATTTCCTCTCTCTTTCTTCCTTCTCTCCCCACAAATTTCCAGCTATCATTTTAGATACATGTGAGAAAATGTTTTCATTTTCTATACCAAAATAGATAACAAGCAAACTGAAAAAAATTAAATTAAAAACTACAATAAATAATGAAAATATTGGATGTCATCAACTCATCTTACAAGCATAACTTTTTTTTAAACAAAGCATGAGTGATGTCTATTGGGAATTGGATTATTCAAAGTGCTATTGTAAACATACATGCTAAAATATTATAGTAAAGAAGGTGCTTTATAATGTGTTCCTAGTACATATAGCCTGAAATAATAGGAAACAAGCTGAAGATAAGTAGGGACCAGTAGATAATTTCACTATTGCTAAAAATCAACATAACTGTGCCATGCCTTCTGTAGCATATAAATACAGGCATATGAAAAAGATACAATAAAATAGGAGTTGAAAGGAATATCAAGTGCTCTAAGAGAGCTCCAGCAGACAACTGTAACATCTAACAGGATTTCTGAAATACCATGTAACAGCTGTCTACTTTGTTAAGCCCTTGAATACTTACCTCAAGTAGTTTTTTTTTTAGATAATCATGATGATCAATAGCTACCATTCTCTATGTCCTGTGCTGGATTGAGTTATTTATGGCTGCGGTCACCAACTCCAGGACTGTGGACTGGTACTGGTTGGTGGCCTATTAGGAACTGGGCCACACAGCAGGAGGTGAGCAGCGGGCAAGTGAGCGAAGCTCCATCTGTATTTACCGCCACTCCCCATCGCTGGCATCACCACACAAGCTCCACCTCCTGTCAGATCAGCAGTGGAATTAGATTCTCATAGGAGCACGAACCCTGCTGTAAACTACGCATGTGAGGGATCTAGGTTGCACACTCCTTGTGGGAATCTAACGCCTGATGATCTATGGTGGAGCTGAGGCGGTGATGCTAGCGCTGCGGAGCAGCAGATACAGATTATCATTAGCAGAGAGGTTTGACTGCACAATAAATGTAATGCACTTGAATCATCCTGAAACAATCTACCCCACCCTAGTCCATGGAAAAACTGTTTTCTATGAAACCGGTCCCTGGTGTCAAAAAGGTTGGGGACCACTGATTTATGTTACATGTTATTTAATTCTCACAACAGTCCTGTGAAGAATATACTATTTATTCCCATTTTATAGACGAGGAAAATGATCCTCAGTGATTAAGGCACTTGCCTTAAGTTGTGTGCCTGGTAAGTGGTGGAAATGCCAATTGTGCTTGGTTGTCAGTAATGCCAAGCCACTGCTTCTTCCACTGGGCTTTGATGCTTTAACCTGGAGGCAGATAAAAGTGAGTGTTCCACTCCTAATTTTGTTGATCTGTGTAGAAGTGGGGGTGGGGAGGAATTCTAGCCTCATCTGGAAGCCTTTGATTTTTGTTTTTTAAAGAGCTACCTTTACTTAAGTGGCCATTTGCCTGGTCTTTGTGTTAGTGAAACCTCCAGCAATCACAATGACCCTCTGTTACAGAGTAAGGATGGAGTGCAGCTGCCAACTGTCTCCCAATAATCTCCTATTGAGGAATGTATCACAGCACCAATTCCAGGATGTGGGGAGGAGTAAGACAAATGAATCTGGGAATATAGGGTTATTGTTTTTTTTTCCTTGTTTACTCGGTGTCAATTAGCACCTACAAAAAAGCAGTATGTAACTGGTAACCACCTTTACTCTATCAAGCTAATCCACCAAGACAATATGGCAGGGTCCCCACGTGTGACTATACCCTTTTGGATTCAATTTCTCTGCAGTTTTTGCCATCTTCCATCTACATGAATATATCTCTTTCCTCCCTCTTACTCTTTTTTCCCTTCTCCCACAAATATTTGTTGAGCACTTGCCATGTGCCAAGCGCTGAACTAGACACAAGGCTATAACAGGGATTAAGGCTTGGTCTCTGACCTCAGGGATCTTCTAATCTGGTTGATAAATCAGACAAAGAAGCATACAATTATAATACTGGGTTGTGAATACCATGGTGGGAGGTACAGGAGGGATAGATGTCACGGAGGAGGAGAAGTCAGGGAAGGTTTACATGAAAAAAAAAATGTAACCTTTCCAAGTCTTTCCTGTTTCGAATAAATTTCCTCCCCACTCCAACCCGAATTCAATTCTACTTTGAAGCTCTGTCATATTGGCTTGTTTGAGTCACTTTGGGCTGGGTTTACCTCCTCCATTCCATTCAGTATAATTCACGTCACCTAAATACTGTGCTAGGCTGTGCTGCGTAAGAGGAAAATAACGAAGCCAATTCCAGGACCAGTTCCTCAGGGAATTCACAGGAGAAGAGCTATGCAACACAAGAGAAGAATAGACCAAGTGCAATGGAGGATAACGTAGACACAGATGACATGCCTTTAGAGGAGTGCTTTAGGGAAGAAGTGGCATTTGACATGAGCTTTGAAAAGTGAGCAAGATTTCTCTAGTCAGAGACTGAAGGAGAAGACATGCTATGATTCATATCAGATTCAGAAAAGGCAAACAGATGGGGAAAGAAAGAGACAATGTGTTTGAGGAAACTGCAGTAAACCAATAAGGCTGGAATATAGTGTACATCGTGGAGAAGGACACAATTGAAGAAAAGCCTAGAAAAGTTAATTTGGACCAATCTGTGGGGGCTTTGTATATTGGTAAGATATTTGCGCTTAATCTGTAGGCAATCGGAAGCATTTTTGAGTGGGAAATTTATGTGACCAAAGTTGTTTTCCATGGACTGTGGCTAAGGAAAGAGATAGGGATACCACTTAGGAGATGACTGCATCGTCCAGGTAAAAGGGACTGTTGACGCTGATGAGAAGTGGCAGTGAGGATGGAGAATTGCCACTCTTCAGTCAGGAACAGAGTGCCACCTATTCTTGTGTCCCCTGTAATATCCAGCACTGTTCCCTGACCTAAGTTTCATAAATATTTGTGAAACTGAACTGTATTAAAGATTAGATTCGAAAGTATGAATTTATGTCTTACAGGTGTCTTGTCCTTTTTGTTTTAATCCTGTCACTTAGTCATCCAATTCCACAGAATGTCCCTGCCCAAGGCTGTTATTATCTGGCAATTCTATGGCACCTCAGAACAGTGGCACTTCATTCATAGTCCTTGATTAACTCATGCACCATTTTAATTGATCTGCAGTTGTCTGTGTGGACAGACTTGGTTTCCTTTCTGGAGTCAGCAGCGGCGGCCCCACCCTTTCCTGCCAGCTCTGTCATCTGGACATCACTGGCTGAGAAGACTCAGCCTGCTGAGCTCCAAAGCATGCAGAGAATGGACTCCCATGGGGAGTTTTGTATCCAAACAGACCTACCTTAGAAACCTATTTCCATCACATATTAGTGACCTTGGGCAAGTTACTTAACCTCTAAGGGTCACAGTTTCTTGGATGTAGGACAGAAGTAATACAATCTTTAAGCTTGTTAAGAGCAGAATAAGATACTTAGACCTGAGCCTGGCACAGCGTGGGTGCTCAGTAACGATCTGTGTGCAGTCTGGGGAAAGAAGCAAAGAGTAGGAATGGATCCTCGTATAGCCAGCAGTGTTTAGAGGAAAAGCTCCCTGAGTCTGAGAGGGGTTATTCAGTCCTATGTTCCCTGCAGCTTGGTGGCAATAGCCCTCAGGGACACTACCCCTCTCTTTTCTAACTCTGGGCTCACTGATGTGCCTTCCAATCCATGATTTGGTCTTTGTTCGTACTGCTCCTGCCAGCTCTGCCCTCAGGGGTCTGTCTAATCCTGTTGTTCTACCTCCTAGATGTAGGGATGGGCCTGGACACATCTACAGTACTGCTAATCAAGCCCTACTTCCCATACTAGAATTTTCAACTGTGGCTTTCATGCTAAGCCTCAACATCTGACTTCTGTGTTTGATCTTCAAGTGGATAAATTCAACAACAGTGTTATCTGATATTTCATTTCAATGTAAATTGAATTTAAAAGAAAACTCTCTTCTTTTTCCTGATGACCCAGTGGGATGTAACAGGAAGTGGCCTGGGGTCTGACCTCTGTCTCTGTCTCTTATTAACTGTGTGACCACAAGCAACTCCCATCCCTGCCCTTTATCTCAAGAGTTCTTAGGATTATGGAAAAAAATAACAGACGTGATCATGTGCTTTCATTACAAAGAAACACATGAATGGAATGGAAGGGGTTATTATCGCTGAAGTGTATGCAGTTTGTGAAGTTTTGACAATGTTAAATAAGATTGTTCTAAGCCATCTAGGACTTGGGGGTTGCCCTAGAGTCTCCATGCCGTAAGTGTTGTCGGTACTCAAGGCAACAGTGAGTGATCCTGAAAGAATTGGAAATGAGATTGTCCTCTGAGAGTTAAAGTAGGACATCAACACATAATGGATTAGAGCAGAGATTTGCTAAATCACCTTACAGGAACAGAATGGTTCTCAGACCTGGAAACCTTGATGAAATCTGACTGAAAGTATTAATACAGCTAAAGAAGAAAAGCTCAATCAGAAGGGAAGTTGACTAGCTATGAAAACACGAGAAAAGAGGCTCAGACAAGCAAACCTTGGCAAAGCTCATCTAATACCATCTAGGGCAAAGGGGCTCTGGTTAAGAAGGTGATCCAGGTAGTTCTGGTGATAAGTGTCTTCCTGTTACAGTGGTCTAGGCCAGGTGCCTCTAAACATTCTTTATGTGTTTTCCCCTTGTGTGAATTCCAAATGTATCAAGCAATCTAATTATAGTTTAGCTTCTCAAGTGGATCCACCTACAGGAAGTAAGTACATTAGCCACTGGACTTGGGCATCCTTTGGCAATTATATTTCTTACTATGAGTTAATAAACTGACACCTGATTATAATATGACTCCTCATACAGCCTTGCTTACAGGGATAGAATGCTGTAGTCATAGGACTTGAGCATTTAACACCTTCGGCAATTCTAGTTTTCCTTATAAATTACCAACTTAGCCTCCTGGTTATACACCGTAGCCTTGTGAGCTTGAGTGCTGAAAAATCACATTTCGGCTTCTCTAGCACTATGCCCTCCACATGGTAAGTAATCAATAAATAAATTATTTGAAAATACTCTTAAAAATCATCTAGGCTTTGCTTAAACTTTTCTATGTCTGGAAAGAACTTGCTATTTTAGGCAATTGGTGCCAGTTGAACTGCTCTGTTAAAGTTCTTCCCATTCTTGGGCTAACATCTGCCTCCGCATTGGTCCTAGTTTTGTCATCTGGACAACTCCACATCCTCTGCCCCATGGCAGCCCTTCTGATATGGGGGACAGTGACTAGGTTCCCTGCAGTCACTTACAAACAGGACACCCCTCCAGTGTGAACTCAAGTCCTTTAAAAGAGTTTGAGGTACTCTTAGCATACTTCAAAGGAGGACATACCCCTCATAGGTTTGTAGGGTGTTCTGAACTCCCACAGAGAGCCACTGTGCAAGCAGGTTCTCTTTCCCAGTCAGGAACCCAGACTGGAACCAGTAACAACAATGATGAATGTTTACTTCACTATTATTATGGTTTACCGGTCAATCCGCATAATACCCACATAATAACCCTGGCATATAGGTCAGGACTTCTAGGCCTATAAATGGTCAGGGAAACAAGGCAGAAGACAAGGGTCTAAGTATATTTTGTACACATGCTGGGGCCCAAGTAGAGGAGAGAGCCAGAGAGCTGAGGTCTCAGCTGAGGACTCAAGAGCCCATTTCCAGGCTGATCCACATGGAATCACCACTGACCTCTTTCCTAGGCTGACAGAATCACTTTGGGTCTGATTTCATTATAATCAAATCTTTGAAATGCTGCAAATTCTAGGATGAAGGGTAAAGGGAGAAGAGATACAGATAATAGACATTGAGGGCTTACTGTGTGTCAAGCTCTGCATTAGGCTTCTGTGTACTGAAGTATGTCAGAAATGTTCCCAAATACAGCATCTTACACATAACAGAGCCAAAACTATGCAAACAAGTTCAATATTACTCAAAATAAGAGGAGTGTTAACTAGAAGTTCCATTATCTTTTTGATAGATTTTATTGTAGTGGGATTTACTCTGAATCCTCACAGAACTGATACACTTGGGCAAAAGAGTTTACTAAAATAAGTGTGCGTGTTTGATTTCATCAATTTCATCGCATTGTAAATGCACAATATATTTTCAGTGATGCCTTTTGAAAAATAAAGAATCCTTTCAAAATCATTTTATAATTTGAACAAATTGTTTCTTTAAGTTAGATCTTCAAGAGTGGGACTTCTCTAAGCAAAGATTCTTAACTTTTTGGGAGATTTTGAGTCCTTTGAGATCTGGGGACAGAGGCTGTCCCCAGAAGAGTGCATAGATTCACATATGCACAAAAAATTTCATACAATTTCAGAGTCTGTGAACTCAAGGTTAAGAACTTCTAACTTCTCACATACACTGCTGATGAGAATGCAAATTGGTACAAAGGCCATGAAGGGAAATTTGGCAATGTTTATCAAATACGCACACCCTTTGATCCAGTACCTCCTCTTCTAGGAAGTTATCCTACAAATATACTTTTACACGGACAAGATGATGTTTGCACAAAGATGTTAACTACAGCATTATTTATTATAGGAAAAAAAGTGGAAACAACCTGAACGTCAATGTCCATCAATAGGAGACTGCTTAAATAAATTTTAGAATGCTTATACATGGAATACAATACATCTTTCTTTTTAAAAAAATAATCAGAAAGTTATTCTTATATTGATGACACAGTCTCTAAGATACAGGATATGATAAATGAAAAAAGCGAGATATAGGATAGTATAAACAGTATGCTACCATTTGTATATAAAAAAAGGTAAGGGGTGGAAATGTAAAATGGTGCACTCACTATGGAAAACAGTGTGGCAGTGCCCCCCAAAATTGAAAATTTAATTATCATATGATCAGCAATTCTACTGCTGGATATACAACCAAAAGAATTGAAATCAGGGCCTCAAAGAAATATTTGTACTTCCATCTTCATAGCAGCACTATTCTCAACAGCCAAAAGGTAGAAGCAACTCAAGGGTCCACTGACAAATAAATGGATAAATAAAATGTAATATATACATACAACGGAATATTATTCAGTCTTGAAAAGGAAGAAAATTCTGACATATGCTGCAGCATGGATGAACCTTGAGGACATTACACTAAGTGAAATAAGGCAGATACAAAAGGACAAATTCTTCATGATTTCACTTATATGAGGTTCTTAGAGTGGCCAAATTCATAGAGACAGAAAGTAGAATGGTGGTTGCCAAGGGCTGCAGTTATTGTTTAATGGGTATAGAGTTTCAATTTTGCAAGATGGAAAGAGTTCTAGAGATTGGTTGCACAACAATGTGAATGTCCTTAACACTACTGAACTGTACACTTAAAAATAATTAATATTATAAATTTTATGTTATGTATGTTTTACCACAACTTTTTAAAAAGATAGAGGAGAATAAAAAATTGTGTGTGTGTGTGTGTGTGTGTGTGTGTGTGTGTGTGTGTGTATAGTATAAGCATAGAACACCTTTGGAATGACACACAAGAAACTGGTGACATCGGTTGCTTCCAGGGAGAGGAATAAACAGGAATGGGAGGAAAACTTTTTTAAACTGTAAAATATATCGCTTAAATAAAATTGTATATAAAACATGTGTGCACAGTTTAAAGAGCAAGAATAAAACCACCACCCTTGTACCCACCTCCTAGGCCAAGAAACAGAGTATCACCAGAATATCTTTCCCCAGAACTTCCTTTGATCACATTCTTGGAGGAAGACTTTTCAGACATGTTATTTTGAATTTGAATTTTTAACAATGTATTAATTATCAAAAATGCAAATTTGAAAGACTCTGCACTCTATGTCATGAGACGGTGAGTGAAATATGGTACAGAAAACATCACAGCACTGAAAAGGCAAACTGGCTGGGCACGGTGGCTCACGCCTGTAATCCCAGCACTTTGGGAGGTCAAAGCAGGAGGATCAATTGAGACTAGGAGTTTGAGACCAGCTTGGGCAACACAGCTAAACCCGGTCTCTATAAAAAATAAAATAGAATAATTATCCAGTCATGGTGGCATGCACCTCTAGTTCTAGCTATTTGGGAGGCTGAGGCAGGAGGATCACTTTGAGCCCAGGAGTTCAAGGCTGAAGTGAGCTATGATTGAGCCACTGTACTCTAGTCTGAGTGACAGAGTGAAATGCTGTTTTTAAAAATAAAATAAAATAAAAATAAAAATGTGAACTACATGTAAGAGCCACAAACTTGGACATCCCAAATTGAAATCAAATAGATCTCATACCATCCAGCCCATGCCATGCAGGCAATATTCACATTGGTTAAAGCCCAGTTCTAGAATCAAAGTGTCTGGGTTTGCATCTGAGCTCTATCATTTAATATTTGTGTAGGTCAGGCAAATCCTAAGCCTCACTTTCCTCATTTATTCAGTTATCCAACAAATTGAGTGTCTCTTATGTACTAAGCACTATTCTGGCCACTGAGGATACTGCAGTGAAAAAAAGAGACAAAAATCTCTGCCCTCGTGGAGCTGCCATTCTATTGTGATGAGACAGACAATAAACTAAATAAATACAAAAGAGATATAGTATGTTTAGTGGTAAGAAGTACTGAGGAGAAAACTAAAGCTGGAAAGAAACATGAGGACTGCTGGGGGAGCTGTAAACAAAATGGGGTGTCAGGGCAGGCCTTTCCGGGAGAGTGACATTAGAGTCAAGACCCGACAGAGAAGCAGATCCAGACCGTGTGGATATGGTGGTGGGGAAAGCGTTCCAAGTACAGGGAAGAGTCAGGGGAAGGCCCTGGGGCAGGAGTGGGCTTGCCTTGAGGAAAAGCAAGACGGCAAGAGTAGTTGAATTTAGTGAAGGAGGCTGAGAGAAGTAGATTAGGTGGGAGAAGAAACTGGTCCCTGTTGAGGCTTTGTAGCCAATATAAGGGCTTTGATTTCCACTGTGAGTCAGATGGGAAGCTGCTGGAAGGTTCTGAACCTGAATTTTAACAAGAGCACTTTGGCTTCCATGATGAGAATAGACTTGAAAGGGACAAGGGCAGAAGGAGGTTCTCGCAATCATCCCAGTGAGAGAGGATGGTGGTTTGAAGCAGGGTAATAGCAGTTGAGGAGTGAGAAGTGGATATAAGGCCGGGTGCAGTGGCTCACACTTATAATCCTAGCACTCTGGAGGCCAAGGCGGGAGGATCGCTTGAGCTCAGGAGTTCAAGATCAGCCTGAGCAAGAGCAAGACCCTGTCTCTACTAAAAATAGAAAAATTAGCTAGGCATGGTGACATGCACCTGTAGTCCCAGCTATTCTGATGCTGAGCCAGGAGGATTGCTTGAGCCCAAGAGTTTGAGGTTGCTGTGAGCTAGGCTGATGCCATGGCACTCTAGCCTGGGCAACAGAGTGAGACTCTGTCTCAAAAAAAAAGAAGTGGATATAGTCTGAAGGTGCAGTGGCAGGATTTGCTGACCAGATTGGACATGGGGTGTGAGAAAAAGAGATGAGTCAAAGACAATCCCAAGGTTTTTGGCCTCAGCAACCGGAGTTGCCATTACCTGGGATAAGGAAGACTGAAGGGGTTTAAGTTTATTGGGGAAAGGGCAATGAGAAGGGAAATATTAGGAGCCAAGATCTGTGCATTTTAAACTTGAGATGCCTATTAAACACCCAAACAGAGATGTTGAGTAGATAGTTGGATATTTGGTCAGGAATTCAGGAACACAGGTTGGGCTCTAATAGTATTCACCTGTAAAACTGGGATAATAATATAATAATACCTACACAATAGTACTTAATATTAGGAGAATTAAACAAGATCACGCATGTAAAGCTCTTAGTGCAGTGCAGGCCTAGCACTCAATATGCCCACAACACATTTTAGCTGTTATTCTTATTAAAATTTAAATACTGTCAGTATTTTTATCATTACTATAAAATTATGAGTGTGGTTGCTTTTGAGATTAATAAGTTGTTTCTGGTGTCAGTTCCCAGGAATGATTTGCAAAAGAAAACAAAGTCCCGAGTGATGGAAGTGCCTTTGGAATTGCTTTCTAGGACCCAGAGTTTAAAATGTTGAAGGATTTTACATGCATTCTGTAGTCTTCATAGGTAGGTTATATCATGTTTCTTAAATAATCAGTATGTTACTTCATTGACCCAGCATTTATTCAAGTTTTGGAGAGGGTTTGACATGGAGAATGTGGCACTTTATCAGGAGAAATTGAAAACCAGCAAGGACCCTGTGGGGAAAACATTCCCAGCCTGTTCATGTGGCATTTGTGACATGGGGGCTTAAATGCAATGAAGCATGAAGAATTCATTACCCTGTCTCGCCTTAAATAGCTACAGATGTTATCGCTGGCCACAAGTTTATCTGCCTCCTTTTAAAAGTGATTGAAAAAAGCCATGACCCAGGTCTTCCTGAGATAGCAAGCTTCTCAGAGGAACTTCCCTTGAAGAAGCACATCCTCACTATCTCCTATTAATTTATTCCATGATCTTTAGCTGTTTTATGTTGGGAAAGTGGAAATGAGAGCTCGTGTGGTTTTATTACACATTTCTAGATCTTTGAAGATCTGATGAGCTTCTAACATCAAAACCTAAATAATGAGGTTTCTCACTATTTTTACATCTCTTTGAATTTGGACTATAAATCCCTGACCCTGTAATTCTCTTCAATATCTATGGCAGGCCTAATGCTCCATAATTGTCTATTAATAATCCTCCTAATCTCCATCAGTATCCAAAGGAAAGAGGTGTTGAAGCAGTTCAAACAGTACAGAAATGCTTTTGTAACAAATAGATGGCTAAGGTCTCATACAATCACAGCTCCTGTTTGATGATTTTAGCAATAACAGCATAACCACACCGACACAGGTAAGTGCACTAGTAAGGGGGGAAGAGAGAGAAAAGGAAGTTACATAGAGGAAGGGCTCTTTCCCCTAATCCTTGTTATCTTCCATCTTTAAATGAGGCTGCATAAATGGAACTGATTGCTGCTAATGAGGAGGTCAATGCTCAATTAAACTTCATGAAACACCAATTTCATTCCTCTCCCTGATTCTTTTGTAAGTTTATAATAATTGTACATTCACTGTTACTGTGCTTCAAGTGGTGGCTCCATGTGAAAAAATAATCCTTCTCTCTTCTCCTAGGAGTCAGGAGGGAAGGACACCTCAAGGACTAACACCTCAGGGCCCCATAGCCCAGCAGGACACGTGAGGGGCTGAGGGACCCCTCACATCTATAGTTCCCCACGGACACCCCACTCCAGGCTGTCCCTGGCTGTGTACCCCCGTCTCTAGGCAGAGGAGAGCAAAACGATCCAAGAACTGACGACTCTAAACTGAGCCAATCCAGTGGATCTGTGGCAAGAACTTAACAAATTTGTACCCTGTATCTATTTTAAAGGAAACATTTTTTTGTTTTCTATTAACTTTTAAGTATATTTTAGTTTTCCATGTTTCCAGCCAGGCTAAGAGGGAAAAGGAAAGAGTTGTGTTCATATTTAGCCATGGTGGTGATTAAAGAAAAAGCTATTTAGCAAGAGGCTTTAAAATTTAGATTGCCAGAAAAATACAGGGTTTTTCTTCCCATGTGCACTGTGACCATAAAGTTTATTATTCATGAATACTTCTGAGAGTGAAATAATGTTATATAAATAATGCCACCAGTACAAGAAGCTTAAACTGAACCATCAAGGAAAATCAGATATCACCTTCATCACCAAATAAGTCCCTAGTCTACCAAAATTTATCACTCAAGAGGCTTGACCCGAAAGAAGATTCTATGTCTAACACAGAGAATAATGCCCTCTTCTATTGCAATAAATAGGTCCTAGTGTTTTATGCATACAAGAGCGGGTTTATTTCCTCCCTCTTCTCCTATTTATCCATCTCTCCAGTCATTTTAATTGCAGAGTCCCTTTTCAGATTCTGTCTATCCAGCCTTGCCACAACCTTAGCCCGCACATCCTTGCCCCAGAAAGTTTATCCGGGGGTCCAAAGTTTACACAATCCATCTCCTGAATTCAGTTAGTGGGCAGTGAGCTGAATATTTAAAATTCCACTGACAGTGACAATAGGATTTATAATTAATCCTGCCCCTACAAACCAAGACAGAGGTCCTAAGGCAATTTCCACATCCTATCACATAGGCAGCCCTTCTCACTCCCAGCATGGGGATCCTCTAAGGCGCAGAATATGCACGATCTAATTCCATATTCTCACTGGCCAGTGCCCAGCCCAGGGGCTGGTACAGAGTGAGTTCTTGGTATATGCCATGAAATGACCAGGCTGCTTCCTCACCTCCATCAGCTCTGGGATCCTGAGTGTCCGTGATTTTCCTCCCCCTGTCAGTGTAGTGAGGAGGAATCCTGCCCATGATCCACTGTTCAGCTGATTGGGACTGGGCTTCTGCTTCCAGTCCTCAGGCACTGGCTAGCATTCTGCTTCTCCCAAGTACTGCACTATGCCAAACAGAACCTCCCACAGACTCCATGTCCCAGGTTTGGGCACAGGCTGCATCTGCTGGGTTCCATTCAGCTCAGGAACATTCAACAAAGTCCATTACCTTTCCAGCCCTGGCTGGGTGCTGGGGACACAGAATGAGAGTCACGCTGGGCATGGTAGCACGTGCTGTAGTCCCAGCTACTGAGGAGGCTGAGGTGGGAGGATCGCTTGAGCCCAGGAGTTCAAGGCCAACCTGGACAACAGCGACACCCCGTCTCAAAAAAAAAAAAAAAAGTCATACGCAACCTTGAAAGGTAATATATGCACCAAGGTATGGTGGTTAATAGCAACAACCCTGCAGATGACCTGCTTAGGTTTGGATCCTAGCACTACAACTTACCACCTAATTATCCTTGAGTGAATATTTAACCTCTCTATACCTGAGTTTTCCATTTGTAAAATGGAAATAATAGAGTCTGCCTCATAGGGTTGATGTGATAATTATATTCAATGATTTAGAACCATGCTTGGCACAGAGTAAATGCTCAATAATGTTAACTACTACTATATTTCTGTTTCAGCTCCTCTTCCTGAGAGCCCTCTATTTCCATTCATTCTTCCTGGTTCTGGCTGGTTCCATTATTTCTCAGGAGGGTCTTTTCTTTGCTCCTGTCTCGCCTCAATACTCAGGGCCAAGAAAGACATACATCTCTACACTGGTGCCTTGGTTGATGCCTTGTCCACTAAGATTTAAGTCCAAAACCTTTAAGAGGTTAAGCGATTATCTACCTTCCCTGAACCCAAGTGAATTGTTATGTAACTATTTTTCTAAGAAGGAGAAAAAACTTAGCACAGAAGAAGAATCAGCTTTGAAAGGAGTTGCCCTGAGCCAGGAGCCTGTGCATACCTTGTGACTACATACTTCCAGTTCTTTCAGGGACAAAGGTGGGAGTTTCCACCCACCTCTCAGAAATTCTGGTACCAGTGAACAGTGAACAAAAGGAATCTTTCTAGGATTTTTAACAATCTTAATGTTATTTTTTTCTCTACTCACCCTAAGTTCTCTATCAGGTACTAGATCTCCTTAACTAGTAATGTTTGGTTATGACATATTTATTCAGCTAGGCAAATATATACCTTTCTTTGTGCTTCCCAAGGAATCTTTAATATAATTACCAAAGCCACTAACACCCAGTTAAGAAAGGTAAAATTCAAAATAAGCTGGATTTTTTTTTCACTTGAATTAAGACAATTCTGAATTTCTATAACTTGATAGTTCATAGCCTCAAACTCCAAATAATTTTAATTCACGTACTTAACAATTCCATTCAAAAACACTGCATTGCTGTCACACCTGTCCCAGACAAGTTCCAGCTGATACTCTTTGCATCATATCCAACACTTAAATTTTGGATAATTTCACTGCAAAGCAAATAATCAAAACAACTGGCCAATTAACATAAAGACTTTCCCCCAAAATAGGCATTCTATTAAGTGAAAATTACCATTGCTCTGCCACCCACCTCCCCCCACACCCCTCCCACCCCCACCCCATTCAAATCCTGGGAAATGCTTCCTTCTGATGGATCTGAGTTAAATCCTTAAAACACAATGGTGAGCTATTATACCCCAGAGGTCTCTACTTCCAGGATGGCTTATACAAATCTCTGTCCTAGCTTGGTTTCTTTTTGCTGAAGACTTCTATTGACTAGGATCCAATAGTTCAGTTGCCACATGCTCCTAATACACACTTACCTTCCTCCTTCTGCTGGTATCCACAGTCTTCACGCTGATCACAGAATCCCAGAGCATCAATCCTGGAAGGGACTTTAGAGACCAGCCAATCCAAGCTCTCATTTTACAAATATGGACTCTGGAGACTACAAAGAGGTAGACACTTGGCCAAGGTCACACAGCTCATTAATGCAAGAACTGGGACTGGAATTGCTAAACTGGAGATTCATCTCCCTGTGGTGTCATTGTTCTTCCAACCGGTTCTTTTGCTCTCTGCCCTAGTTGGCGGTCCTGCACTCAAGCCGTCCACACCCTCCTGGGATTTGCTCGCAGCCAGTGAGGCTCACCTGGAGTGAACTAACCCAGCTCAGTTGGCCTGGGGCTTTTTACCTGCAGAGGAACAAGTGTCACGTGGCTGTCTTGAAAACATAAACAGTGTGTAGGGATGTTCAAATATATCCATCACTGCACATCTGCCAAGTATGTCATGCTGAGGAGCAAGCAGAGCCTACAAGTCATTTATAATGTCTGGGACTTTGAAATTCTTTTTTCCTATAATTTCAGGTTATCCTAAAACAAAAGCTTTAGTGCTGCTCCCCAAAATCAACTTATTTCACAACAAACATTTACTTAGGAGACACTGAACAGTTCTCATTTGCTAGGCACTATGCTAGCATCAGAGATACAAAAATGAGAAGACATGATTCCTATCCTTTTTCAGTGGAGGACACAGACACACAGACAGTGGCAAGATATTATGCTAAGTGCTTTGATACTTGGACAAGAGTAGATACAGGCCTTATAGACACACAGAAGCAGCAGCTAAGCCAGCACAGGAGGGCTAGTGGAGACTTTTCAAAAATGATCTCTTTATTTAGAATAGTTTAAGATTTATAGCAATGCTGCAAAGATAGTACAGAGAATCCCATACACCCCTCGGCCCAATCTCCCCTAGTATTAACATCATGTATTACAGCGGTACCATTGTTACAACTAAGGAATCAGCATTTGCACGTTACTACTAACTAAACTAGCAGAGACTTCCTGAAGGAGATGACATCTAAGGTGATTTCTGAATGACATTAGTTGTTAGCCAGATGAAGAGATAGCTAAAGGAATTTTCATCAGAAGACCAAAGCGAAGACCCAAAGACCTCAAGTGATCAGCCTGAGCAATAGCAAGACCCCGTCTCTACTAAAGACCCAAAGACCCAAAAGACCCAAAGCGAAGAGTTTAGTGAGCTCAGGGAACATCCAGTAGTTCGATATGTTGGGATGGAGGTGGGAGATTGGGAGGGAAAGAGAAGAATAGAGGAAGACTGAAGAAGAGGCAACAGGTTGAGGAAGAGGAGTGGAAAGGGATGATGTTAGTGAAGAAGATGGGGATCAGATCACTAAAAGGCCTTCTAAGCAGGACCAAAGCATTTGTATTTTTCCTGAGGGTAATGAAAGATAATTAAAGTATTTTGTACAGGAGACTGACATCATAAAAGTTATATTTAGAAAGATCACTCAGGCTGCATGGTGGAAAATGCACTAGCAGGGATAAGACAGAAGAAAGAAGACCAGTTAAGGGATAGCCTAGGCAAAAGTAGTAGTAAAGGGAATAAAAAGAATATAACCACTTTTGGGGATATTAAGAAGACAGAGTTGACAGAACTTAGTGGTTAATCAGATATGGGGCCTAACGGTGGGGGAAGAATCAAGTTGACTCCCAGATTTCTGGCTTTAGCAACTGGAGGGAATGGATGGTGGTGCCAGTCATTAGGCTACAGAGCCTAGTAGTTAGGGTTGATGAGAAAGGTGCAATGGTTTGAATGTGTCACCAAAAATTCATGTTGGAAATGTAATCCTCAAATCAACAGTATTGGGAGGTGAGGCCTAGTGGGAAGTGTTGAGGAATGAAGGGTCCCCTAACCTCAAATGGATTAATGCTGGTATAAAAAGGGCTTTCAGGAGCAGGCTCTCTCTCTTGCCCTCCTGCCTTCTGCCACATGAGGACACAGTAAGAAGGCCCTCACCAGATCAGATGCTGGCACCTTAATCCAGGACTTCCCAGCCTCCAGAGCTGTGAGAGAATAAACTTCTGTTCTTTATAAATTACCCAGTCTCAAGTATTCTATTATAGCAGCCCAAAAAGGAGTAAGACAGATGGGAAGATGATTGGCTCCACTTTGAACAGCTAAAGTGTGAGGTACCCATGGCATATCCAAGGAGACAGTGAAGTCCAAAGGTTGATTGAATATACAGGTCTATCTTTCTGGAGAAAGGTGAGCTGGAGATATATGTGGTAAATAATTAGCTTAGCCTAAAGATGGCAATTGAAGCCAGGCTAATTTACCCATGAGTATAGAAGAGGAGA
Source organism: Propithecus coquereli (assembly GCF_000956105.1). NCBI lineage: Eukaryota > Metazoa > Chordata > Mammalia > Primates > Indriidae > Propithecus > Propithecus coquereli. Next base: position 617,625 of record NW_012135414.1, read on the forward strand.
AGATCCAGGAAAGAACCTTAAAGAATGCTGCCATTTAAGAGTGATCCAAAGGCCAGGTGTGGTGGCTCACACCTGTAATCCTAGCACTCTGGGAGGCCAAGGGAGGAGGATCACTTGAGGTCAGGAGTTCAAGACCAGCCTGAGCAATAGCAAGACCCCGTCTCTACTAAAAATAGAAAAATTAGCTGGGTGTTGTGGTGTGTGTGGGCGTTGTGGCATGAGTCCCAGCTACACAGGAGGCTGAGGAAGGAGGATCACTTGAGCCCAGGAGGTGGAGGTTGCAGTTAGCTATCATGACACCACTGCACTCTACATGGGGTGACAGAGCAAGACCCTGTCTCAAAAAAAAAAAAAGAGTGACCGAAGGAAGAGGTGTCAAAGGAGGCTGTGAAGCATCTAGAAAAGTGGAAGGAAAGTCAGAAGAATATGGGAGCCCTGAGGAGAAAAGGGGAGCACTTTCCTAAAACGGTAGTGTGGCCAATAGTATCAAATGCTGCAGAGGGGTTGAGGCCCACAAGAGTCTCTTGGATTTGGCAATAAGGACTTTCCTCAAAAGAGGCAGTTTCAGAGAATGGATGGGGCCAGAAGCCCAATCTGTCCTGGGGCTACAGAATGAATAGGAGGTGATGACAAGAGGACTGTGGGTGCCCGCTCTTTTTTTTTTTTTGAGACAGAGTCTCACTCTGTTGCCCTGGCTAGAGTGAGTGCCGTGGCGTCATCCTAGCTCACAGCAATCTCACATTCCTGGGCTCAAGCAATCCTTCTGCTTCAGCCTCCCGAGTAGCTGGGACTACAGGCATGCGCCACCACGCCCGGCTAATTTTTTCTATATATTTTTAGTTGTCCAGATAATTTCTTTCTATTTTTTTATTAGACACGGGGTCTCGCTCTTGCTCAAGCTGGTCTCGAACTCCTGAGCTCAAACAATCCGCCGGCCTCGGCCTCCCAGAGTGCTAGGATTACAGGCGTGAGCCACAGCACCCGGCCGCCTGCTCTTATTTTTAAAAGATTTACTGTGAATCAGAGGCCAGAGATAAATTAAATGGGACTGACAAATAATAATAGATACTGTTGTAGTACAAAAAAATTACCTGTTCCTTTTAGAGTATGACAAAGCCATAATTTTTCTAGTGAAAATTTGTTTCTTTTTATTAGTAGTAGCTACCATTTATAAAATGTCCACCATAAGCCAGGCACTTTTAAGTTCATTATTTTATTTAACTCTTAAACAACACTTTGAAGTAGATACTATATCCCTCTGTTACAAATGAAGAAATAGAAGCACAGAAGGTACAAGGTCTCAAAACAACTTCATAGAGGAGCTGGAATTTAAATCTAACCTTCACTCAAAGCCCATGCTTTTTCTATGACAACCACATTACCTCTGCTAAATACTTCCTACAGCCAGCCTTTATTTCACAGTGCAAATGCCAAGAACTAAAATGAGTGGCCAGGGAATGCCATTCACCACTGTGAAAAACCTGAGGGAAGAGATAACACAGGCACACCCTTCTTGTTCAAGGACGATCTCTGAGTAAGGAATAAAGAGTCTCTGGTTTTGAGTTCCAGAGACCAGGGACCCAATATGTCCCCTTTCGGGTATGTGTGTGTGTGTGTGTGTGTGTGTGTGTGTGTGCTTGTACATGTATGTGAGAGGATGTAGGGCCAGATAGCTCAGAGTAAATCAATCATTGTTAACTAGAGAAGTTAATGTTGTAAGAGAAAATTGTAAAATTTTATGAGAATTCTGCAAAAATTATTTTTAGCCTGGGGAAAACAAGCATCAAGAAGGCCCAAGCTTATACATAAGCTTACATAACCATGAGGAAGAATGCTAAGACTTGCATTTGACACTCTGGAGGATATAACTGGGGCCACTGAGCACATGCTATGGAGAGGCAGGTTGGACTCTTAACAAGAAGAGTTGCCTATCTAAAGATGGACAGAACTGCCCAGGAAAATGATGAACTGTCTGTAATGGAGATGGCCAAGCAGGAGCGAGGATGTTGGATCTGGGGGGCCAAGCATCAGAGAAGGCTTGGATGGCCTTTTAGACTATTCTACACCTGAGATTTTGAGAGACCCTCTGAAGAAAATGGTTCATATAGGTTTCACATATTGAGTAAGGCCTGGCCATTATTCTCCCCAAATGAATTCTAAATATTATATAACGAGACAATTGACATGTTTCTTTATTCACTATCTGTACAAACAAGGTATAGCAATTTAACTGTGATGTGCAACAAAAAATATATTCCCACCTTTAGGAAGCTCTGTGTCTTTTCTAAGATGAGATGGTGGGTATCTTACTCAGTCTTTAATCAGACAGATATGTCATCCTGAAAATGTTGGGGACAGAGTGTGGAGAATGGATACTGGTAGCCTTAACTTTGTTTCTCTTGAAAATGAGGAGTTCACTTCCTACTTTCTCAACGGGGGCTTGACATGGGGTGACAGCAAGCTAACAGTATAGGAGGTGGATATGTAATCACTGAATCAATGAAAGATTCTTTCTTTCCTTCTTTCGCCTTTTTTCACTTGATAAATATTAATTGAGCACCTATTATACTATAGGCACTACATTATTATTGAAAGACAAGAAACTATACCCAGCTTTATATGTGCATCTCTATAACATATATGTGTACTTTTTGTGTAATGGGGTGGAATGGGAATGGTAGCAATATCAACACTCTAACCTCTTCAGGGAGATGGATAGAAATTAGTATGTACTCTCAATATAAACTAATCCCTTAGTATATTTTACTTTTCCTGCTGTGAAATAGAACTTCTAGCACAAGAAAGCAAATCCCCTCTAAAAACAAACAAAATCTCCCATTCCCTTGTTCGTAGTTCCAAAAGGTGGAGAGATCTGACACCTACAATCTTGGCCAGAGGGTGCTTTTTTCCTCAGAAAAAAGAGAGTCACTAGGAAAAATTGTGAACTCTGAATTTAAGGTAATAATTATAATTATCAGGGAAATTTTTAAGTGTGCACAAAGATAGTGTTACAAGGATGTTCCCTGAAGTATTATTTATACAGAAAACATGGAAACAACTAAATGCCCAAAGGAAGAGTTTTAGTTAAATAAATTATGGCACATCCATATACTGGAATACCATACAGCGATCATTAATCATATTTAGAATAATATTTAAAGATATAGGAAGATAGTCAATATCACCTAATAAAAAATTCAAATTAAAATAGCATATACTATAGTTCTATTTTTATAAAAATACATATATAAATGAGTGTGTAGATATATATACATGCACATTCATACACACACAAACATATACGAGAGAGAGAAAAAGCTACATATCTAATAGAAGAAGAAACACCAAAAGGATTATCACCAATATGTCAACAGTGATTGTGGAATTATGAGCGATTATTTTCTTTTTCTGTATAATGCTATATTTTCTAAATTTTATTACAATAAACATGTGCTTTTTATTAAAAAAGTAAGTTATTAAAAGTATGATGCCAGGCATGGTGGTTCATGCCTAAATTCCTAGCACTTTGGGAGGCCAAGGCAGGAGGAATGCTTGAGGCCAGGGGTTCGTGTCCCGCCTGGGCAACACAGCAAGTTTCCCCCACAACCCTCCATCTCTACCAAAAAAAAAAAGAAATTAGCTGGGAGTGGTGGCACACACCTGTAGTCCCAGCTACTTGGGAGGCTGAGGCAGGAGGAGCACTTGAGCCCAGGAGTTCCAGACTGCAGTGAACTATGATTGGGCCACTGCACTCCAGCCTGAGCAACAGAGCAAGAGCCTGCCTCCAAAAAAAAAAAAGTGTGATATGGATTTTATGTAATTATATTGCTATAAACAAGTGAACTCGAATAAATTTTAAAGTTCATTCTTTAACTTTGCTTATACTACACTAAAATTATTTAAATAATTTTTATTTAACCAAATAAAAACAAGCTGTGAGAAATAAGTAACTATATAAAAAATTATGTAGAATTTGGGGTAAATTCTTCTTTGGGAGACAATTTCCTTTCAACCTAATAAACAAAGCCATGAATTTTTAAATTCTAAACATTAGTGGACATGAAATTCATTCATTCACTCAGGGGATACTTACCAAGTTTTCACCATATATAAATACCCATCTTCAGTTTTTTGGAGGATGAAAGAATGAGTGATAGCATTTTCCTTATACTTGAGGTGCTTACAGTCTACTTGGCAAGAGATGAAATATTCACAAGTCATCCAGACAACAAAGCCCTAAAATTGGAACAGAGAACAGGGTATTATAGAAAGCAAATGCCAGTGAGGTGAAAGTTATCAAAATTCTACCCCTCCTTTAATGTTCAAAAGGACTTCTTCCTGAAGATGCCTCTTGTTGGGAAGTAATTTCCAAAACTAAGTTATCCTTTCTGCTAGGTGAGCACTCTGGTTAGCATCTATCACAGAGCAACTCTTACTGAGAGTCCAAGTGTCCCCTCTTTGTCCTGACCTTCGTTTCATTCATCTTGGATCTTGAATGAACTTCAAAGTCAAGTTTATTTTATTAATAGGAATTCCAGGCCGTATTCATGTCCTGAAGGAATGAGGAAGAAGAGGTGTGGAGCAGGATAATAACACAGTCCAGATTAACTACTGATGGTGGGTGTGGAAATGTGGAAAGAAGGACTGCCCTCAGCCTACTGATGAATAGCAGCCATCCTCATCCCGTCCCTCCCAAACTGGGGTTTAACACCCCATTCTTCCAATTTTTACCTCTGAGGGGAGGACTGTCAATGAGAATATTTACAGTTGAAGTAACAAAAGCAGCAAGAGATGATGGGGAAATGTGCTAAACTGGGAGCCCAGAGACCTACCCTAGTTCCAGCTAGCCCTGCTCCTAACTTAGCTTCCCTCTGGGCCTCAGCTCCTCATCTGCCAAATGAAGCAGTTTGAACAATATTCAAAGCCTATAGCTCCCTATAAATTAGGAATCACAAGGTTCCTATGATTTTATTTTGGATTTATTCCCCAGTCATGAGTCATCAGTCACTTTCTGACCCTGCAAATACAAATTCCTCCCCACTGATGGAAATTAAAGCACTTAATTCTCTTATGGGTAGGTTGCACTTTCTGAACGATTGTGTACAGTACTGTCTGAGAAGTTGAGGCAAAGGAAATGGCTCCTTAATCCCTCTTGGGATCTAAATGGAAAACAAGACAGGCTATGACATCAGCTGCCATTTCCTCTGTGATCAGACTAAATAATACAAATATCAATATTAAATTATGCGTGCATACTTTTTATTTTTGCCTTTCATGGCAAATCACAGTAAATCCATTGCTCTTAGCCTTTAGTTCAAGGTTACATAGGAAGAACAGGAAGGATGAACACAGAATCACAGCATTTTAGAGCTCCAGGCAACTTTAAAGATTAGACCCTACCTTCTCATCATCTCATTTAGGGGTCTAGGATGTGAAACAGCTCCATCCAATGTTGACTTCCTGAAGCACGTTCTCTCGATTTGCTTCACTTAAACCCACTGTAATTGGACAATACCACCATCTACATGACGAACAAATAAATAAGCACTTTTTTTTAAAAGCCCCAAAAAGGAACCTAATCTCTTTTAATGAGTTTCCTCCATTATAACTAGAGGAGCCATTTGAGGGGAAGAGAGAGTTCAGCAGAATGAACATTTCTGAGTCAGGAACAGTTTACCTTCCTAGACTATATCCAAAACCAATTCTTTATCCCAAGACATAGCAGCTTCGTATTTCTATCTACTACCCTCCTGTATCTCCATAGGTAGGCAAGCACCAGACCTTTCCAAGAGAATTGTTATGAGAATAATGTTGCCGTTTAACAGGCCAGCCATTTGCCACCACATCACCCGCCAGGTAAAAAGGTGCTGCTTTAATTTAGCATTGGATGGATAAAATTCAAATGCTGAAAACCTGTTCTTTTCACCAAGAAACATGATTTTTGGCTAATTTCTCCCCTCTTTGGTTTCTTATGAATCCAGGCAAGTTACTCAAAAGTATCTCGGTAAAAAATAAATTGATAATTCCATGTGAACTGTTTATCTAAACTCAGTCAACTTTAGGGGTTTTAGTTACTAGACATAGTAAGAACTCATTCCTTCCCAGTCTGTTTTGCCTCCCTATTCCGATGGATGAGATATGCCTTATTGTTACATTCTTCCTATCATAGAAAACAGACAGTGGCTGTTTTGATTTCTGACCACATTTGATGATACTTTGACAGCCATACACTCCAGACCAGAAAGTCCTAGTATATTCTTCACAGGACTGTTGTGAGAATTAAATAACACGTACCAAAAATCAGCAGTCCCCAACCTTTTTGGCACCAGGGACCGGTTTCATAGAAGGCAATTTTTCCTTCCATGGGTTGGGGGGAGCTCTGCAGCCAGGTCCTTAACAGGCCACAGACTGCAGTCCTAGATGACACAATTTGAATTAAAAATACACAGATTGTTTTTAAAAATGCATAGACTGTTCAAACTGGGAGCGACTTTCAAGAGCATCTAATCATATGCCCTTCCTTTACAACTAGAGAAATGGAGTTGCAGTGAAATCAGAGATTTGTCCTTCATCACATGGCTAGTTAGTGGCAGTGCCAGATCTAGAGGTCCTGTGTCCAAGTTTCCTGTGCAGGTCCTTTCCACAGCCCCTGCTGTTTTCCAACATCAGCATAGGTTTTCTAAATAGTCTAGAAGGGTTGGCTGGAGACTATTCCTTAGAAATCAGCCCCTCCTATTCCAGAGCTGCCTCTGCTTCTCCACTGCATGAATTATAGATGCAAGAGGTTACTAAAGCTTGAATAAACATGGGTTCCCTTTCTTGCCCCAGTGTCTTACATTCTGTCAATCAGGAAAGTGGGTGACAATGCTTATAGTTATTATCAGTTGCTCCCATAGCAAATTACTATTCTAAATGATCCAAGATCCATCGTTGCTATGTAATGTACAGTCAAGAAAGAACATTCTGGTTTTGATTATGTGCACAATTCAGTCATCTGGTTCATGTGTGAGAATTATATATGGCTAGTTGGCATGTATAACTAGGGGCAGTTATACATGGGGCAGCAGCCTTCTAACTCTGTTTTGATGAGTCTGTGACAGGAAATCTGGTTGCATCGAACCAGATTTGCATCGAACCTTCTGACTCCAGGGATGTCCATCCATGTAGGAACTAACTGTTAAAGACTAACAGAGGAGCAGGAGGGTGCAGGGAGGGGAAAGAGAACTCAATTTGACATTATAATTATCTGTGTTAGAACCCTGGTCCTGCACCTCACTAGCAGAATGACTTTAGATTTTAGTGAGTTTGGTTTCTGAGCCTCCTTCTCATCTGTAAAATGTTGATCAGATTTAAACTCGCTTTATACATCTGTATCACTGGGCCAATATAATAATTTGTAAGGATCAGTTAACTCCAGAAATGAGAATACAGCAAAAATATGGAAAATGTTAAAAACTCTTGTCTCTGGGGTTCCACAGGCCTAACCAGTTATAAAACCCTGCTCTGCCATTTACTAGCTGTGTGACTTTGGACAAGTCTCATCGTCTTCTTTTTGTTTTAACTTATCATAAAATTTCTATCATATAACTTAACATAAAATTTCAAACATACTCAAGAGAGAAAGATTACAATAATTAAATAAAATGTACTAATCACCAGATGAAGTTGTTTTACATATTTTGCTAATATCGTTTCATCACTCTTCCTCAACACTTTTTTCCCCCTGAGGTATTTTAAAGCACATTTGGGCAAGTTGTTGTTTTAAAGATTTCTGTGCTTCAATTTTCTCATCTAGGAAATGAAGATTATAATATCTAATTCATGGGGTACAATTGTATGGAGTAGTCAGTAAAAGTTAGCTATCATTATTTATGATGGTACCTATGTGCATAGTCCCCTCCAGGGCATAAAAGCATTTGGCAGCGTAGCTCCAGGATGGACAAACATTATTAAAGAAACAACGTGGCAGCAGGGTTGTGGATGGAGGGGGCGGGAACCCGAGTCTGCGTCGAGAAGATTGCGGCCGCCCCCTTCAGGCCGCCCTTCTCCAGGTCGGTTCGGTCAGGACGCGGATTGTCTCTCGCAGGCTTCCGTTGCAGCGCGGGGAAACGAGAGGCGGGAACAGGAAGTGGAGTTGGGCTGAGTTCCGGGCGCGAGGCAGCCACTGGCAAGAGCAAAGCGAGGTAGTTGAAAGCTGGGGAGTTAGAGCTGCGATGTTCCGGATCGAAGGCCTCGCGCCGAAGCTGGACCCGGAGGAGATGAAACGGAAGATGCGCGAGGATGTGATCTCCTCCATACGGAACTTCCTCATCTACGTGGCCTTGCTGCGAGTCAGTGAGTGTCCTCCTGGGCTGTGACCCTGAGACCAGCAGGGAGCTAGCCACCACCACCCACCTCGCTGTAGTCCTACAGGCCGTTAGGGGCCTTTGAGGAGCCGAGCTGAGCGGTCGCGGGGGAATAAGGGGCGTGCACGTCGAGAGCTACCGGCGTATGTGTGTGATTTGAGGTCTGCAGGTAGGAGGTACCGAAGTGCACGTGGTGGCCTGGCGAGCGTGTTTAATCATTCTGGCATTCCCAACGTTAAGTGCGTTTGAATTGGAAAAGCTTCAAGGATTATCCCCCTGGGCAACTGCCTGGTTTTGCAGACAGAGAAACAGTACCAGACTAGGGAAATGGCTGGCCCAAGGTCATTCACCCATTCAGTGAATGATCTTGACCTAGAATCCAGAACTCAATACCAGGTTCCATTCCTTCAGTGCTGACCTTTCAAACCGAAACAGCTTTGCTTCATTGCTGTTTCTTTGTATAGAGAGTGAAATAAAAATTGTTTTTCTTTTTTGAAGGAATGAAAAGTATGTGAGGCTATAGGATTAATTCAAATATCTGAGATTTTATCTGATTTTACAGCTGGCAGAAAGTCACCTAGATTACTTGTTCTTTTTTTTTGAGACAGAGTCTCGCTCTGTTGACCGGGCTAGAGTGCCATGGCGTCAGCCTAGCTCACAACAACCTCAAACTCCTGGGCTCAAGCGATCCTCCTGCCTCAGCCTCCCGAGTAGCTGGAACTACAGGCATGCGCCACCATGCCCGGCTAATTTTTTCTATATATTTTTAGTTGTCCAGCTAATTTCTTTCTATTTTTTAGTAGAGACGGGATCTCACTCTTGCTCAGGCTAGTCTTGAACTCCTGACCTTGAGCGATCCTTGAGCCTCGGCCTCCCAGAGTGCTAGGATTACAGGCGTGAGCCACCGCGCCCAGCCAGATTACTTGTTTTTGATAGTGGCGCTTTGAGGGAGGCAGGGCTTAAGATTCTTTATGTTCCTTTTGCAAATGACAACTTATCTTTCAGAAGGAACTTATGCAAGTTCTTACGGTTACATTCACACTGAATATAAGAACTGGAAGCAGCTTTATAGATCAGTTCCCTAATTTATATAAATTTCAGGAGTGACTTGCCCCCGTCTCCTCATTCTCAGTTCAGTAGCCTTTTCATTGTTCCATCCTGTATATTGTTTGTTGGTCTGGATGTTGAAGTAGTGATGGTTCAAGTAAATGAAGGCCATACCAACGTCATCCTACAGAAGGCTCATGTTGGGCCTACGCTAGAGTCACTGATGCCACAGTCCCCCTTCTTGAGTGCCTCTTTCACTGTGGTATTACTTTGCTTCCCCAGGAGAGGGAGCCTTGGAGAACAGAAAACCCCAAATCATCCTCATTGAACAGCTTCTTACAACTCCCAGATTTTTTTGGGGGGTGCAGTGGAGACAGGGTCTCCCTCTGTTGCCCAGGCTAGAGTGCAGTGGTGTCATCATAGCTCACTGCAACCTCAAACTCCTGGGCTGAAGCAATTATCCTGCCTCAGCCTCCTGAGTAGCTGAGACTATTGGCATGCATCACCACATTGGCTAATTTTTCCTTTTTTTTGTAGAAAGGGGGTCTGACTCTTGCTCAGACTGGTCTCAAACTCCTGGCCTTGAGCAATCCTCCCACCTCGGCCTCCTAAAGTGCTAGGATTATAGGTGTGAGCCACGGCACCGCACCCAGCCTGAATTGGTTTATTATCACTTTTAAGTTGAGATATAATGTGTATATTATACAATTGCACACCCATTTAAGGTATACCAGTGGTTTTTAGCATAGTCAGAGTTTTGCAGCCATCACTATAATCAATTTTATGACATTTTTCCCCCTAAAAGAAACACCATACCCGTTATCTGTCACCCTATTCCCCCCCTTTCTCCAGTCCTTGGCAACTATTAATCTATGTTCTCTCTATGGATTTGTCTATTCTGGATGTTCCATTTAAATGGAATTGGAAAATATGTGGCCTTTTGTGTCTGGCTTATTTCAATTAGCGTAATGTTTTCAAGGTTCATCTATGTTGTAGCATATGTTAGAACTTCATTCTTTTTTATGGCGGAATAAGATTTCATTGTATGGATATACTACATTTTGTTTATCCATTCATCGTGTGTTGGATTTTTTTTCCCTGATTAAGAAATAGAAAAGACTAGACGTACTGCTCACTTTATCAGCTACTGACAGATCTCAGTATCTTCAGTTTAATATTAACAAAATGCTGTGTTAGTATGAGTATTGAGAAAGAAGGTCATTCTGACAGCTTTTCTGGCCACAGCACTTTTACACAGGACAATAATATCACTTCTTTAGATCCATATGACAACACTTCTTAGTTTTCTAGACATTTCTATGCACCATCTTATCAGACCCTCATAATAACTGAGGTAAGACTAGCAGATGTAATCTGGAGTGCATAAGTGATATACAGCTAATCAATGAGAAGACCAAAATAGGTGTCCAGCTCTTCTAGTTCCCTAGTTCAGTGTTGTTTTTCCTCTATCCTCTACCTTTTAAATGAGTCTGTAAAGGTGAAAAATGCCCATGTTTTCTGTAGAGTTTTGTTCATTTTATAATTAAAATAAATTACCACGGTAAAGGGTTATCATTTGAAAAAGGATTAGGTTTACACTTGATGGCCCTAAGAGGAGAACCACCTGGAGAAAAGATTTTATATAGTACAAGAATGAAATTTATCACAGTCATAGCTGAGTGACACTGAATGGACTGCCTTGGATGGCAGTGAGCCCCTTTGGCTGGATTGGGCAGGCAGAGATTTGACCATTACTTAGATTTGTTTTAAAAAAATATGTTGGGCTAAATCTGTTCACCCCCCCAATCTTATAATTCTATAATGTAGCCTTGTGGGCTAATAGATTGGAAAGCTAATTTTAGGTTTATTTGTTTTTCTTTCAGCTCCTTTTATCTTAAAGAAATTGGACAGCATATGAAGATTGGACATCACATGTGAATGTATGATATGAAGAACCTGGTTTCAGTTTCTACTCCTATCTGCAAATGAATAGGTCCAGAAAGGTGTAAGAGACTTTGATTGAATGGACATAAAAAATTCTACTCGTTAAGAACAAGTTTGACTCTAGCAACTGACCTTCATAGCTAAAATATAAAACTATTTGGAAAGTATGAAAGACATCTTGTGGTCATGGCGTGCCCTTATGCCTGTGATATTTGGCCTCTCTGAATGTTGGGATGATTGTAAATAATTAATGTCAAACTCCATTTTCAAGAAAGTGTTAATTATAAGGGAACTATGTCTGAAACAGCACTGTCTTATCAGTCATTTCTATTTGCCTTTTTACTTTTGTCTGGCATGTATTTGTGAAGAGTCCCTTATAATTAGTTATGTATGTTTTATGGAAGTCAGCACGCAACCACAATGACATTTAAGCACAGGACCATTAGTTTTTAATAAACAGCAATTTTTAAAAATTGGGTTTCTTATTTTTCTTTTCCTTTATTTTTTGTAGAGACAGGGTCTGGCTATGTTTCCCAGTCTAGTCTTAAACCCCTGGCCTCAAGCAGTCCTCCTGCCTCAGCCTTCCAAAGTGCTAGGATTACAGGTATGAGCCACCATGCCCCAATGGGTTTCTGTTTTTCTTATCCCATTTTTTGCTGCAAACCATCAATCACTGGTGAGACTCTCATGATATTGTGACGATTACAAGCTACACTAAGTTGAGTTCCTCTTATTCTAGACTTGAGAATTTGTCATTTTGATAAAGTGGCATTGTGTTTTATTAACAAGCAGTTTTAGTGAAAGGTGGCATTACTGCTTGATGGTGAGTATAGGAAACACTAAAGGAAAGGAAAAAATGGTGTATTTTTAAGTCAAATAGTTCTCCAGGTTTGTTGGGGAAAGGGGGCAGTCCTTAACCTTCTCCTCAGAGACAGCTACATTCACCTTTTTTTACTTGTCATCTCTTCCTTCCAAGGTACAATGTAGTGTGATTTTTGATTGGATCAGTGTCGTTAGGATTCTAAGTGAGGTTTGTGGTTTTCTTTTCTGGCATGTCTTTTTGTTTTTCCTGGGCTTAGTTTTGTGTGGCCTTTCCACTAAATCAATTAGACTTCTTGCCATTTATCTAAATCTCTCACAGTGCCCAGCTTCCTTAGGTACTCTGTTTCATCTTGACTAAATCTTCCTTGTAGCCTTTTGACTGCCCCAGGCTGGACTGATAGCCTTCTGTGCCTGATGTGTGGCTGTATTGTGGGAACTCCCTTCACCATCATTCTGGGAATTCCTTTTTCTCCTCTCCAATGTTGGATCTTTTGTTTTCTATTACCTTGTCTTCTTGGTTTAGTCTCTTGTTTTGATGGAACCTTTTCTTCAGCAGTGTCCTGAGAAAGGTGGCATAGGAAGCAAATGTTTTTAAGACCTTGCTGGTCTTTTTCTGGGCAGTAATTTGATTGACAGTTGGCTGAATGTAGAGTTCTAGGTTGCAAATCATTTTCCTTCAGTTTTAAGGCTTTGCACCTTTGCCTCTGGCTGTCAGTCATTTCTGATATTTTTGTGGGACTAAAATTTTTCTTCCTGAGAAACACAGATCTTTTGTTCCTAGTATTCTTATATTCCATGATGACATAATTTGGTGTTTGTTTATTTTAATTCACCATGCTCAGTACTTGGTGAACCTGTTTAAACTTGACACTGTGTCCTTTAGTTCTCAGAAATTTTGTAGATTTTTATTGATGATTTCCTTCCCTTATTTTGTGTCACCTCTCTGTAGAATAATAGTACTTTTGATGGTTTCTTTTTCCTCCAGTCTATTTTATCTAAAATTGCTTTTCTCTGTTTTTGTTTCTTTCATATTAGATGTTTTCCTTGGATATCTGGTAATTGTTGGTTGTGTGCTCATATTTAAAAATACGGGATGAGCTAGCTGGTAGTTCATGCCTGTTATCCCCAGACTCAGGAGGCTGAGGCAGGAGAATTGCTTAAGGTTAGGAGCTGCTCAAGGCCAGCCTGGGCAACATAGCAAGACCCTGTCTCTACAAAAAAAAAAAATTAGCCAGGTGTGGTGGCATGCACTACTGAGGAGGCTGAGGTAAGAGGATCACTTGAGCCCAGGAATTCAAGGCTGCTGTGAGCTATGATGCTACTGTACTCCAGCCTGGGCAACAGTGAGACCTTGTCTCTTAAAAAAAAATAGATAAAAAATAAAAATAGGGAACTAACATTGAGTACAGGCTCTGAGTGGGTGGAGCTTGTTGATGTTGAGCTTTGCTAAAGGGCTATCTATTGGGCCATATATTAATAGTTAAGAAAACTTTTATGTCAGTATCTTTAGTTATTTCCTTTTGAGCTGGTGGTTCCTTAAAGAAGAAAGATTTTTTTCAGTCTTCCAAGTGAAGAATGACACCTTGCCACTGTTCTGGGAGTCAAGTGAGGAAAGAGGTCTGTGGTAGGGCCCAGGGCAGAGGGAGGTGTGTATCTCAATATCCATATCCAATATGCATTTACTTACTGAGTCTCTGCATTGTCAGTACAGTATTCCTGCCCAAACTGCCTGGCATCCCACAATCTGGATACTCTATATTTTACCCTTTTCAGAAAATAAACTTCTAATTTAGAGAGTTCATTGGGGAAGAGAAACTGCTTTGCTGTGTCATTGGGGAAGAGAAACTGCTTTGCTGTGTAGAGTTGCAGAGAGTATCTGATTACTTAAACCAATTCAGGTGTCTGCCCCTTTGCCCTTTATTTCCAGAGGCACATGAAACCACCAGTTCCTGGGCCTTTTATGGATTCTGTGATATAAATTGGGTTGTGTGGTGGGGGGGAGTTGTTTGTTTTGCTTTTCCCTCTACTGGTTCAGAATTCAGTTTTCTTGAGTCGACTACATTATTTACTCCTGGTCTGTCTTCTAGCTTCTAACTTTTTGTTCTTTTTTTTTTTTTTTATTTCAGCAAATTATGGGTGTACATACGTTTAGGTTACGTGTGTTGCCCTTGGCCCCCCACCGAAGTCCGTGTTTCAAATATGTCCATCCTTCAGGTAGTGCGCATTGCACTCCTTGTGTATACAAATACCCGGCTTCCTGTTCTCTTGTATACTTTTAGGTATATACCTTAAAACGAAAACTCCTACTATCATTTAATGGCATTTCAGGAGGGAATGAAGTAGATATATGTGCTTAATCCACCATCTTTACCCAGATAGAACCTGTGGTTTTGTTGTTTCATGTTAGTAACTTATATCCATTTCTTACTTAAATAAGGAGGTGTAGTATATAGCACCGTGGTCATGAATACTGGCTCTAAAGACAGGTAGACTTAACTTTGAATCCTGGCTCTAACACATATGAGACCAATGATTTTCAGCAAGGGAAACTCTCTGAATCTCATTTTCAACTGTGAGAATAATAGAAGCATCTGTCTACTTGAAAGTATTGTGAGGATTAAGTGAGAAAATGCAAGTAGAGCAATTGCCACAATTGCTTGAAATTTGATAAGTGTTAGCTATTAATGGTTAGTCTGGTATTAGGTGTTTAGGAGTGATTTGTGCTGGCATTCACTGCATGAATAGATTTTGTTCATATTTCCAGATGCTATGAGATAGCATGCTTATTCTCTAATTATATACAGACTTCAAAATTACCAAACACTTAAACTCATAATCTAAAAACAGCCTTAACCAATGAATATTAATGCCATTTTACAGGTGGAGAGGTTGAAACTCTGAAAGTTTCAGTAGCTAATAGATAGCCGGCGAATGCTTTTTTTTTTTTTTTGAGACAGAGTCTTACTCTGTTGCCCCAGCTAAAGTGCAGTGGTGTCATTATAACTTACTGCAACCTCAGACTCCTGGGCTCAAATGTTCCTCCTGCAATTATTACCCTGGATTCCAGTTCAGGATGGAATAAGAAAATGTGATGGTTCAGTTTTTGTGGCTAGTTTTTTAAAATTCAGACTATAAACTCCACTGGGAGGTTCAATATTGAAATAAACAATTCTGAAATAGTACATAAGAAAATAGTTGGAGATTGTGTGTGTGTGTGAGTGTGAAAAAGAGTTTGTTTGAATATGTAATGTGAAATGGTAAAGAGCCATAGCAAATTTGAGTTTTGTAAACTCTTGAAACAGAGTCATTGAAAGAAATGGGGAAATATGAAAATGTGAAAGAAATGGTGAAAATATTAATTCTCTACCAACAGTAGGAATTTTGCTCCTAAGTTAATGGTACTCCTGCTGCCAGTGCAATATTTTTGTAAAAACTGCTTTATCATTGCTCTTTATAGTTTTTCTGTGATGTAAGTTATAATTGACAGTGTGTTCAATAGTTTACAGGTGGGCAACCTTGGGCCTGCATTGAAGAACAAGTACAGGAACTGGGGCTTTTTCCTCTTCTCCCTCCCTTACTTGAGCTAAGTGTATCTCTTTGTCCATAAGATTCAGGCATCTAACAGTGTTGTGGATAGTAGAGAAAGGAAATCAACTGAACATTTTACTCATTTTACTATAATTTGATTACTTCATAAATTGTACATGTAGCTGAAGTCATCAAAGAAGCCACTAAAGCAGGGGTTGGCAAACTTTCTGTTAAGGGTCAAATGGTAAATATTTTAGGCTTTGCAGGCTCTGTGGTCTCTGCCAACTCTGCAGTTGTCGTGTGAAAGCCAGAGACAATATGTAAGTAAGTGGGTATGGCTATGTCCCAATTAAATTTTATTTATGGAAATAGATGGCTGGCTGAATTTGGCCTACAGGATACCTTACTAAAGTAATGGGCAGAATTTGGCAAAGTGTAAAATGGTCACCAAATCACAGAACTGTTTTATTATTTTATTTTAAAGATGAGATGTTTATAATATTGCAGATCATATAGGGAAAGTGATTCATCATAGAGTCTGGGCTTTAAAAAGCCCCAGAGATTATAAATTCATTCATCAGCGTTATTGAGTTCCTACTATGTGCCAAGCACTGCACTATAAGTTGGGGACATGGACAGGCATGGGACTGCCCTTTTGAGGTCTATAATCTACCATAGGATGTTGGGTGAGTCAGTGTCTAAAAGAACTAATCTTGCTAGAGGTTCAGAAAGAGCTTCCCTGAAGAGATGACACTGAGAGAGACCTGACGGGTTAGTTGAGGTTATTATCTAGGGGGAAAAGGTAGAGAAGGGAGGATCAGGCAAGAATTATGTTGGTCAAGGTGGGGAGTTAAGAGTTCCCAACTTAACATTGGATGCAACATGGGAACTGGATATGAAGGGGAGGTCAAAGTCGTAAATGAACAGACCAGTATTAACTCAGGTATCTGTAGTGAGGAAAGAAAGGCATCAAGATGGAAGACTCCTTCCTGAACTCTGGCTTAAACCACTGGGTTGATGGTGCCATTTACTGAATTAACAGGTTTCAAGGGGGAAATAATTGGTACAATTTTGGACCTGCCAAGTTGGAAGTATCTGTGAGATGGAGATGTCAAGTGGGCATTTGGATATCCAAATATGGCCAACATTTCGACTTGAAGTAAACATTGGGAGTTTTCTCTAGATAGATGATAGTTAAAACCATGGTTATGGCTGGGCGTGGTGGCTCACGCCTGTAATCCTAGCACTCTGGGAGGCCAAGGCGGGCAGATCGTTTGAGCTCAGGAGTTCGAAACCAGCCTGAGCAAGAGCAAGACCCTGTCTCTACTAAAATTAGAAAGAAATTTATTGGACAACTAAAAATATATAGAAAAAATTAGCCAGGCATGGTGGTGCATGCCTGTAGTCCCAGCTACTCGGGAGGCTGAGGCAGGAGGATCGCTTGAGCCCAGGAGTTTGAGGTTGCTGTGAGCTAGGCTGATGTCACGGCACTCTAGCCCGGGCAAAAGAGTGAGACTCTGTCTCAAAAAAAAAAAAACCAGAAACTTATTATTTGCAGTCCTAAAGATCAGAGATTAAAATAGATTTTATGGGACTAAAATCAAGGTTTTGGCAGAGCTGCATTCCTTTTGGAGGTTCTTGGGAAGAATATGTGCCTTGCCTTTTCCAGCTTATTTGGTCACCGAACCTTCTTTCTCCCTCTTCTGAGGACCCTTGTGATTGCACTGGATCCACCCAGATAATCTAGGGCAATCTTCCTACTTCAAGATCCCTGACTGAATCATATCTGCAAAATGCCTTTTGCCATATGAGGTAAAATTCACAGGTTTGGGGACTAGGACATGGACATCTTGAGGTGGGAATGGGGTATTATTCTGCCTTCCATATATCATAATGGTTTAGGTTTGGTGGGAAAAGTTGAGAGTGCCCTTCTACCCAAATCTGCTTTCTCTGGGAGGTTAAATGCTGACCTCAGCCTTCCTTAGTCACTCAACCCTTCAGTCATAACCTAGAATTAATTTAAAGCATCCTTTTTTCCAACACTAATACTTCTTTGGCCCCACTAAGCCCTGTAATCTATTTACCCCCTACCACCTAGTCTCTGTGCCTTTTGCCCCTGTTCCATCTCCACTTAGATTCCATTAACTGTCATTGTAATAATCATTCTTACATATACCTTCAGCTGTCCTCCCTCCCTCTAGCTTCCACCCTGGTTAAAACCAGTCTGTTCCCTGGAGAAGATGCTGAGATTAATGTGCAGGGGGTTTAGGGTGGGAGTACTTTTGGGGAAAACACTTTAGAGAGCAGATAAGACAAATTTGGGCAGGGGTAGAGGAACTGTGATGCAGCTGTGACTAGAGTGACCACCCATCCAGGACTGTCCCAGTTGTAGCACTGAAAGTCTTGAGTCCCAGAAAACTCCTCAGTCCTGGGCATCCTGGGATGGTTGGTCAGCCTAGCTTCAACAGCATCTTTAGTCGATCCAGCAGGTGTCTTTGATGCTTGGATGGCCCTTTAAGAGAAATTCTGAATCAAGGCAAGGGGCAGGGCCTTTGAACCCCTGCATGGACTAGTCATTGTATGTGGGCTGCACGGTAGGGGGTGGGGTATAACTTTGGGGGAGGCAGCTTCCTTCAGCTGAACACAGTTCTTGAGAGACATGTAGCTGTGAGCTGTCAGCAGCCTACACCCTTAGCAGGTGGGGGAATGAATCCCTTGATCCTGAAGTTGGGATCTGGGTGGTTTATCACAATATCTACCGTAGCTCTCTTGAATCCTCAGCCCCCTCTCCATCTACCACCCCATTTCTCTGCTGTCTTTCACTGCTAAATGCCTCAATAAGGTCGTCCATCCTTCATTTCATTTCTCTTAGTATCTCTTGAACTCATTCCAGTTAGGCTTGCATCCCCACCAATCTTCTGAAATTGCTCTTGTCAAGGTTAACACTGACCCATCTTATTTTTTTTTTTTTTTTTTTTTTTTTGAGACAGAGTCTTACTGTGTTGCCTGGGCTAGAGTGCCGTGGCGTCATCTTAGCTCACAGCAACCTCAAACTCCTGGGCTCAAGCGATCCTCCCGCCTCAGCCTCCCGAGTAGCTGGGACTACAGGCATGCGCCACCATGCCCGGCTAGTTTTTTCTATATATTTTTAGTTGTCCGATTAATTTCTTTCTATTTTTTAGTAGAGACGGGGTCTCGCTCTTGCTCAGGCTGGTTTCGAACTTCTGAGCTCAAACGATCTGCCCGCCTCGGCCTCCCAGAGTGCTAGGATTACAGGTGTGAGCCACCGTGCCTGGCCGACCCATCTTATATTTAACACACTAACTCATTGTAACCACCTTGTGGGCCTTTCATAGAACTACACTGTCCCAATTTTCCTCTTACACTCTTCCTCAGATTCTTTTCCTGGTTCCTCCTCATCTTTCTAACCTCTGAAAGTTGCAGTGCCCCATGCATCAGGCTTCAGACCTCTTCTCTTTATCTACAGTGTAAATTGTATACTAGATCCTTTAGTGATCGCATCTGGTCTCTTGGCTTTACATGCCATTTATGGGCTGTGAGCTCCCAAATTTATGTATCTAACCTAGACGTCTACCCTTAATTCCAAATTTGTCTAAAAGCAAATTCCCTACTTCCCCCTTTCATGAAACCTACTCTTCTCTCAGTCTCAGGAGATAATCTCATCTTTCCAGTTGCTTAGACGAAAAAACCCAATCGTCATCCTTGATTCTTCTCTTTCACACCCCATAATGCTAACCAAAACCTCAGGAAACTCTGTTGGCCCTACTACTCAATTATAATCAAAATCTGACCTCTTCTCACCAACTTCACTGCCACCATCCTGGTCCAATCTACCATTCTTTCTTTTCTGAATTATTGAAACAGCCTCCTAACTAGTCTCCCTCTGCCTGCTTCCATCCTTACCTGTCCAGTGGCTTCCTGCCTCACACAGCATAAAAGCCAAAGTCCTTCTGGTTTTGCCCACAAGGCTCTGAATAATCTGGTGTTTGCTGGTCTCATCTTTTGCTAAGATTCTCTTCTTCCAAACTGCATTTTGTCCACTTTGACCTCCTTGCTTTCTAAAATAGACTAGATATGCTACTATCTTAGGGCGTTTCCACCGGCTATTTCCTCTACATGGAAGGCTCTTCCCGTAGATTTTCAGGTGCTTCCCTTTCCTTCAGGTCTTTGCTTAAATGGCATTTGTTTAGTGAGGCCTTTCCTTACTCCTTTTATAGGTTATAGGATATTTCAGTTTGTGAAAATCCAGCAAGTTATATACTTCTGTGCATTTTTTATATTTCTACTTCAATAATTTTTTTAATTACAGCCTCTCTGGTATTCCATACCCCCTTCCCTGCTTTATTTTATATTCTTCCTGGCACTTATCAGCATTTAATATATTTTTCCTCAATTATTTTGTTAATTGTCTCTTATTAAATATATCCTTGATGAGGGCTTGGATTGTGAGGGTTTTTTTTGAGACAGGATCTTGCTCTGTCACCCAGGCTGGAGTCCAGCAGCACAATCATAGCTCACTGTAGCCTTGAACTGCTGGGCTCAAGCAATCCCCCTACCTCAGCCTCTAGAGTAGCTGGGACTACAGGCACACATACCACACCTGGCTAACTTTTTAAATTTTTTTTATAGAGATGGGTCTGGCTATGTTGCCCAAGCTGGTCTTGAACTCCTAGCCTCAAGCGATCCTCCCACCTCATCCTCCCAAAGTGCTGGGATTACAGGTGTGAGCCACTGCAACCAGCAAGGATTTTTGTCTATTGTGTTCACTGCTGTATCCCAGCACGTAGAAGAGTTAGGCACTCAGTATTCATTAAATAAAAGAATTAGAGTGGGGAAGTTTTTAACTAGTTGGGAGAAGTATGAGAGTAAGCTAACTAGAAAAAGTTGGGATTGTCAGGTGATATTGGTATCTCAGTTAAGAAAAGTGAACATGAATTTGCAGTGCCTGAATATGGGGTTTTTCTCCAGCACTGCTCTGCTGCCCAGAGGCAAGTCTGGAGAAGGTAGAGAATTGGATTCATGCAGGACTAGGGCTTTGCCACGTGGATGATGTGAATGAACAGAGGCAAAGAGTACGTGAAGTAATGCACAGGAGGAAAAGGCCAACTACCACATCTTCCCCTCCCTCAATTTATGCTGTTCATTTAGGAGAAAAGTACAAATATGTTCATTATACCAAGAGGCTAGAGACTGATTTTCATGAGACAAGGCTGAAATAAATGAAGACCACTGCTTATATGATACTTTTCTTCCCAAAATTCAAATTGCATGGCCTCTGATTATTTGAGCTGTTTGGAAAAAAGCAATATATAAGATAACTTAAAATAATGAAGATACTGAGAAAAAAAAGTTTTTAGAAATGTGATAAGAATTAAAACAAAGAAAGGTAGGAAAATAAATGAATGGCTCATCTTAACATCATTAGTAAAATTAAGCTTTTATGTTTTCAGTGTACCTTTGAGTCAAGTTTAATTAGCTTACTATTGAATCTATATCAATTGTAAAATTTTAAGTAATCAATATTCATTGAACATAAAAGTAAAGTCTTAAACCTATTGAATTAAAAAGAATTATTCTTAATATAATTATTAGCTCAGTGAAGCAGTGCTGTTAAAGAAGTTGGAGGGAAAGATATTTATTGCGACACCTACTTTTTCCTCTTTAACCCTCACTTTTGTTAGCAAGTACCCTACTGTTTAGAAGTTGCTCATCACCATAAAAAAGCAATTCATATTTTTTACTTTGTTGTTCCCTAGATACTTACATACTATATTCCTGCTTTGACAGGAAGTATGTAATGGTTTTTTTCTCCCTCCTTCCCTCCCTCTCTCTTTCCTCTCTCTCTCACAACCTGTTTTCTTTCTTAAGTATGTTGGACTTAGATCAAGGTTAATTATTTTACCTTTCCTAAGTTTACAGAGTATAGCAGAGTAGGAGCTGGAGGGAACCTACAAACTTTGTGCTAGATAATATAGATTCAAAATATCCCTTTTATTTTCATCCCAATTCTATGTGTAAATAACATGGTAAAATAGCATATTTTTAATACTTGTGTTTTTGGTAGAAAAAGGACTCTAAGGTAAATGTATCTTTGTGTTTTATGGATAACTGATTTTCTGTTCACATTATTTTTAAGAGTAAATAGATGCTGGACGTCATGTACCTCAGAATCAAAAAATGCATACTAGAGAGGGCTGGAAGGACTTTCATACATAGATACCTCCTGGTAATAGGCTCCCTAACACAGGAGAGGCTCAAGTATAACAGGGAAAAGAACCCCTGTTGGTCAGAATGTTATATAACATAGTCTAAGGCATCATGTGCCAAGGTGCTTTGCAAAACGAGTTGTACACCAAATCACCTGGGAGGTTTTTTTTAACAAAAGACATACTGAATCCGAATCACTATGGATGGAGCCCAGAAATCTATTTTTTAAAAGCATCCAAGTGATTTAATTTGCCCAGAATCTGCTTTGTGTAACAGATAAATTAATTTACCTTAAGGTCCCTTCCAATTCTGAAACTCTGTGATTGTTTTAGGAGTAAGAGTCAAGTAAAACTAAAATGAAGGTAACTTTAGATTGCATTAGTAAAATTACAACATTAAAGTCTCCATATGCTTCAAGAGTAGCCAACTTGCCAGAGAAGAGTTGGTTGAAGGGCTCTGGAAACCATGCTATTAGAGAAACGATGGAAGAATTTAGAGGTGTTTAGCCTGGAGAAGACCTATAGTAGGAGGCTGAGAGCTGTTTTTAAAAATGAGAGCGTTCTGTCAAAGGAAGTAATTACTCCAAAAATTAGAAAAAGATAAGTGTCTGGAAAGCTAAGAAGGAAGAGTCCTTGAATTCACTACCAGTTACTGTTAGTTGGGTGCTGGAAATGTGTGAGCAGAATCTGAACATGGATGTGCTGTAGCAGGGATTGCCACTATAGGATACAGTTTCTGTCATTGTCTTTTCTCTATTACTAGAAAACCACTTGAGTACAAGTACTGTCTCACACTTTTCTGTCCTACATAATACCTTCATCATAATATCATAATACTGCATAATACCATGGAAGGGGCTGAATAAACAACTGCTAAATTGAAGGGAGGAAAAATGTTGACTTTCTGGATACAACTTATTGTCCAGGCCTCAGAAAAGTATTCCCAAATATGAAGCAAGGTCTTCATGTTCACAAATACTTATTCAGTGACTACAGTGCGATAGGCAATGTGGTGGGTGAGGAATACAGCAGAAGAGAATTCAGGCATGGTCTCTATCCTTAAGAGGCTTACAGTCTATCAGGGGAGTGAGTCAGATATTACATAATTTTATCACTAATTACTTCATTATATTATACCATATAAACTGTTGTGAGAGTCAAATACAGGTAGCTGTGAGAACATGGAATAGGGGAGCCTTGCCCTATTTGGTTGGGGAGGAAGCAGGGAGGGCTCCCTTAGGAAGAGACATAAAATAAGGTTTGGATGAATAGGAATTGGCCAGATCAAGAGTGAGGAGTCTTTGAAAAAGTGTTAAAGCAAATATACTGAGGAAGAAAGACCAGTGTGACCAAAATGTGTTGAGCACAGAAGAACAAGAAACTTTTAGTCCTTTCAGAAACTTGTTATTTATTGTATGCTCATACTTCAGTCTTAAGAGATACCATTCTGACATGTGCTGGCTAGTTCCAAATTCCACTACACAAGGAAAACCTTTAGTAATCTATTTTTTTTTTTAAATCTACAGTAATAAATTTGAAATAAAACACAAGGTCTTTCCCTACTTCTTATTATGGACATCACCCAGGAGAGTTTTCCCTAGTTGTTACTTATGTGTTACTTGTATGCATTCAGTATTACATAAATGCATATGTGATGCTAATTGCCTGCTTTAGTACAAATTCTCAAAAACATGAAAATCACATATATAAAAGTTGAATACACTTGTTACTGAGATGTTAAAAACATTACAAAATTATTTATGCACTTTGGTGTTTGTTTTTTGGGTTTTTTTTTTAAGACAGGGTCTTGCTCTGTTGCCCAAGGTAGAGTGCATTGGCGTGATCACAGCTCACTGCAGGGTCGAACTTCTAGGCTCAAGCTGTCCTCCTGCCTCAGCCTCCCCAAAGTGCTAGAATTACAGGCATGAGCCACCACACCAGGCTAATTTTTCTATTTTTTTTTTTTTTTTTGGTAGAGATGGGGTCTTGCTCTTGCCCAAGCTGGCACTTTATCTTTTAAACACAATATATGATGAAACATGTTCTTAAATTGTTTTATTCAGAAATAAAACGGCTGCTTTTAGTGCAGCAATCATTCTCCTAAGGCTAAAGATCTACTTTAAGCGTGTTTAATAGTTTCCACCTTTTTCTCAGTCACATTAGTAATGAGTGGTAGTATAGTTGACCCTTGAACAACATGTATTCGAACTGCCCAGGTTCACTTATACACAGATAGTTTTTCAATAAATATATTGGAAAATTGGAGATTTATAACAATTTGAAAAAACCTGCAGATGAACTGAGTAGCCTAGGAATAGTGAAAAAATGAAGAAAAAGGTATGTCATGAATACATAAAAATATATGTAGATACTAGTCTGTTTTATCATTTATCATAAAATATACATAATTTAATTATAAAAAGTTAAAATTAGCCAGGTACAGTGGCTCATGCCTGTAGTCCCAGCTATTTGGGAGGCTGAGGTGGTAGGATCACTTGAGGCCAGGAGTTAGAGGCTGCAATCAGCTACGATTATGCCTCTGTACTCCAGCCTGGGTGACAGAGCAAGACCCCGTCTCTATAAATAAGTAAGTAAATAAATAAAAACCTAAAATTAGCTGGGCACCGCGGTGTGTGTCTGCAGTCCCAGCTACTCGTGAAGCCAAGGTGGGAGGATGGCTTGAGCCCAGGAGTTCGAGGGCAGCCTGGGCAACACAGCCAGAGGCCTTAAAAAAAAATAAGATTTAGGCCAGGCAAGGTGGCTCATGCCTGTAATCTACTCTGGGAGGCTGAAATGGGAGGATCACTTGAGCTCAGGAGTTGGAGACCAGCCTGAGCAAGAGTGAGCAAGACCCGGTCTCTACCAAAAATAGAAAAAATTAGCTGGGCATGGTGGCATGTGCCTGTAGTCCCAGCTACTCAGGAGCATCACTTGAGCCCAGGAGTTTGAGGTTGCAGTGAACTACAATGATGCCACTGCACTCTACCCAGGGCAACAGAGTGAGACACTGTCCCCCAAAAAAAAAAATTTATCAAAATTTACATACACACATAGACCATACATAGCACCCATCACAGTCGAGAGAAATATAAATAAACATAAAGATGCAGTATTAAATCATAACTGGATAAAATTCACATAGTATACTACTGAAATAATTTCATAGCCACTTTCTGTTGCTATTCCAGTGAGCTCAAGTGTTAGAACTATCTGCTTAAAATGCCACGTGACCCTAATCTCTGAGTGAGCAGTTGCTCTTTCTAGTAAATTGTGTATGGCAGTAAAAAGTGATCTCGGTTCTCAAGTATTTTTCATCATATTTAGTGCAATACCGTAAACCTTGAATAACACCATGGGACCCAAATGAAGTGCCACTAGTGATTCTGGAAGTGATCCCAAGAAGCAGAGAAAAGTCACGACAAGAAAAAGTCGAATTGCTTGATATGTGCCGTAGGTTGAGGTATGCAACTGCTGGCTGCCTGTCATTTCGGACAGATGATCCATATAGTACTGTAAATATATTTCCCTTATGATTTTCTTAACATTTTCTTTTCTCTAGCTTACTTTAAGAATATAGTATATAATACATATAACACAAAATAAATGTTAATTGACTGTTTATATTATCCATAAGGCTTCTAGGCAATAGTAGGCTATTAGTTGTTAAGTTTTGGGGGAGTCAAAGGTTATATGCGGATTTTTGACTGCACAAGGGATCAGCGCCTCTAGCTCCCACCTTGCACAAGTGTCAAACGTATTTTCATTTTCCATTTATGTCTATAGAGACCAAAAATCCAAAAAAAAATTTTAATTACATAAACAGATATACAAAGATACTTCTACATTTGAAACAATGTTCTACTGGCAACTGCCTCACCATGCAGTTGCTTGAAATGTTCATTAATCAGCTTACAATTTAAACTATAAGTTTGTTGAACAAAGAGTGATTTAGGGACATCAATATGTAATGTAAACATTGTGGGTTGTTGGGAAGTGGCAGTCTGTCTATATGGAAAGAACACTAGAATTAGGATTTCAAAGTCCTGGATTACAGCTTCAGCTCTGCTATTTATTATGTGACTATCTGAGTCAGATTTTTTTTCTTTTTTTAATGAGTCAAATTTTTCAGTTGTAAGCACCAAAATTCAATTTGGCAGATTTAAGAAGAAAAGTATGTAATTAAAAGGATAATAGGGAATTCGGCATCACCAGGTGGCCTAGAGAATCAGGTCTAGGCAACTGGAACATCACCCTTTGTCACTTGGTCACACCACAGAACTGATGCAGTGAGGACGCTACCTCTGCTGAACATTAGGTACCGTCACTTAATTTGCCAAGGCCACATGCACAGAACCCAGATCTGCCACTGTCATGTAAAGCCAGTGTTGGCTCTAAGAACCTAACTTGCTGCACTTGCAAAGGTCACCAAAGGAAATTATTCTAGAGACTTCATTGTGTCTCTGGTTCTCAATTCAAAGTCTGAGGAGTTTTTTATTTGTAGCATTGGAGTCATATGGAGAGCAGAGAAAATACCTGGAATTTCCACCTCTATAGGGAAAGGCATACTCTGCTTCCCAACAAGCTCCTAAATGGGGAATTCCCAAACGTAGAAAGGGAGTTCAGATCCTGGGCAGCCAAAAAGGATGGCATGTCTGCTATGTTGACCCTGGACAAATCACTCTGCCTGAGCCTGATTTTTCTATAAAGCAAAGTAAATAAAGCTCACATGGCTGAGGAGATGGTGTATGTTCACTTATTCATTTGACAGTAAATATAACTACATGCCAGGGTGCAAAGATGAGCAAGTCCATTCTTTAATAGTCTAATGGAGGAGAAAAATCAACCATTTCAAATTTCTAGCTATTTGGAAAGCTAGTGGTAGGATAGAGGCAGGAACAAGAGAGATGAGAGCAGAAAGAAGGGAGGGCTCAACTGTAGTTTGCAAATGATACTCTCATATTTAAGCAATTATATTTTTAAAATTTCCCACATGGCATGTGATGCTTTGCACCACTAATAGGGAAGACAAACAGCATGCTCTTGTAGAAGGCTGCTGTTAAATGCTTTTGAGAATCAACTATTTTATAGAAATGCCAAAACAAACAATAATGTTGGCTGGCACAAATCTAGAAACTCAGGCTTTTGATTGTTTATTGACAGTCATATCTAGACTGCCATTTCACACAATAGGATACTTTTGAAAGGATTAAACATGTCATAGATTTACCCAGTCAATGAGATAAATCATCAAGCTCATTGTTGTGTGAGACTGCCCTTGTTCTGATCTGACCTAAGTCAGTGGTCTTTCTATAATATCTGGCTACTGTGTGTACAGCTTTGTGTCTTAAATTGTTGGCTGTAGATTTAGGTATTTTGTTTGTCCATTTATAAAACAGAACAACTTCATGATAACTTAAGCCTCACCCGTCATCATACCAAATTCATCATATGGTAATAATAGATGGAATACATTTTTATGGAATACATTCTGTAGAACCAGGAACTGACAGAGATCACTGGGCCCTCAGGGGTTAGTTATTTCAAACTTTAAACTGGTGTACTGATTTCTTTTATCACACTATTCTTGATAAGTTAGATTTCTGTAGCTGACATTCTTTTCTAAAATCCACAGGTCTGTATCCAACAGCTTTTGTTTTAATCGCTCTACTTGGATGACACAGGCATCTGAATTTCTCAATTTTTTAATTAATACATAATTATACATATTTATGGGGCACATGTGATATTTTGATACATGCATATAATGTATAATGATCAAATCAGGGTATTTAGGATATCCATCACCTCAAACATTTATCATTTCTTTGTGTTGGGAACATTTAAAATCTTCTAGCTA
>NW_012135414.1:645444-675911 GCF_000956105.1 Propithecus coquereli
ATAATTATACATATTTATGGGGCATATGTGATATTTTGATACATGCATATAATGTATAATGATCAAATCAAGGTATTTAGGATATCCATCACCTCAAACATTTATCATTTCTTTGTGTTGGGAACATTTAAAATCTTCTAGCTATTTGGAAATATATAATACAATCAACTGTTAACTATAATCACCATACTGTGCTGCTGAACACTAGAATTTCCTTCTATCTGTGTTTGTACCCATTAACCAACCTGTCTTCATCCCCTTCCCAGCCACTAGTAACTGTCATTCTACTCACTACCTCCATGAGATCAACTTTTTTAGCTCCCACATGAGAGTGAGAATACTTGGTATTTGTCTTTTTGTACCTGGCTTACATAATGACCTCCAGTTCTAGCCATGTTGCTACAAGTGACAGGATTTCATTTTTTATGGCTGAATAGTATTCCATTGTGTATATATGCCACATTTTCTTTATCCATTCATCCATTGATGAATACTTAGGTTCATTTCATATCTTAGTTATTGTGAATAGTGCTGCAATAAACATGGGGGTTCCTCTGTCTCCATTTTAGGACTGCTTAAAAAAGTGAGGGTACAGGTATCCCTTTGATATACTTACTTCCTTTCCTGTGGATAAATATTCAGTAATGGGATTGCTGGATCTTACAGTAGTTCTATTTTTAGTTTTTTGAGAAACCTCCATACTGTTTTCCATAATTGCTGTATCATTTACATTCCCACCAACAGTGTGTGAGAGTTCCCTTTTTTCCACATCCTCACCAGCATTTGTTAGGGTTTTTTTTTTTTTTATAATAGCCATTCTAACTGGGGTGTCAAATTTAACAAGTCCAAAATTGAGTTCTTGATCTCTTCCCACCTCGAAATATTTGCACCTTAAATAGTTACCATTGCAATAAATAGCACCTCATGGGCCCAGTTAATAGGTTAATCTAGAAGACTGGGACTCCCCCTAATTTCCCAGCCTAGCTTGACTCCACTTCACAAATGTATCTCAAATCCATTTCTGTGCATCTTTACAACCATTATTCCAGTCCAAGTCTTATTAACCAATCTCTGCTTCCACTCTTAACTGTTGTCTATTCTCCACATAGTAGACGACATACTGTTTTAAAAGGTCTTAAATCCTCCACCCCTTCAACGGCTTCCTTTTAAACACAATTTTAAAATCTTCATCATGGCCTAAGAGCTGCGTGATCTGGCCCCTACCCACCTCTCTGACCTCATTGATAGTATTCCCCTTAACAAGCTTCAAACTGGACATTTTCCATCTCCCCAAAGAGCACTCTTTTCTCCTCCACCCCACCAGGCCCAAGAGCTTTCACAGGGGCTCCCTAGCCCTCTTCCATTTGGCTATCTCTTTATCTTCTTCTGAGAAGTCTTCCCTGATCACTCTCCCTTGTACCCTAATTTTAAATTAGGGTTCCTTCCGTGCATTTACCATAATTTTAAATGCATATTGATTTGGATGCTGTTTGATCAATGTCTACCTTCTCCACTAGAGAATTATTTTTAGAACAGGAAGCATATTGACATTGTTCACTTTTGTGCCTATAATAAAAACAGCAGCAGCAATAACACAGCATTTACTAGGTGGCAAGCATTCTAAGCTCTATACTTACAACTAACTTAATATATACTCCCCGTATATAGCCAGACGTCAGTTTATTCAGCGGATGAACCCAGCCCCTTTGCGCACATCTACAGAGAGCGCACCCCCTCCGGAAACAGCTCATTACACTGCTAGATAACTCTGGTACTTGGAGTAATGTTCTTTATCCTATATTGGCCCTAGCATGCCTCCCTGCTATTTGCACCCACTGATTCTATTTCTGCTCCTCTGGGGCCACGCAACCCAAGCCTCAATTGCCCTTATACTAGCTCGTCTAGAAGACCTACCCGCCCCCTTCGCGTCTCCCTTCCTCTGCCCTCTCGGTCTCCTCTCCGCAGAAATTCCTTTTCCGCGGCGGTGGTCTGGACGCGGAGCCCGCGCCCGCCCGCAGCTCCCGGCATCCCCCGCCTGGTGTGTCACGTGACGGCTGCGGCCCCGCACGAGTCCCCGGCGGTTGTGCGCCCCCGGGCGGGGTTCGCGGCGCACGCCGCAATCCTACAGGCTGCGCCGCGGCTCCAGCGGCGGGGGCGGCGGGCAGCTTTCAGGGTACTGGCGGCCGCGGGCCGCACGCCGCGGTGAGCGAGCGCCCGGGAGAGCGCCCTGCGAGGTAAGCGGCCGGGCCGCAGAGGCTGCGGACGAACTTACTCCTCCCGCGTCCCGGGGATTCCCGGGTCCCGGAGCTGGGGGCGGCCGGGGAACTGGGCTCGGCGCCTTGGGCTGCCTCTCCGGGACCCCGGGCGTTTCAACAGACGACTGACTCCGGAGGCGCAGCTCGGGCCGCCCACGGCTCCGCGTTCCCCTGGCACCCAGAGGCTCAGCCACGCCGAAGAGCTGTGACTTGGTTTCCCCTTTCGTAAAACTACCGGGCCAGGAGGGTGCATCTGCGCGGTTCTCTCCAGCCCTGAGGTTTTGCGAGTGTGTAAGTGAAGTCGAAGAGGAAGAAGCCGACTTTTGGGATGGGAAGAGCCTTCACTTAGGAACGCAGGAGCAAGTCCGGGGCCAGGCACCTCCTGTGTCTTTATTTTGTGCAAATCGCAATCCTCTTGGAGACTGGATTTCTCCATCTTTAAACAAAAGGCGATAACCCCTGCCCTGCCTCCCTCTTAGGATTACAGTGAAGAACTAAGGGGAAAGCCATTTGAAGAGCCAGAACCCTGGAGTCGGGCAGCCCTGGGTTCAAGTCCTAGTTCTGCCACTTACTAGCTGTGTGACCTTGAGCCAAATCGATACCTCAACTATTCAAAGGAGGTAATAATAGTACTTAGCTCATAGGTTGCTGTGAGGATTAAGTGAAAAGGGCTTAGCACAGTGTACAGCACAGAAGGCTCAATAGATAGTGCTGTTAATATCAGCATTATTAAATTAGTAAGCTAGAGAGTACTTCACCTGAGGGGTTTTTATTGAAATCACATTTGAGTTTCTTTGTTTTTAGTCCTAAAAATAGTGCTGTTTTGGTTCGTAGCGCCCTTTTCCCGCTCTGGGCCCCCTTTGCCTTTTCTCTTACAATTGGCATGTGAACCTGTTGTTCCTACCAAATGAGTCAGGCTTGATGGGGACATTAATTTACTTGAGCAGATGGGTATCAGATTCCCTCTGAGGGGAAAGAAAAGTGCCAGGCATGTGCTGCCACCAAAAAAAGCACAGTAGGGTGATTGACTGTCAGAGCTGGAGGATGCCTGGGAAACCATCTAATCCAGCTGTCTCCTTTTGCAAATAGAGAAACCAGACTCAGAAAGAGGACAGGACTTGGATTTTGCTCGGGACCCAGAAGAGTGTCGGCGTTGTGTAGGGAGAGAATGGACCTTTTACCAGGCACTGTGCATTCCCTAAGTTCTAATTCTCAATTAACTCAAGTATTTATGGAACTTGTTGTGCTTGTACACCTACTAGGTGCTGGATATAGGGCTGTGAACAAGACAGACCCTGTCCCCAAGGGGCTTTTTCCATTGCTAACTATGTTAGTTTGAGGTTATATTATATATGTATTTATACACACACACACACATACACATATATATATCCCTCTGCTAGTTCTCCATACATTTTATAATAAGTTCCAGCTCCCAGTGAACTTGCCTCACAGCAGCTGGCCCCAAGGGACAGAAGCATACAGAGAGGCCTGAATTGTTTCATGATCCCTCCCAGCAGTTCCAGAGCCCTTGTTGAAACCTGATGATATTTTGGAGACTGGAGAAAATGCTGCTTTGTCAGGGCTTTTAGGAAAGGATTTCCTTCTGGCCTGGAACACTTGGATTTCTTTGTCTTTCTGGTTTCAGGCCTCTTATTGTTTTTAGATTTCTAAAAAGAACTGCCTTCACCACAGTGCCTTCGGTTTCCATGGTTATCAGGGGAATTGTATTTTTATGATAGCACAAGTAGCTGTTAAGCAATAAGTGGTCAAGCAGTCACCAGTTCACTATGGGTTTCTCTTTTCTGTGTTTTCAGTTGCAGTGCAGTCTTACTATCCCTTCCTTCCCTCCTTTTTCTCTTTCCTTCAATAAACATGCATTGGTGGCAGGGCCAAGAGGAGTGGGAGTAAGTAGAAACAGATAAAAACATATATAGACCCTGGTCTTAGGGACTTTGGAATCTTCAAGGGGTTAAAACTGAGGGCTTTACCACATGTAAGGGGCAAATCAGTGGGGGCTGTGATAAAGGTGTAGATGGGGAGTCAGCAAGTGCTCGCAAAGGTGGGAGGGATAATGTCCGGGCAACCAAGAAGACATCACATGCTTTTCAAGGAAGATGTGAAAGAAACAAGTTCCTTTTCCTTTTACGTGCTTCAGTCACATGGTAATAATAGATGGTACAAGAAGCATTTTGTTCTTTCAGTTTGCCTTAATGAATGAACCTTCTCTTCTTGAGTCACCTGTCATGGGCTTTGTTTGGAATGTCTGCTAATTTCTCATTACCCTCTTTCTGTTAGCTTAGTGATTATTAGTTTCCCACTCATCTAAAATATTTGATATTGTATGCATAAAGGTGAGAGGCATTTAAGATTTTGTCTGTTTCAGTTTAGATGTTTAACCTGTATGCCCCATTTCACAAGTTGGGTTCAAATGCAGTCACATATTTCTTTATTTTTCCCAAGAAAACTCCTAAGTCTTCTAATGCCCTTATTAGTGAGAGAAGTCCAATGTTTCCCTCTTCTAAGCCCTCTTGAGGCTTCCACAGGAAAAAGGGGTCATTCTTACTGTCACTCTCCAGACGAGAGAGAACTGCAGTGTCTGAGCAGTCCACCCACATTGTTATTTCTGACACAGCTATATGGTATCACTATTGAAGAGCTGTCCTGCACGGTCCAAGGATGTGTGGTCACTGCTGCTCAACGCCCTTATTGGACCAGATCCCTGCCAGCATGATCCCATGCTTGGATTCCAAGGTTAGAACTTTTTTAGTTTATGCTCACGTGATTAGCCATTCTCCCCTAAGCACCTCACTCTGGGCCTTGTGTTGAGCCTGTTACCCAGGCTGAGTTCCCCTAGTCTCCTGGGGAGTTCCCTTTTAAGGCATATGCGACCCTTTCCTGCTAGCAAACTTGAGATTTCCCTCTTTCCAAACCTTTTATCAGGGTTTGGGGCTTAGTCCCTTCGTCTTCCTAATACAAATCCCTTTGGCAAGTTGGTTCCACATCCTCTCCAGGGTTCTGCCTAACAAGGACTCTCAGAAATTGCAGCCTTCAGTAAGACACCTATCCCTAGGACTTTGGGTGCATACTCACTTTTATGTAAGGAGGGGTCCTTGGGTAACTGGGCAAAGCATAGATCTGTTCCCAGGAGACTGTCTCCCCACCTGTAGTCCTAAGAGAAGTTAGGTACTCTTTTAGGGATTGCGGGGGCAAGGTTGTTAATTTAAAAATGAAGGATTTCCATTCTCTCAGTTTTTCTAAGAATCAAACAATAATGAGTACATTTATTTCATTGTCTTTGTTTTAAACTTTTTCTAATATGAAATATAACAAATATCCATGCAGGAAAAAACCCACAAATACATAGTTTAACAAATAATTGCAAGGGAAATACACATGTAATCACTACCCTATCAAGAAATGGAACATTGCCAGTACTCAGTACCTCCTTCCAAATCATATCCTCCTTCCACAGAAGAAACCACTGTCTTGACTTTTGTGATAATCATTTATTTGCTTTTCTTTGTAGTTATATCACCTATATTTGCATCCTAAATTTGTTTTTAAAATTCATCCACATAGAATCTTTATGTTTTGCTGCTTTTGCTCAACTTGTTTGAGAGATGTATCCATGTGGCCACCTCACTTATTTTCATTGCTAACAGCATTTCAGGGTATAAACATGTCACAATAGATTTATTCATCCTATAGTTCATGGATACTTGGGTTGCTTAAAGTTTGACTGCAAACTACCTTAGACAATTTTTTTTTTTTTTTTTTTTTTTTTTTGAGACAGAGTTTCACTCCGTTTCCCTGGGTAGAGTGCCGTGGTGTCAGCCTAGCTCACAGCAGCCTCAAAGTCCTGGGCTCAAGCGATCCTCCTGCCTCAGCCTCCTGAGTAGCTGGGACTACAGGCACGTGCCACCATACCTGGCTAATTTTTTCTGTTTTTAGTAGAGATGGGGTCTCATTGTTGCTCAGGCTGGTCTTGAACTCCCAAGTTCAAGTGATCGTCTGGCCTTGGCTTCCCAGAGTGCTAGTATTACAGGTGTGAGCCACCACACCCAGCCAACCTTAGACATTTTCTGTTGTGTATGTGAACAAGTTTCTTCAGGTTATAGACTTTGTGGAATTGCTTTGCTAGGTAATGCCAAACAGTTTTGTAAGTGATTGTACCAATTTACTTTCCTACCAGCAGTATATGAGAGTTCCAGTTGCTTCATATCCTTGCAAATACTTGATTTTGTCAGTTTTAATTTTTTAATTGTTCTTGTGGGTGTGTCATAATATCTGTGGTTTTATTTGCTTTCCTTGGTTTCTACTAATGTTGAGCACTATTTTTATTGATTAATTGGATGGCCTCTTTTGTGAACTGCCTATTCAAGTCTTTTGCCTTTTAATTTTTCTGATTGATTTTTTTGTGCCTCTTTATGTATTTTAGTTAGTGGTCCCCTGTCAGTTATACATATTAAAAGTATCTTCTTGTACTCTGTGGCTTCCTTTTCACCCTTTAAAATGGTGATGTCTTAGATCCTATCTGTAGAAGCAGGGCCTGAAAATGAGGATTCCTGTTCAAGTGATATATTGGGAGAAGTGCTCAGGAAGAGGAAAATGAAGGAAGCAGGATGGGGGAAGAGTAGAAGAGAGGAACAGCCAGGTGAGGTGGCAGTTCTCAGGAGAAAGGGACATCTGTGAGTTGTTATTAGCTGACACATCTGGGGGGTGGGTGTGCCAGCCAGCAAAGAGGATCTGGGTGGAACACCAGTAGTATTCTCTGCAGTCCACCTCTTGCACTGTCCAGATACACTTGCTTCTTATGTCAAGTTCCCTCTTTCCAGGTACAGCTTCTCCAGGATTCTGGTTGGTCACAATTTCTGGGAAAACTTTCAAGAGGGAGGTTAATGGGCCAAACCGCAATGCCACCTGCCACAGTTAGTCCAGAGGTCTAACTAATACCCATTATGTTCTTCCTCCACTTTGCTTTTTTTTTTACATTTTTTAAGAGACAGGTCTTATATCACTGTGTTTCTCCAGCTAGTCTCGAACTCCTGGGCTCCAGCGATTCCCCCTGCCTCAGCTTCCCAAGTAGCTGGGACTGCAGGCATGCCACACCAGCTCACTATCCATTTTAGTCTCCCCTCCTTTGTTCCTTGAATGTTTGATAGAACTCAATGATGAAGCCACTTCGGCTTGGAGGACTATTGGCTTTAATGGCTTTGGGAGTATTTATTTTTTAAATTTCTTTTTAATTTAGTTTTAGTAAGTAATATTTTTCTAGGAATTTTTCCCTTCTAAGGTTTATATTTATATAAAGTTGTTTATAATATTCTCATTAGCGTTTTACTGTCTGCAGCATCTGTAGAGATATCCCCGTTTTTATTCCAATTTCACTTTCATGTGTTCTCCTCTTTTTTCCTTCAGTTTCAGTAGTTTCTTTTCAAAGCACCAGCTTTTATCTTTATTGATAATCTCCATAGTAAGTTTTCTATTTCATTAAGTTCTGCTCTTTTATTTATTTTTCCCTTCTACTTTCTTTGGTTTTATTTTGTTCTTTTTCAAACTTCTTGAAATGGATGTTTAGTTCATTAATTTTTCTCCTTTTTATATTTACTCTTTCCATTGAAGGCTATAACTTTTTCCCCAAATACTGTTTCTGCAGGAGCTCACAAGTTTTGATATGTAGTATTCTTAATTTAACACCTATGAGAACAGTTGAAAAATTAAAACTGACAAAATTAAGTATTTGCAGACTGGAACTCTTGTATACTGCTGGTAGGAAAGTAAATCAGTACCATTCCATCGTAATTTTTCCTTTGACCAATAGGTATCTAAGAAATGTGTTTTGTAATTTCCAAACATATGAGTATTTTCTAATTATCTTTTATTAATTGATTGTAGTCAGTTATCTTGTTCTATATAATTTTAATCCTTTGAAATTTGTTGATACTTCTGTTAGAGTTCTGTTTACGGTCGGATTTTATAAATGTTTCATTTGTGCTCAAAAGTAATGTGTATTCTACAGTTATTGGATTCAATGTTCTATGTAATGCCACTAGATCAAGTTTATTAGTCATGTTCAGATCTTCTTTATTTTTACTGTTTTTTTTTTTTGCCTATTGTAACAGTTATAGAGAGAGGTGTTAAAATATCCAACTATGATTATGAATTTGTCTTTTAATTTTTCGTTTTATATCATTGAGCTCATATTATCAAGTGCATACAAATATAAAGTTGTTATATCTTCTTGGTGAATTAATTAGTCATTATGAAGTTGCCCTTTTTATCCCTAGAAGATGTTTTTTGTTTGCCTTGCACTTTATTTTATCTGATAGTATAGCTATACCATCTTCTTTTTGTTAATCT
This sequence comes from Propithecus coquereli, assembly GCF_000956105.1. Classification (NCBI taxonomy): domain Eukaryota; kingdom Metazoa; phylum Chordata; class Mammalia; order Primates; family Indriidae; genus Propithecus; species Propithecus coquereli. Next base: position 654,063 of record NW_012135414.1, read on the forward strand.
ATGCAGGGAATATCTGTTTCCATGCTTTTAGTTTCATTTTTTCTGTATCTTTGTGTTTTAGATATGTCTCTGGTAAATAATATAATTGGGGTTTTTTTAATACCCTGACTTTTTATCTTTTAACTGGAATGTTTAGTCCATTTGCATTAATATTTGGGTTTAAGTCTGCCTCTTTATTTTATGCTTCCGATATATTTTTCCTGCTAGTTCTCCATTTCATTTTAGCTTTCTTTCTTCCCTTCTTTTGGGTTATTTTTAATCATTCACTTTTTTTCCTTCTACTAATTTAGATACTAATGTACTGTCTCTTCTTATTTTCGTAAGTTTTTTAAATTTTCACTTTCTCTTCTTAATGGTTGCCTTAGAAATTTTAATTTAGCCAAAGTTGATAGGTTAAAGGTTTTTTTGGGGGGGGGGTGGCCAGAGTCTCGCTCTGTTGCCCGGGCTAGAGTGAGTGCCGTGGCGTCAGCTGAGCTCACAGCAACCTCAAACTCCTGGGCTCAAGCGATCCTCCTGCCTCAGCCTCCCGAGTAGCTGGGACTACAGGCATGCGCCACCATGCCCGACTAATTTTTTTTTGTTTCTGTTTTTATTTTAGTTGTCCAGATAATTTCTTTCTATTTTTAGTAGAGACGGGTCTCTCTCTTGCTCAGGCTGGTCCCAAACTCCTGAGCTCAAACGATGCACCCGCCTCGGCCTCCCAAAGGGCTACGATTACAGGCGTGAGCCACCGTGCCGGGCCTGATAGGTTAAAGTTATAGGTGATAAATATCCTTACTCATCTCTTAGTTCAGAGACCTTAGACCACTTGAACTCCATTTATCTTCCTCCCACCTAGTGGCAGACTAGTTGTAACTACAGCATGTTAGCTTTGATTGGTCATGTAAGGGGCCTACTGAGGGGAGAGGAAAGAGCACAGAGTTTACTTGAGAAAATTACATATTTGTCAGTACTCTTTCGGTTATAAGTGATCAGCTTTAGACTCTCTGAACTTTAAAAACAAAATCCATTGTCTTTTTTTTTTTTTTTTTTTTAAGGAGACAGACCCTTGCTCTGTGGCGCAGGCTGATCATAGCTAATTGTAGGCTCCAACTCTTAGGCTCAAGCAATCCCCCTGCCTCAGCCTCCCTAGTTAGTAACTGGGATTACAGGCCCAAGCCATCACACCCATCAGAAAAATCTGTTGTCCCTTTCATCTATTTCAGTCTCTTACCTTGCTCTTCTCAATTTGGCTTCATCCCCAGATGAACTCTCTGAGTTGTCCCATTGCTATCAAGGGTGCTGGGATATTCTGACTGTCCACTTTGGGTCAAGTGTCCATCCTGTGAGGTAGAGGGCTCAAGCACTGTCAGTGGCAGCTCCACCTGGAATAAATGGAGTAGGAGCAGGGATCCTCTGAGGAGCCAGAGGGGGGAGGGGTGCTGGGCAGACAAAAGATACAGTTGCCACAGTCCACTACATTGAGCAATGTCTGGAAAGTGCTGCAAAGAAGAGGGTTAGAGAGGTTGCAGTTGGAATCCATTTAGTTAATCTGAATGGAAAAAAGGGGGGAGGACATCACCTGTTCATGATCCCACTGACAGGGAAGGAAGAGTTTGGTCAAACAATTCCATCACCCACCAACCACTGGCACTTTGGTAGTGTCAGCTGGGGACATCTCAGTTGTCCATAGCAGCAGAGGTGAGGGAGCTGTCTAGTATGTGCTCAGCATGTCAGCCCCAGTGCTTACTATTCCCATATCCCTTTCCAAGAGAAACTTCTATATCCATAACTCCTGTTCAAGTAGGGGCAGCCCTAGACAGCCATGTTTTCTGTCATAAAATCTTGCTCCTTCCGTACCCCCAAGTCATAACTTACTGGACCAGAGATAGACACCCAAGAACGGTGCCAATTCATAGGCTCTCCCAGGACCTGTGATGTGACCTAGTGGGGAAAAAAGATGCATGTTCTCTCTCAGAAATGTGAACTGGGCACTGCAGAAGGACACTTAGCTACAGAGGTGGAAGCTGAAATGGTAGAGAGAAGCCATGAGGTGATGTCAGGCCTTTGAGGAGTCCTGGCAAGCTGATGGTATGAGGAAGCAGAAGCAATGAGGTAGAGAAAAGTTTGTATAGGTTCTAGGTATGAGGAGAATGGAGAGGCCCATGCAGAGTGAGACACGTGAGGAGTGAAGACACATGGACTCCAATTGCTGAGGGCTCAGCACTGCTGTGGATCCAGACCTTTGCTTCTAGACTCTGGAGACCCGGCCCTACTGTGGTCCTGTTCCTGAATTTCCTTAAGATGCTGCCATCCTTAATAGTCGATGTACACCCTTATGATAAGCCTCCCTTGTTTGCACTTGCAATGAAGAGACTCTAGAAGAGATGTTCAGAGCTTGGGGACAGTGCCCCACATGGGTGAATTTCTGTTGTGCCAGTGCTGTTCTAATCATCCTGTTCTGAATAACAAAACTTAACACTCTTTGCCATTGGATGGTCCAGAGCTCCAAACCGTGTTGGCTCAGTTACAGTAAAGAATCCTCTACAGCCACTGCTTGGCCTGGTAGTGAGGGTCTGCACTGTGGGCCGGGGGTGGGGGCAGCAGGCAGTGAGCTCTACTCCTTCTCTAGTTTCTGTTCCCTACGTCACAACAGGAAACCCTCATTTAAGTTATTGGCTACAGTCAGTTCTCTTCTAGGATGTGGATAGGTTTGGTTTAATGTGATAGAAAAGAAAGAGAAAGGCATTTAGGGGAAGGAGAGAATTGGACAGAGGGACTTCATCACCACTGTGTGTTTGCTGTGTGCCAGGCGCAGGGTTAACTGCTTTCTGTCCACTCTCATCCTCACAACAACTCCCTAGGGGAGTATTATCCCCATTTGTATAGGAGGAAGCTGAGACTGAGAATGGCCTGACTCCACTGAACGTGTAATTTCACATGTAAAGTAACAGTCACTTTAAAGAGGAATGGCTGGGAAGCAGTTTGTGGCTGTGTGGGAGGCAGGAGGTAGTGGAAAAGGGACCCTGATCAGGTGGTTTCCTCTGCAGACCAAGCTGCCTGGGGGAGTGGCCACGGCATCTGGGTTCACTGGGGTCCCCTTCAGCTCGGAATTTATTCCTTCTTGCTGCTGCACTGCTTCTTGCTGACCAAGGGTTCTGCTGCCCAGTAGAGGTGCCCTTGATTTTCATGGATTCTGGCTTGAGGTTCTAAATCTTTGGGCCAGGCTTCCTAACAGAGTTCTGCTTGGTCACATCCAACTCACATACTTCGTGATACTCATGCGTAATAACTGCAATATTAAATTCATTCTTATTTCATGAGCTCTGAGTTTTATATATGTGTGATGGGGAGACCAGAGGGTCCAATACCATCACTTCACAAATTAGGAACCCCAGTACTCCAAGAAGGGAACCAGGAAGCAGGCTGTGATAGCGGAGAGGCTTTGGGTTCAGTCCAGGATAGGAAACCCGGCTGTGCTGCTTACTAAAGTAAAAACCAGTAACTGTTTACTCCTGGAGGTTGGGAATAAGAATACTCAGTTTTGGCTTGTTGTAAGTACTCATCAAGATGACATATAAAAAGCACCTGGCGTGTAATAAGCTCTCAAAATACCCTTCCCTTCCCCCTCAAGAACACCCAGTGATTTTGTGTGAGAATCAGGACCAAAACCCAGGTCTCGGGATCCTTCCCTGCTTCCGCCCTCCCACTCTCCTAAGTGAACCAAAATGAACAGGCATGCATGGAAAGAGCGAGGGAGGCTCCTTATGGCTCCATACCCACTCGGAAAGCACCATCAGAACACAGCATTCTGGTTTATGTCATCACATGTCAAAGCTGAAAATAAGAAACAGCTGGTTGTTTCTTGGGCTGACGTGAGCCGAGGTTTGAAGAAATGATGAAAAGCCCAGCTGAGATTTTTGTCATCTTTGAAGTTTTTTCTCTCATTTCCAGTAGTAGACATATGTGTGTAGATGCAGGTGTGTGCACAGGGAAGGCTTTTTGTGGTTTATAATATTTTGCTTTCTATTACTTTAGAATAGTTTCAAACTAAAATTCACAAACCTAGGAAAATTTACTTTGAAAAAAGATTTTAAGTCCTTAACCCATTACAGCTACGCAGTCAATATAGTTTGTAGTTATTTACGCCGGTGCTTTGTGTGCTTCCTAATGTTAGAGGGGAGAGCTTTCTTTTCCTTTGCTCTGAGCTACCCTAGATCCTTTTTCCCTGCCTTAATTTTTACTTAAAAACGAAATTCCCGCCACTTCGATTCTAATATGGCCTCCCTTAGATAGAAAGCAAGTGTGTTTTCTTCATTATATAAACATGGGACATGAAAGAGGAGTTAAATCACCTGCCCTTGAGATTAGCCACTGAGGGAGAGGCAGAGCCCAAACAGGAATGTGAAGTCTGTAGGGTCCCTTTTGTCTGAGTCATTTCAGCAAGGGGTAGGGCCTTTTGTGCTGGGACTCAAGGCAGCTCCCCACGGCCACCAAAATTAACTAGAAGCCTTTTGCCCTTAGCTAAGTGTGTTCCATGGGAACTAATCCAGGTGGCCTTTCTCAGTGACCCCTTCAGACTCCCAGAGCTGCAGCCAGACTGCACTTCTTACTGTGTCCTAAGCCAGACTGGCCATTTCCCACCGTGGGACTTTTGCTGACACTGTTTCCTCTGTCTGCAGTCCCCTTTCTTCTATCCTCTGGATGCCCCAGCCTCCCCTTATCTTAGAATCTAGCTCTGATGCCAACTCTTCCATGAAGCTTGGCTTAGTGGCTAAAAACAGTCTTTGGGGTCAGGCCTGACTTCAGTAGCTCTGCTCTCTTCAACGGAGTGATATGGGGTAAGTCAACTGTCACAAATTCTCTCAGGCTTAGTTTCTTCATCTGTAAAACCAAGACAATGTTACTTTCAATCAGTGCTTCTCAAACTGACAGTGCACGTAAGTTCCCTGGTGATCTTGTTAAAATGGCAATTCTGATCCAGTAGGTGCAGAGTGGTGTTCAAGATCTGGTATTTCTAACAAGCTCCTAGGTCCTGGGCACACATTTTGAGTTGTAAGGCTTTGTAGAGATCTTAAGAGAATAAAATGAAATAATGCATGAAACGCACTTAATATTTTGCCCTTCGAATAGCAGTACTTAGTAAATGGTGACTGCTGCTGTATTGTTGCCTTGTATTATATTGGCTGATTGTCTTGGCTGGAGATCACATTTTTTTTTTCTTTAAACAAAGGCTCCCTGCCTCCCTCCCGCCTTTCATGGCACTAAGCATTTTTCCCTTTGTATTGTGATTTTTGTTTCGGGAGATTTTTACTAGACATACCTTTGTCTCCCACCAGACTTGAGAGTAGGGTCTTTATCTAATTCCCCGCCCCCCCCCCCCACTCCCTCAAGGTGATTGCCACGGGATCTTTTTATTTTTCTTCAAGAGATGGAGTCTCATTGTGTTGCTCAGGCTAGACTCGAACTCCTGGGAACTCGAACTCCTGGGTTCAAACGATCCTCCTGCCTCAGCCGCCCAAGCATCTGGGCCATCGTGCCCAGCTACCACACGGTCTTATACATAGCAAGTGTTGAATACATACCTGAGTTTTATTTACTTCTGTTTTTATTCCGCAGGGATCTGTGTGGCAGTAGGGAGTATAGCTAATGATTTGGATAGTCTCAGTTATGCTAGGGTTGCTGCTCAACCAGGTTCATTTGCCCACTGCCCAAGAGGAAGCCAATACACCAAGACAACAGGATTTACTATAGAGAAAGAGTTTTGTTTTGTTTTGTTAGACAGAGTCTCACTGTATCGCCCAGGCTAGAGTGCTGTGGCATCAGCGTAGCTCACAGCAACCTCAAACTCCTGGGCTCCAGTGATCCTCCTGCCTCAGCCTCCCGAGTAGCTGGGAGTACAGGCACGTGCCACCATGCCTGGCTAATTTTTCCATTATTATTATAGACCAGGTCTCACTCTTGCTCAGGCTGGTCTTGAACTCCTCAGCTCAAGTGATCCTCCCGCCTTGGCCTCCCAGAGTGCTAGGGTTATAGGCATGAGCCACCATGCCAGGCCAAGAAAGAGTTTTTATTTATGCATAGCACTAAGCAGGGAGATGGGAGGAATTTCCCAAATCGACCTCCCCAAGAATTTGGGAGACCGGTTTTTTAAAGGCAGTTTGGCATAGGCAATTGAGTTTGCTAATTGGCTGGGTTTGGGGCAGAACCATAGGGTTATAGAAATTGTTGTCTTTGCTGACCAGATTCTTGGGTGGGGGTCATAAGACCAGTTGAGTCAGTTCTTCGGTATGGGCCACTGGTCTGGGTGGGTCAGCCGTTCCACTGGAATGTGGGACCTGGAAGATACCTCAGAAACTACCCCTAGGTTTCAAAAAGGTGATGTTATCTGTGGAGAAAGCCAAGAATCTTTATGACCACCGGCTACGTGGCTCCAGGGTGACAATTATAGAGAAGCAAACAGGGGGACAGTGGCTAATTTATTATCATTATTTTTAGCGAGGCCTGTGCCTTATTTTAAGCTAGGCCCTTACCACAGTTCTTGCCTTGGAACCCTTTATCAATTTGTAAAGCTGGTTTCACTGGTATACTAGGTAATGATGATTGTTCATTTATCCAGTAAGTGTTTATTGAGCACCTACTATGGGGCCAGGCATGTTCTAGACATAATACAAAGCAGTAACACAAAGTTTCTGCCCTTAGGAACTTACATTTTCCTCAGGGAGATGGACAATAAATAAAGAAAAACATAAAAATAAAATCATAAGCTCCTTGAGGGCAGAGGATGTATTTAATTCATCCCAGTGAGTGGGTGTTCACAGTGGGTGTTGAGGCTCTCTGTCAGCTGGCCGCTCTGGGCCTTCATGGGCTGTTTCAGTCTTCACGTGGTTTGTTTCTGTGGTATAACTCAGTACTTCCTCATGTCCCCATTGCCCACCCCACAAACCCACTCACACAAAAGCATAAGTGAGCTATGTAGATGTTACTAGAGATCTTAGCAGGGAGCCAAAGCAAGGGCTTCACTTTACACCCCACAGTAAACAACTTCGAAATCTTTATTAGAAGTCTCCAGAGTCCCTTTTGAACACTGTTAATACTAAGGGTTTCCCTTGCTGACCCTTCGTCCTCACCCAGCTCCAAGTGCAGATCCTTTAGGAATACTTGTATTCCTGACTCCACCGTGCTTACCCTTCGGGATGCTCGGCCCTTGGAGCCCACTCTTCTCAGAAGCAGCCAGAGTATAGACAGAGAACAAAGGAAAGCAACAGCTTTTATTCTGGGGCCTGACATGGGTAGGTTTCTGCACAGTCTTCTGGGAGTGTTCGCTCCCACTTTCTCCTCTGTGAGCCCTTTTCCATTTCATGCCTTTTAGATACTAGACTGGCCAAGAACTTGTTCAGCAGACCCCTTCTGTCTCTCCACTCTGCCACTAGTGATCTCATCCCATGCCATGGCTTTAAATGTCATTCAGGTCTCTGGTCAAATGTCGCTTCCTCAGAGACCTTCCTTGACAACCCTGTCTAAAATAGCACATGCAAACACGCGCGCACACACACGCACACCCCTTAGCCTGCTTTATTTCTCTTCATGGCGTGTATGTTAATATCTATTGTCTGTCTCTGAAGGTAGGGAATTTGTCTTGTTCACTTCTTTTTAGCACTTGGAACAACAGTGCCTGGCACATAGTAGGCAATCAATGAATATTTGTTGAATATGATTTTTTTTCTTTGGAAATTCTTGAAATCTTCATGAGGTGTAGCAGGACAGCCATCGCTGGCCTCAGTTTAGAGGTGAGGAAATAGGCTCAGAGAAGTTAAAGGGCTTGCCTCGAGTCGCAGAGCTAGGAAGCAGTAGAGCCCGCTTGTTGGGAGCCTAGTCTTATGGGACTCACTTCCCAAGAGGGTGCCCTCTGCCTCTTCCACGGAGACTGGGGACACCAGGTGGTCCAGAGGCATGTCGATACCTCCAGTGGGAGGTTAGGAGGGTGCCCAAGAGAGTTCTCACACTTTTGGGAACACATAAAAAATGGAACACTGTGGGGCCCACCTCAGGACCTGTTCCCTCCATCCCAGACAGGTTCCCACCATTGTTTTTGCAGTTCTTTACAGGCATCACACTCCAGGTGCACAGGGGGACATTCGTTACTTGTAATTCCACACTCAGAGGCCCCCATTGGCAAAAAGGAAGGGCAAACTTGAATACATTAAAAAAAAAAAAAAAACGTTGTTACCTGGTTATAGAAATCCCTGCTGCTGCATGGATCTCTGCGGATTAGTGTAAAGATATAGTAAATAAAGCCAAATGGAACCGTAAGGAATGTAACATTTGAATAAAAGGAAATCCTCAGCTGAGCTCAGAGGAGGGTCCTGAGGGGAGAATCGTTGGCTTCATTCTAGGCTCAGACTCCTGAAATTGAGGACACAGACAAGTTTGGGGGAAGACAAGTGCTGAAGGGTGGAAACAAACCTGCTGGGAAATGCCCCTTCTCCTGAGCGACCAGCTACTAGACCCTTTGCTTCCTACTGCAGGGGCTTTGAACTCCAAGAAAACTGAAGCTGCAGTAGTGTTTCTGTTAGGTGCCTTTGCCCCACAGCCCCCAGACACTCTCACATCATCCTGAGGGAAAGAAACTATCATTTAAGAACACGCGTGGTGGCTCACACCTGTAATTCTAGCACTCTGAGAGGCTGAGGCAGGAGGATTGCTTGAGCTCAGGAGTTTTAGAGAACAGCCTGAGCAAGAGCAAGACCCCATCTCTAAAAAAAGAAACTATCATTTAATATTTGCAAAATTGTGAGTTTCTGCCCTCACTGTTCCATCCAACATACCTCTCCTGGATGGATGTCCTTAAAATACAGCTCTGATTGGGCCACTCCCCTCCTGAGAAACCTGTAGTGGAGTACAAGCTTCTAAGTCTGGCATACGGGCATTCAGAGTCTTTACCATCATGCAACATGTCTAGAGCTCTAGTGGCTTCAGGGGGACAGAACTGAAACCAGCTAAAAAAGAAACCAAGAGCTGGATGCCGGCTGGGTTTGGGGAAGAATACTAAAGTCGATCTCAAGGTGTCTAGGGGCTTCATAATAGGGCCCTTTAGAGTTTCACATGCTGTATCAGTCAGAAATGGCTAGGTTATGCTTTAGTAACAAACAAGCCCCAAGTTCTTAGTGCCTTAACCCAAAACAAAAGTTTATTTTTCATGCATGTTCATTTTGACTTGGCTGGAGTCTGTTTACCTAATCTTTCAAGGAGCCAGGCTACCAGAGTAGCCATCATCTCAAATGTTGCCTGCCAGGTGCTGTGCCAGAGAGAAAAGAAAGCTCTGGATGATCTTGCATGGGCAGTTAAGTGCTCTGGTTGAGAAGTAACACACCTCTCTTCTACTCAAAACTCATTGACTAGTATCAGTTTTGTGGCCCCACTCAACTTCAGGAGGGACCAGAGAGTACAGCATCATGTTCCCAGAAGGAGGGAAACCTGGAAATGGTTGATGAAGAGCACTAATTACCAACACAATGTGTGTTAGGTCTTTTAATCAAAACAAGCCTTTGGGGTTGTATAAACATCCCTAATTTATGTGTGAGGAAACAGAGGGCCAGAGAGGTTAAGTGACTTGCTCAAGAGTCACCTACAATTTGATCTCAGGTTTTCTGACTTTGAGATTATTGGGCTCTGCATGATACAGGGAGAGCCACTTCAGTAAAGGGATGAAGCTGAGGAGGAGAGCCATTTATTAAAGATGCTGCATCACAGTGTGGGTGGGGGCCCTTTTTATCACAGTCACCGGGGAGCTTGTTAAAAATGCACATAATTGGCTCCACTCCAGAGATTTTGATTCTGGATGTCCGAAATGGAGCTAGGAACAGTCCCCAGGTAGATAATCAAGAGCCCTGTTTGAAGAACCACTGCTGTGGGAAGTCCTGCCAAGTCTAGTTTAAAGATTTCTTTCCTCTTGAGCTCTATAAGTTTCAATAGTGCTTAATTCTTTCTATCCCATGTTGTTCTTAGCTGTGAGAGCAAATGGTTGCTATCACCGGGAGGGCAGGCATCACAATATCCCGCTCCATAAGGGCTGTGTTTGCAAAACAATTGAACTGAGGAATAATGGGATTTTTATCCTTTAATTCCTTATTCATAGTGGGATTTCAAGAATTTCTCTGTAGGGATCTCTGTGTTGATGCAGCAATGTCTTGTGGAGGGGGTCGTTGAAGCCATGTTTACATAATAAATTTACATAAGGTTAGAAAACATTAATTATTGACCTAAAAATTGAGGTGAGGGCATGTTGGGGATTCACTTCTGCTTATTTATTTACTTAAAAAACGCTAAGCATGTACTTGATGCTAGATGTTTGATGGTGTCTTTGAGTTGCTGTATTCTCCATAACTGAATTGTGGTGGCCCAGTGTGTTTCTTATGGATGGGCTGCTATGGTAACCATGGGAAACCCATTCGGGACAGAAATTGGCGGTGCTGGGTGCTAGTGATGTCATATGGGGCACACACGGGTTGACTAGGTTGAACACTGTAGTAGACTAGGTTCAAGTTGGCAGTGAGGCAAGATGCGGTTATCAGAACTGGTAGTTGTCATTTGGGTCTTTTTTATATTCCTCCTGAGAATTCAAATCATGACCATTAACAATAGGTCCCAGGGAGGACCCTCATGGACAGACCTGCAAAAGGCTATATGGAAGCCTCCTCACCTGCAAGGTTGCATAGATTAGAGTCCCTTAGAGTAGCTGATTCACTTTTGAACACCTGTCAGAGTGTCCTTGTAGAATGAAAGACCATTGTATATAAGGCATCTCAGAAAGTATGCAGTATATGGTGCTCGCTGAAAGAATAGTGTACAGTTATACTCAGAGGAGCTAATAAATCAGAAAGTGGAATGTGGGGACAAAGAGAATGAGGACTCTGAGTAGGTCAAAGCTCTCGGTAATAATCAAGAGATTCCTTTCAGATGCAGCAACTGGTCCTGGTTAAGATGAGATCACCCTCTGGGAAGAAACGTTTGGATAGTTTGCATACTTTCATATGGGAAATTATTAAAATGGAGATAATGGTGTTCTTCTGGTGGTTTTATAGTTTTGGGCTTTTTGGTTTTTTTGTTTTTTTTTTAAGAAATGGGGTCTCACTCTGTCACCCAGGCTGGAGTACAGTGATGCCATCATTGTAACCTCAAACTCCTGGCCTCAAGTGATCTTGCAGCCTCATCCTTCCAAGTAGCTGGGACTATAGATGCATGCCACCACACCCAGCTAATTTTGTTATTTTTTTGTAGAGACAAGTGTCTCACTATGTTGCCCAGGCTGGTCTTGAACTCCTGGCCTCAAGTGATCCTCCTGCCTTAGCTTCTTAAAGTACTGGGATTATAGGCATGAGCCACTGTACCTGGCCCCTTCTGGAGATTTTAAATTGAAACAGCAAAATAATAAGGAAAAAAGAAATGAAACAAGGACAGCTAGAAAAGCATTGTAAATGAGCTCCTCTTGATAGATAAAAAATTTAGATAAATGTAAACTGTGCGGGGGCATCTGTTACGTAGGAGGGAGACTGTATCTGAGCTAGTTGGCAGAAATGGAACATGTGAAGGGTCGGGGATAGCTAGAAGAAATGTAATCTGTGAAGTCACTGAATTCCGAGAACCATGTAGGGGTCACCAAGACCTTATGGAGAGGCAGCAAAATAACATTTTTTTATTCATAAGCGAGGTGAGCCAAGAACACAGTTGGAGGAGTTCAGCCTGAGGCTAAACTGCACCTAACCCACTCAGAGGGGTCCTGGCTTGGAGCTCCTTCCTCATGCCTATTACATTGTGGTGAGAAAAGCAACAATTGAATTAGGAAAAGAGTAATTAGAGAGCCACCTAAGGCCTCCAGAAAGGCCTGGGGTAAAGTTGGGGATGGATGTAGAATGCAAAGATATGAAATTTTGAGGGAAAGAGTGAATTATGTGAGAGTTCAATATAAAAGGGTTAATTTAAGCTGACCAGAGGTGCTGCTGACCTGTTTCTTCTCCCAGTGACTATGGTTAAACCAATTGTAAGTAATCATCACTTACTGGATTGGGATCATTGCCTGAAAGAACTGATAGCCTGGGAAAAAGCAGAATCCCACTCTCATAGTGCCTGGGACAAGTGGACCTGGAGTATTGGAGTAATCTAGGTACCACATAGCTAAGAATATTCTCCTTGTCTTTTCTGTTGCCCTGAAAAGTTGGAGCAGAGAAGGGAGTCAACACCAGGTATTGAGTCTTCAGAGGTAAAAGTACCCAGTCCCTACCCTAAAGAAACACACAATCTAGTAGAGGATAGAGAAATCCACTGAATAGGATTAGAAACAATGACCAAGCCAGTAGAAATAAACATCTCTGATACTCAGATTGTGGTCTTGAAACATTATTATTATACTTCGGCTGAAGAAACCAGGACAGCCTGGCACCGGGGCACACACCTGTAATCCCAGTACTTTGGGAGATGGAGGCAGGAGGATCACTTGAGGACAGGAGTTTGAGACCAGCCTGGAAAACACAGTGAGACCCTGTCTCTACAAAAATAAAAAAACTTGGCAGGGTGTGGTGGTGTGCACCTATAGTACTAGCTGTTCAGGAGGCTGAGGCAAGAGGACCACTTGAGCCCAGCTGTATTGGCAGCTGTGTCCAGAGGCCTGAGCAGACTCAGTTTCGACCCCTTTAGCAACACAAGTGGCACTGTGTCTTCTTATCAGGAGCCACATTCCCTTAAAAAGACTGCAAAAGTGTAGCTAAAGAAGTGAGGAGCAGGAGACATCAGGGTCACAGAAACCAGCATGAATAAAGTGGTGTCCATCTGAGGGAGTGACAGATGTCAGGAGCCCAGACTTTTCTCTATAATACATAGCAGTCCAGAGCCCAGCTGTTCTGCACTGCTGCTGAGGACTTGGAGAAGTCTCACTGGGTGAACATTATAGAAGAATCTATATACCTGGGTTCCAGTACTAACCTATAAAGTTAAAGCCACACCTGTCTTGAGGGAGCTCGGCATTTTTTCTAGACATACTCACACGTTTTTGCTTCTAGCTTTCTTGGAGCTTAGATAACTGACAAGTATGATCAGCATTTTCATAAAATTGAGAGGAAAATCAAAGCCCTGGAGAGGTTAACAATTTGAGTAAGGCCGGTTGTGGAATCTACCCTGTTTCTTGTTCTAGTTTCTAGTTGTCTAGAGATGATAGGGTTTCAGACTTGGAAGTTACCCTAGATTATCTAACTCAGCTCCCTTCTGTTTTAGGTGGGGAAATTCACATGCATAAATGAGAGGGCTTTAACTAGGTATAAAGAACAGAAATGCAATGAAGCCGGCTTACACCAGAAGGAGAATTTTTCTTAAGAATATAGAGACATGCGGTGGCATTCAAGGGCAAGGATAAAGCTGAGCTTTGAGAGTAGACTGGAGCTGTGCCCTGCAGTGCTGTAGAGAAACTGGCTGCCCCTTGCTTCTGCCTTTTTCTCTGCTTTTTTCTATGTCTCTGATTCATTCTTTTCTCTATGTAGATCAGCTGCTTCTGTCCTGTCTCCCTGCCACCCACTCCCCACCTAGGGAAAAGGATCACCAACAACTATTCCTGAGTTTATGGCTTAGAAGTGAAGGCATTCATTCCCTGCCATTAAGGAAAGAAGCTAGCCTGATTCTAGAATCACAATTCATATTGTCCTGGAGAAAGTCTCAGTGGCCCAGTTGGAACCATCCAGAGTCCAACCAATTGCAAACAAGTTGGCGGGGAGGGGACCATTGTTCTATACACGTGTCTGCCGGGATCCTTGCTTCTGTAATCATGTGGTATAAATCATTGGTGGGGGAAGGATATTTTCCAGAGAAAGCAAGGAGGCAGTGGCTGGACAGCCAGCCTCGTAGATGTTTAGGACACTACGTCAGGACGTTACGTCAATTACCAGTAGCAGAGTCAGGACCAAAACCCACAGCATCTGACCCAACAGCAGTCTTTCCTGGGGCTGCCCCACGTGCAGAAACAGTAGCAATGACTTGATCTTGGAATGAGGAGAGGGCACTCACTCGGTTCTCATTCCTACTGGTGTGGAGAGGTCTCTTCACTGAGAGTGTAGGAGATCCAGAGCTCCAGGACCATAACAGCCAAAGGTAGGTTCCCTCGTATGATTCCAGACTTTCAGTTGCAAGTCACAGAAACCCTGCTTAGGCAAAGAGGGAATTTATAGGAAGGCCATTGGCATAACGCACGAAACCGAAGGAAGAACTGTAGGTTCCAGGGCATCTTCAAGAATCTGGAGTCAGTACTACCATGACACACATTTGCTCACCTGTTCGCTTCCTCTTTTTCAATTTTCATCTTTCATATCTACTCATTTCTGCTCGGCTCTCATACCACAAGGTTTTCTTCACAAGGTAGGGAACCTGGCAGTTCTGGAGTCATATTCTTAGAGTATCTTACCAGAAAGAAAAGAGAGTCTTCCTTGGCTAATTCCAGGTAGAAAAATCCCAGAGTGGGATGCAGATTGAAAGGATGGAGTCATCTGATTGGCTGGGACTTGTTTACTTGCTCACACCCCGGGTTCAGGAGATAGCAGCGGGTATTTAAAGAAGGGGACCGGTAAGGAGAGTAGACAAAAACCTCTTGTTTTGTGTCTGTCTCTAGGCGACCATGGAGGCTGGCGGCCTCCCCCTGGAGCTGTGGCGCATGATCTTAGCCTACCTGCACCTTCCCGACCTGGGCCGCTGTAGCTTGGTATGCAGGGCCTGGTATGAACTAATCCTCAGTCTCGACAGCACGCGCTGGCGGCAGCTGTGCCTGGGCTGCACCGAGTGCCGCCATCCCAACTGGCCCAACCAGCCTGACGTGGAGCCTGAGTCTTGGAGGGAGGCCTTCAAACAGCATTACCTTGCCTCCAAGACATGGACCAAGAATGCCCTGGACTTGGAGTCCTCCGTCTGCTTTTCTCTATTCCGCCGGAGGAGGGAACGACGTACCCTGAGTGTCGGGCCAGGCCATGAGTTTGACAGCCTGAGCAGTGCATTGGCCATGGCCAGCCTATATGACCGAATTATGCTCTTCCCAGGTGTATATGAAGAGCAAGGTGAAATCATCCTAAAGGTGCCCGTGGAGATTGTAGGGCATGGCAAGTTGGGCGAAGTGGCCCTTCTAGCCAGCATTGATCAGCACTGCTCAACCACACGCCTGTGCAACCTCGTCTTCATGCCGGCCTGGTTCTCACCCATCATGTATAAGGTGAGTGTCCACATCAAATAGATGGCCTTTCCAGTCCTGACCCCAGGGGATTGGACTCTTCTCAGTGGGTTTGTAATCCCTCTTTTGGTGGAATTGAGTGGTTTAGTATACACACACTCCTCTGAGTTCTGAACCAGTTGAAAAAAATAGGCACAGGGATCAGTATCATTCAAAATTCTTCTTTAATCCTGACAAAGCTGTATTAAAAAATGAGGCTTGGAGGCCGGGCGCGGTGGCTCACGCCTGTAATCCTAGCACTCTGGGAGGCCGAGGCGGGCGGATTGTTTGAGCTCAGGAGTTCGAAACCAGCCTGAGCAAGAGCGAGACCCCGTCTCTATTAAAAATAGAAAGAAATTAATCGGACAACTAAAAATATATAGAAAAAATTAGCCGGGCATGGTGGCACATGCCTGTAGTCCCAGCTGCTCGGGAGGCTGAGGCAGAAGGATTGCTTGAGCCCAGGAGTTTGAGGTTGCTGTGAGCTAGGCTTACGCCATGGCACTCTAGCCCGGGCAACACAGTGAGACTCTGTCTCAAAAAAAAAAAAAATGAGGCTTGGGCTTGGGGCCAAAATTGCTTTGTACTTTTTCCTTCCCAAATGGACCAACTAGAGCCACAAGTGGAGCAGCTAGGTAGGAAAGCCAGGTTCTGAGAATGTGCCACATGGTGACAGGAAGCAGAGAACATGTTAGCTGCTCATGGGCATGCCCAGAGAGGCAGCCAAAGAGAAAGGAGGCTCTACAGGACCAGTGACCTTTAGCACATGAACCCCACCCTGCTCAGAGTCAAGGAAAGTCAGGCTTTTACCAGGATTGGCTACTTCTCAAGCGTGACTGGAGAGAAGATCAGGAAGTATTAGTCCATTCACATTCCGTCTATGAACACAGAGCAGAAGATGGGTTTAAACCAAAGCATGTGTCAAAGTGTTGGTAGTTTCTAGCAGGACAGTCTACATCTTATATATTGCCTAGAAACTCGGATTCTGTATCTAGTCAATAAAAATTATATTGCTACTATGACTACCAATAACAACTTCAAATTGTCTCTCCTGTTTGTAATGATCATTATACACCAATCATTTTTGACGTACTTAGTATGTGCCAGGCATGTACTTTATTGCCATTATGTCATTTATTCTTCCCTGAAGCCCTGTGAGATGGGTAGTGTCATCTGTTTTTATAGATGAGGCTACTGAGGCTCAGCAAGACTAAGTGACGTGCCCAGGGTCTCAGACCTAGTAAGGGACAAAGCTAGGATCCAAAGCCTATATTCATAATCTAGGTGACTTCCATCTGTGACCTCATTTGGTCCCCACAGCAGACATTTGTGGTAGACAGAGTAGATGTGCTATCCCCATCAGGATACATCAGGAACAATTGTATGCTAAATGGTGCGGATACAAGCAGCGCACTGTGGGTGGGAGTGCAGGGCTTACTGAGCTGGTCCCTTTGCTGAGAGCAAGGCCTTGATCCAGTGGGCCGGCAAGAAGTGTGACCTGCTGTCTATTGCTGTGCCCACATGCACCAGTGGCCACAAAGACGGACCTCATTCCCAGTACCTGTGGCTGGGCCTACCCTGCTCAGGCAGGCCTTAAGACTTGAGGTTTTAGGAGGGCTCATGCTGCAGAGTGTGAACTTTTCTGCCATCATCCACTCTTGTCCCCCTTCCTTGGGGATTAGAAGGATGGAAAGGTGGGAAGCTCCCTATTCTCCTCCCTCTCTGAGGCATAGCAGCTCCCCAGTTCCTTTAGGGGGCCAGCCTGACACCCCTGCCCTGGGTGGGGAAGGGGAGGTGATCAGCAGAACAAATGGCCCTTGCATGCTCCACCCTCCTTAAAAAACAGAGTACAGACCAGTAAAACAAATTGTGTCCCTCTGATAGCCATTTTTCTCCTTTTCATTCCCCAGACAACGTCAGGTCATGTCCAGTTTGACAACTGCAACTTTGAGAACGGACACATCCAGGTCCATGGCCCGGGTACCTGCCAAGTGAAGTTTTGCACCTTCAAAAACACTCATGTCTTCTTGCACAACGTGCCCCTGTGCGTCCTGGAAAACTGTGAATTCGTGGGCAGTGAAAACAACTCTGTGACTGTTGAGGGTCACCCATCTGCAGATAAGAACTGGGCCTACAAGTATCTACTAGGACTTATCAAGTCCTCTCCCCCTTTGCTCCCTCCAGAGGACTCTGACTTTTTAATGTCCCTGGACCTAGAGAGCCGGGACCAGGCTTGGAGCCCAAGGACCTGTGACATTGTAATCGAGGGCAGCCAGAGCCCTACCAGCCCAGCTGCTAGCTCCCCAAAGCCAGGCTCCAAGGCTGGCTCACAGGAGGCAGAGGTGGGCAGCGATGGGGAAAGGGTGGCCCAGACCTCAGACAGCAGTGATGGAGGCCTGAGTCCCAGTGGTGAGGAAGAGGACGAGGACCAGCTCACGTACAGACTGTCCTACCAAGTGCAGGGCCCGCGCCCTGTATTGGGGGGCTCCTTTCTGGGCCCTCCACTGCCAGGAGCATCCATTCAGCTGCCCAGCTGCCTAGTGCTGAACTCGCTGCAGCAGGAACTGCAGAAGGACAAGGAGGCCATGGCGCTGGTGAACTCCGTGCAGGGCTGCCTCATCCGCAAGTGCCTGTTCCGGGATGGGAAGGGAGGCGTCTTAGTCTGCTCCTATGGCCAAGCCAAGATGGAAGGAAACATCTTCCGGCACCTGACTTACGCAGTGCGCTGTATACATAATAGCAAGGTGCTGTCATAAGTGCTATAGGTCCCTGAGGCCTCACTGAGTCTCCAAAACATGATTTTTGGTTGGTGAGAGGGCTCCTGTGGCTGTACATAGGGAGGGTTTGGTGGGGCTATTTTGCATTTTTAAAATAATCTTTTTTTTAAAGATTATTAACATGCTCCTGACTTCATCATCTGATTTAGAAAGGGCAGGAACTATTTTTCTCATGTCACAGAAAAGGAAAGCGAGTCCCAGAGAGGGATGGTGACTTACACGGGGTCAAAGACTACTTCAGTCCAGTGAGAGAGGTCCTATGGTAAAGGTGAGCCACAGGTGCGTAGGAGCCCAGGAAGGGGGCACCTGACCCAGCGTCGAGGAACCAGGAAAGATTTCCTGGAGGAACAGTGCCTAGGCTGACGGTAAGGAAGAACGAGAATTGGCAAGGTGAAGATGAGAAGCAAAGCAGGCACGTGTGAAGCCAGAGGCGAGGGAGGACACAGCACCTTCAAGGAGTTATAAATAACTGATGGCCAGAGCAGGAGGTGAGGGTGCTGGAGGAGTCTGAGGGAGGAGCCAGATCACAAGGCTGCAGAGGTCTTGCCAGTAGTTTCCTTGAGGGCAGTGGGAACTGACAGCTTTGAAGCAAAGGAGAATTGTGGACAGATCTGCCTTTTGAAAGCTCATTCTTTGTACAGAATGGAGTGGAGGGGAACAAGGCTAGAGGCAAGGAGATCAGAGAGCAGCAGTGGACAATTGCAGCCCAGAGATGGAGAGGAGGGAGCCGGGCAGCCTGGTGATGTAGGAAGGAGGACCTGGGGAGGGAATAGTCAAGGCTGTGAGGCTGAGGTTTCTGGCCCGAGAGGCCAAGGCAGTGGCAGGAATAGGGGAGAAGGTTAGGGTACAGGGAGAAAGATGAATTCTGTTCTGGGCACATTAAGGTTGGAGCATCTATGACATCTGTTCTCAGTGAGATGTCTGGAGGATCTGGCTGCTTGGGTCTGTAGCTTTGGAGAGAAATGTGCCCTGCCATTCAGAGTTGGGACCTCTCATGGTGCAGGTCATAGCTGGATAGATAAAATGTTATACAGCCTCAACCATAGCCATCTTGAGCAACTGCCCCATGGGACTTTTGGCAGGAGTTGTGCCAACAAAAGTTCCTACTGAATCTCTAGCAAGGAACCTGAAAAACTGATATTTAGGGTTTTTTTTGTTGTTGTTGTTTCTCTTTTCTTTTTTTTTTCGAGAAGGGGTCTCGTTCTGTTGCCTGGGCTAGAGTGCAGTGGCATGATCATAGCTCACTGCAACCTCAAACTCCTGGGCTCAAGTGATCCTCTTGCCTCAGCCTCCCAAGTAGCTGGGACTACAGGTGCTCACCACCACACCCAGCTGATTTTTTCTATTTTTAGCAGAGACAGGGTCTTGCTCTGGCTCAGGTTGGTCTCGAACTCCTGACCTCAAGCTATCCTCCCATCTTGGCCTCCCAGAGTGCTAGATACAGGCTTGAGCCACTGTGCCTGGTGCATATTTAGGGTTTTTGAGGATAAAAGGTCCTTCGTGTCTCAGGAGCACCCCGTGTGAGGAACAATTATATGCTAGATGGTGTGAATACAAGCAGGGAGTTGTGGGCGGGAGTGCAGGGCTTACTGAGCTGTCCCTGTGCTGAGAGCAAGGCCTTCATCCAGTAGCCACAGGGCTGTCACCCTCTAGAACATCCAGAAGGGTAAAGAGTGGCAGAAGGAGCCTGGTTGCCTGAGGCTCCAAGAAGAAAAATCACTGACTGTGACTTTTTTTCTTTTTTGTGTATCTGGTAATTTTTAGGTGAAAGTCAGATATCTTGCATAAGACAGCAGAGATTGAGGTACATAGCATTTATGTGTGGAAGTGGCCATGCCCCTTCTTTGCCAGGCCTTTAGGGGGTCAGTCTAGTCTGGAATAGAGCTGGTTTGGATGGTGATGATGTTACAACCATCCTCAGTGTCCCACAGGCTTCAGGTCCCTCCAGCTTTGCCTAGAGCTGGTTTTCTCCCCTTTAGTTCTTCCCTTTGCACCTTTCCTCAGTGGGGCGCTCTCCCCGACCTCGCCCTCCCCAGCAGTAGATGCCGTTATTAGTCACTCTGTCACCTGGCTGCATGGTGGCAGGGTTTCTCTGTTGTTCTGGGTCTTCCTTAGTCTAAGTATGTGCTGTGTCCGCGGTCTTGGGATTAGGACCTTTTCAGTGATCCTGCCTCAACCCAGCACTAGGGGGGCTCTGACGATCTGTGCCCAACATGTTTTCCTCCCACTGCCCCCAGGCTAGAGGTTTTTTTTCTTGTTCCCTTCCTTGAGGACATTGTTGCATAAGGCTTACTCTGAAGGAAACTAGGGGGAAAGAATTCAGGAGGGATTTAGTGCCTCTCACAGTAACTACTGCACTTTTTCCCCAAGCCCGCACAGAGGGAGGCTGTCTCTGGTCTCTTGTCCTGCCCCCAGTCTTTCTCCTTGAGCACCTACTGAGGTCCGTGGAGAAGTGAACACATACAGCTACTCTCAGAGTTTCTGTACTCCCACACTCGTTCACAGTTGGCCTTTAACAATGCAACCTATAAAAATAAAAACTAAAAAAATTTTGGGAAGCACTAGCTGCCTAAAACAATAACAACAACAAAACATGTTAGCAGAGTTCTCCTTACCAGCTTGTTTGGCACCTGCATCTTGTTCAGCAGGTGAGTGCTCAGGTCTCCTCTCCTTGGAGGCTCCCATCTTTTTTTAGAGTTCAGGCTGCTGGTTGTCTGCAGCCTCAGCTCTCTGATGGTTCCAGGAAGGTTATGTTTGTGTATATTATCTTCTCCTTTTCTCGTCAGTGTGGAAGCAGTGTTCTTTCCAACTTTCCCCATCCTAAGCAGAAGCTGAAAACCTTGAAGTTGTACTTTCATTCTATTTTACTTCTCCCAGAATTTTATCATACTGTAATATATTTTTATTGTTAATATAGAATTGTTTAAGACAATATAAATATTAAAATATTCCAGATTTTTTATATACAGTCATCCCTTGATATCCATGGGGAATTGGTTCTAGGACACCACCCCCCAGGATACCAAAATCCACAAATGCTCAAATCCCTTATATAAAATGGTGTATTGACAACTACAATGTAAAAAAAAAAAAGATAAAATGGCATAGTTTTTGCATATAACCTACAAATCCTTCCATATACTTTGAATCATCTTTATATTACTCATAATACTTAATACAATGTAAATGCTATGTAAATAGTTGCTATACTGTATTTTTAAAGTTTGTACTATTTTTTGTCGTTGTAGTATTATTTTTTAACAAATACATTCAATCCGAAGTTGGTTAAATCCATGGATGTGGAACCCATGGATACAGGGAGCCAACTACTTATTCAATATGAAAAGAAAATGTAATTGGAACTACATCCCCTTAATAAGCTGGTTGTTGGGTTACGGTACCTTGTTTAAAGGAGGCTTTCTTATACAATATTTCTAATTGTCCCTTAGTTTGGAGTGTCAGTAGTTTTTCCACCCCAGGATAGTCCACCAGGAAAGATTCAGGATGGGCAAGAACAGGCCTTTGTTTTATAAAATGGGAGAGAAGGTGGGAGAGGAGAGCCCACATCGTGGTTCCTGATTCTCGGTGCTTTCTCAGGCTGGTGAATTTTAGTGAAGTCACATTGGAAGTGGTGGATCTGGACCTTGATTTCATTAAAAGTTGCTCTGCCCTTGACCCCTGGAGAAATATTTTTTTTTTTTTTTTTTTGAGACAGAGTCTCACTGTGTTGCCTAGGCTAGAGTGCCGTGGCGTCCTCCTCACTCACAGCAGCCTCAAACTCCTGGGCTCAAGCGATCCTCCTGCCTCGGCCTCCTGAGTAGCTGGGACTACAGGCATGCGCCACCATGCCTGGCTAAT
>NW_012135414.1:676086-694070 GCF_000956105.1 Propithecus coquereli
TTTGAAGACTGCTAAATCCCATCTTCTCTAAATATTCTTTCCATCCCATTATCCATTTTCCATCCCATCATCCATCTATGCTGCCTACAAGTTCTGAATATGCAGCACAGGGCCAAGCTTCCGTCCAAGTTTTAGTAAAGAACCGAGGTGAGGTTGGTAAAGAGCCTTCAGGACAAAGCCAGGCAGGGCTGGGAGGTTGCTGTGTCCTTGGAAGCACGCAGCAGGAGGGCGGCGGTGCTGGCGTTGTGGCGCTCCTCTCACCTAGGAGGTGAGCTGCATAGACCAGACAGGGAGGAAAGGACTTGGTGTCCCAGTGCTTCCTAAAAAATAAATGGCTTTCTGTTTTCTGCTTAGATCGTCATGCTCAGGAATGACATTTACCGCTGCCGAGCGTCAGGCATCTTTCTTCGCTTGGAGGGCGGAGGCTTGATCGCGGGCAACAACATTTACCACAACGCGGAGGCTGGTGTAGACATCAGGAAAAAGTCCAACCCACTCATACTGGTACTTTTCTCTGTCTTCATTCCCTGTTCAGGGTGGCTCTTGGTTTTCAAAAAACCTTTTCTGAGGATATTTAAATAAATGTTACCATCTTCAATTTATACGCTTCCTGTTTGCAGGGATTTCCTGTTCTTTTCTCTGGGTGTCCTTGTAACTCTGGGTCTCTCTTTCTCCATGTATTAGTAGTGACTTTAAAAAAGTCATTTCCCTGGCCGGGCGCGGTGGCTCACGCCTGTAATCCTAGCACTCTGGGAGGCCGAGGCGGGTGGATTGTTTGAGCTCAGGAGTTCGAGACCAGCCTGAGCAAGAGCAAGACCCCGTCTCTACTAAAAATAGAAGGAAATTAATTGGACAACTAAAACTATATAGAAAAAGTTAGCCAGGCACGGTGGCGCATGTCTGTAGTCCCAGCTACTCGGGAGGCTGAGGCAGGAGGATTGCTTGAGCCCGGGAGTGTAAGGTTGCTGTGAGCTAGGCTGGTGCCACGGCACTCACTCTAGCCCGGACAACAGAGTGAGACTCTGTCTCAAAAAAAAAAAAAAAAAAGTCATTTCCCCATCAGTAAGGAAGAGGACTGGACAGACAGGGAAATTTCATGGGGCCTTCAACCCTCCTATGCTGTGGTCGACTTTGAATTTGATGAGATTAAAGATAATGATGTCTGCCCTAAAAGACATGTGAATCCGGAAACAAATTTTAATAACCCAACAAAACCCCACCAAGTTAGTTTATTCTTTTCTATAAAAAGGACATTTAGGATATTTAGTTCTGAAGATAAATCAATATTACTTATTTCATAGATATTGTGAGGGTATATTAAGTTTGATTTTCTACCAGGGTGAAAACAACTTAAAATCCTAGAATATGTGGTAACCAGTCACATGAAAGACCAGCACCTTTTCTCTTCTGGCTTTTCCTGAGAGAGAGATTTCCCATAAGTTGGGGAATGTAACAGACTTTTTATGGGCTTGGAAAAATAGTAGCCACCATTATGCATAATGTTTATTATATGCCAGATACCTTTCTAAGCACTTTGTAGATATTTATTTAATTATCATTTAATCCTTATACAACCCTATGAAGAATTATCATTATCCCCATTTTATAGGGAAAGATATTATATTGGGCACAAAGAGGGAAAGGATCTTGACCAAAGTCATACACCTAGTGACAGAGCCGGGATTTGAATCCAGGTCGTGTCTGAGCCCATTATATCTAGACTGCCCTTGAAAATACAGAGGAAGGAAAATGCCTAACCAGCTTCCTCTGCCAACTCCTTCCGCTTACTATTGCTGCCATGCCGCTGGTGACTGCTGCATGGCCTTGGCTTAGGAAAGTATTGCCCCTGTTGCCAGGGAGATGAGAGGAGTTTGCCTTTCCATGGACAGAGGGACAGAGAGGGTAGGCCAGTCCAGCAGGTGGAGGGGGAGGGGAGTGATACGTCCCAGTCCGGGCTTTGTGAAAGGGGACGAGGATGGAAATGCCATTGCGCACACCTCTCTCGGAGTTTTTCAACAGAAGTCTCTGTGAGTGACTTCTGTTAGGCCACAGTTGCTCTGGTGAATGCCAAATCCTTCAGGAGAAATCTGGAAAGAGAGTAAGGATAAGAAGAGCTTGCAGCATGGAATGCTTTAAAGCAAACCAGAGCTTTGTTTCTATGAAATCCTCTTGGAAGAGATACAGCTAACTTCCTGGTTTCAGTATGGGATTGGATTTCAGCTATAAATTAACGATTAGAATGAGACAATTTTATTATAATTTATTATAATATAAAAATATTAAGTCACTGTGCAAAAGCAACTAACTAGAAGGGGAAACAGAAACACTAAGTTTCAGATCTGGCTCTGCCACAAACATGCTATATAAGCCTGGGCCTGTTTCTTCATTTGTACAAGGAAATATCAGAAATGAGTATCTCTGAGCATCCCGTAGCATTCATACACTTTCTGTGACCTATTGTACCAAGGTGCTGCCCTTCCCTGAGAGGTGGGCTCCCTGGGCCCTGGCATGTGTGGCCTGGCCGGATGACTGCGTGTTTGGGGAACTCTTGAGAGGCTCAGAAACTTTGGGTAGCCTGCCTTGCAGATGAAGAGCAAGTAGGTGCCAGCATAACTACATCCTAAGAGGCTGGGCAGTGAGACTCCTCTCTTCACAGTCTCTTACAGGTTTCAGCATGAGCAGCTGTGCAGGAAGGGCAGGGCAGCATGGCCCATGCCCTTTGTCATGTGCTAGGGATCTTCCAGAGACAGTATTTTCTCCACTGTGTTCATCCCAGCATGATTGTGTGGGCAGTGATTGAACACTCTGCTTCTCACTAGCGTGTCTGATCTGCCTTCTGTGGTGTCTCGTTTTCACTTGCAGTGTAACCAGATCCACCACGGCCTTCGCTCTGGCATTGTCGTCCTTGGCAATGGGAAAGGCATCATCCGGAACAATCAAATCTTTTCAAATAAGGAGGCTGGCATTTATATCCTGTACCATGGAAATCCAATCGTGAGGTATCTGCCACTGTGCCCAGACTGTCTCACTCGTCCACGGTCCCTTTT
This sequence comes from Propithecus coquereli, assembly GCF_000956105.1. Lineage (NCBI taxonomy): Eukaryota > Metazoa > Chordata > Mammalia > Primates > Indriidae > Propithecus > Propithecus coquereli. The sequence continues at coordinate 679,134 of NW_012135414.1, forward strand.
TCCCTCTTTCATCTCTGTTTCCCTACTCCCTATTTCCTCCATTTGAAAACATTGTTTCTAAAACAACTGTACAGGTGCAAGCAAAGAAGGGACTTCACCCATCGTCCCGCCCCAAGGACAAAACTACTTTTGTGTTTTATGTGCCCTTCCAGTTAATTCCATGTAGGCATTCTACTCATCAGTCATTACTGAGCCCTTCTAAAAAGTGTCTGCAAAGCTAAACAAGGGCCACACTCTGCTCCCTAGGAGCTTAGTCTAGTCTGGAGAAACAGGCACAGAAATACTCTTAAGAGAAGGATGGCATAGAGACTTCAACTCACCTGACAACTTAGGTTAGTTGATAGTGGTGACCTGGGATGCTGTGTTAAGATCCCGGTGCTGTGTCTGGCCTCAGTACGAAAGCATGCCGTGATCAGTGACCAATATACAAGTAATAAGTAGAAGGGGCAGTGGCAGTACTGGGACCCTGTATCTGCTGTCGCAGCTGTAGTACGGGGCAGACTGTGATAAATGCTGTCAGAGTGGTACCAGGAGGAGGAGAGAATCACTCTGACCAGGACGATGTGGGAAGGCCTCATTTAGGCAGTGGCATTAGAGTTGGACTTTGGAATACGGGCAGGACCTGGACTCAAGGAGATGGGGAGTGGGGTTGGTGGATATTCCTAGTACAGGAAACAGCATGAGCAAAGGCAGCAGAACACAGCAGATTCAGGGGTTAGCTAACAGTCCACTGGTGTGACATTGGTATAAAATATTTTAAATTGGGACTGTCCCAGGAAATCGTGGGCCCTGTGGTCTCTGCAGTTGACCTGTTACATCCCTGTGGCAGTCCATCTGTGCCACGCGGCATAGTGGGTAGGAACGATGGAAAGAAAGGCTTGGGCCAGATGAGGAGGCCTCATGCACACCAAGTGTGGAGCTTGTTCTGCCTAGATATTGGGAAGTCATTAAAGGTTTCTGAGCAGAGGACTCACACAGTTATGTCTGTGCTTTAGGAAATAGCTAGCATTAATGGACAGCAAATATATTCTGAGGGGTTTTTCCCCTGCATTATTCCACATGTACTTTTTTCCATTTTATTGCATAGCCTTCGTATTCATCACTTTGGAAAGTTTCAGAACATTTCATTGTTTTGATATTCCATAATTTTTGAACCAGTTCTATTACTGTTAGGCATCTATATATTCTTTTGCTATTGTAGATAGCTTACTAAAAACAATTTTTGTTCATAGAGCTCTTTTCCCTTCTTTTGCATTATGGCCTTAACATGAGAGTGTATGTTTGTATCTATGTGTGTTGTCCATTTAACACACAGTCCTTAATAATTTACTCCATGTAAGGGAATAGGGATATAAAAAGCAAGAACAATCCCTGCTCCAGGGAGTTTACAGGCCCTGGCTGGAGATAGACACATGTAAAAATAGCCATGATGGAAGACTCACCAAAATGAGTGCCTAATAGGTCTTCATGCAGAGTGCCAGAGGGGCTCAGCCATGGCTTCCTGTGAGCATGTAAGGGAGCTGACATTTGAATTGTCTTTGAAAGATAAATAGGATTTTGTGGCCAGGGAAAAGGCATTCTGGGCCCAGAAGCAGTGATATTCAGGGTGTGTCTGGGAAAATGGTGAGAAATATGGTATGTCTGGGCACAAGATATCCGGGGGGATAGTGCAAAGGCAGATTGCTGCGCAAAGGACCTTGAATGTCAAGTGTGGTGGGCAGAATACTGGCCCCAAAGATGTGCATGTCCTAATTGCTGAAAAGTGTGTGTATGTTGCCTTACATGGCAAAAAGGGATGTGATTAAGGACCTTGAAAAAGATAGGGGAGATCATTCTGGATTACCCAGGCAGGCCCAGTGTAGCCACAGAAGTCCTTGTAAGAGGAAAGCAGGGGGATCAGAATGAGAGGGGAGGAGATGTGACAGCAGGTGCAGAGGTCAGAACGATGAGGCCACAGGCCAAGAAATGCAGGCAGCCTCTGGAAGCTGGAGGAGGTGAGGAGTGGATTCTCCCTTAGAGCCTCCAGAAGGAACACAGACCTGCTGACACCTTGATTTTAGGCCTGTAAGACCCAGTTTGGACTTCTGACCTCCTGATATGGAAGATATAATTTTGTGTTGTTTTAAGCCACTAAGTTTGTGGTGAGTTTTTATAGTAGCAATAGGAAATTAATATACCAAGCTAAGAAGTGTGGACTTTACCTTGTGGATGCTAGGGCACTGTTAAAGGGTTTTGAGTGAGGAATACCGTAATCAGATCAGTATCTTGGGTTTTGAAAACATGGTCACCTTGAGAGAATAGCTTGTGGTTTTTTCCTTTGTTTCTTTGTGCTGAGAGGCAGGATCTGGGGGAGGTTATAGAATGCAGTTGGAGAGCCCTGAAATGGCCTGGCTGAGGCAAACCACAGCATATATTTTTGCCACTGAGTTATATAACCTGTGGTGTTTCTATTTTTGCCTCAGCTACAAGGAAGCACAGGGCTCAAACGGTGCTCCTCTGCAGTTAATATCCCATCCTTGGTCCTTGGCACACTGATCTATCCCTGCCTCTAAACGTTTTCTGATCTCTCTCTTGCTGTTATTCTGCCTGCCCCATGTACACACACATACACGTTTCTCCAAGCGGACGTGGATCCTTTCTGCAGGTGCGATTTGTATTAAAAGTATACCAGCCATGCATTTGCTGCCTGCGGCATGGCTGCCAGAGACACAGATGAGGCAGGCCTCAGCCCAGGGACTGTATCTGAATGTGAGTTCTAGAAACCCACAACTCCCAGCTGATTGAATCGTAACCAGATCAAAGCAGACTCTTTAGATCTGAGTTAAAAATGGGCGTGTTTTTAATAGATCATTTCACCTGTTAAACTCCACAATGCGGAGTGGAGATGCCATTGACATTTGGGTTTCCCAGTTTCAACATAATTTGCTATTTTTTTCCCTCAAGTCAGCCAGTCATTTGGACTGTGCCCTGGGAGATGGGAAAACTTAATCAGCCAGCTCATCATTAGTGATGTTCCATGGGTACCAGGCTCTGTGTTAGGCTCTGAAGAGCCACATGAATGTTTGGACCTAAATCTCTCAGCTCCATGGTGGGAAGGAGGAAGTCCACCTCGTGAGAAAGGGGACAGGGGCCCTTCCAGTGGAAAGGAGAGCATAGCATCCAGATGAGTAAAAATGACAAACAGCGAATGCTTGTCCTCCAGGGATAACACAGTTCTGCTAACATTTAGGTGTGATTGGCTTTCGTTTTACAGACAGTGAAACCAAGGTGCAGAGATTGGAAAGAAATGCATGTGCTTTACCATGCTCAGCTGACTGGTTCTGTCTCATTCCTGAGGCCGTTACGTGGCAGTAAGGGTTGTGTGTTTCTCTGAGCAGGAGCGTATTTTCATATACCTTCCATTTGTGGGTGACCCACCCATAGGTTTCACATACACATTGCCTGATGTTCTTGAAATCCCCTTTTAAAATCTGGTTTTCTTCTTTTAAGCATGTCGTTATTTTATGTTGTCATTTGATGAGTCAGTGATTAAGTTAACAGAAAATAAGACATAGAGTATCTGTTGGATACAAGCAGACGATTGTAGGGTTGTTAAAAGTAGAAAGTCTAATTCAGGGTTTGGACACACATCACTCTTAAGAGAGCTTAGCCTTCCAGCCTTCCAGCAATTCTTTATGCTACCAAGACTTTACCTGCGAGCCACGCACCATGATGACATCTGTTTAAAATGAATGATATTTATAGGTACATGACAGTCAAGTGAGGCCACAGTGAATTTGGATATCATTGTGCATATATAGGATAGTTGTAGATTTAGGTTTTGGGGCAGGCTGTCCCAATGACAACTAAAGATTTCTGTATGCCTGGCTTATAGGACTTCAGGAAATGCCTTATGTCCCTGTGGACTTGAGCCATAGGGAAGCCCACAAAAGAAGGCAATCTTCTGGAAGCATGGTATCGATGCCCTGGTCTCACCTCTTTGTTTTGTTCTCCTTTCACTTTAGCGGGAACCACATCTACAAGGGCCGTGCAGCCGGCATAGCAGTGAACGAGAATGGCAAGGGCCTCATCACAGGTACAGGATGGGAATTGCCCAGAGCCCTAGCCAGCCAAGGCAGCTGGCAGGCAGCCAGGCCAACATCCCCTGGCGTCACCCCCCAGCTTCAGGACCTTTACCCCCAGAGACTTTGGCTGCCTCCTCTGATAATGGCCTAGTATTCAGGGATGTGGGCTTCATGCTGGCTGTGCTTCTCATGAGAAGGGTCTAGCATGGAGGAAGTGCCTGCTGTTTCCAAGCCCAGAGCTGATAGGATCTCCCAGTGGCTCACATAAGACTTTTGGAAGCTGGCTGGGCGCGGTGGCTCACGCCTGTAATGCTCTCTGGGAGGCCGAGGCAGGAGGATTGCTTGAGCTCAGGAGTTCAATACCAGCCTGAGCAAGAGCGAGACCCTGTCTACTAAAAATAGAAAAAATTAGCCAGGCATGGTGGCATGCGCCTGTAGTCTCAGCTAATGGGACTTTCAGAAATGATGATCTCAAACCAACTGCCTGCATCCCTCCTGTTGGCTTTTGTGTGGGCTTCTGCCTGCTCTGGACATCTCTGCCCGGCTAACTCCTGCTCACCCTTTTGGTCTCAACTTAATTGCCACTTCCTTGGGGAAGCCTTCCCTGACCTCCCCATTGTACAGATAGCTTCACTATACCCAGGACACCTCCTCTGTAGGACCTTTAATTTCTTAGTGGTTTGTTATAAAGCAGTGAATTCCACAAGGCAAGGAGCAAATCTGTTGGATACATCAAGGTAGCCTCAGCACAGAGCAGAGCCATGCCTAGGATATAAAAGGGATTCAGCAAATATTGGTCCAGTGAATCCCCCGACTGAATCCAGCCTTTATTCATCAGACATTTATTGAGCACACACTGTATGCAGGCCATGTTCCGGGAGTGGGAGATACAGCAGTGAACGAAACAGACCCCATCTTCTCAGGAACCAGCATTTTACGAGGGGGAAGCAAATAAATAAAAGCATACATATACAAGCAAAAAAAGTCATATCTGAAGGTGATATGTGCCCTACTGATAACTAAGGTGGTAGAGGGACTGTGTGGGTCTCTAAGATTGTGTGGTCAGGGCAGCCTTTTGAGGAGGTGACAAGTAAGCCAGAACCGGAGTAGCAGGGAAGAGCCTGGAAAAAGAACCTTCCAGGTGGGGCTGCCTGTGGGAACAGACTTGGCCTGCTTGGGCAGAGATCACTGTGGGGCTGGAGTGTACTGAGCAAGGGGTGAGGGGCATGAGGTGGCAGGAAGGGGCCAGTCACATGGGGTCTCATGAGCCACTGCACCCCGAGTCCCAGGAGGCCAACAGTCTGCCCTGCCACCCTGATGAGGGCAGCAGTGTCCCAGACCACCCTTCTGACTTGTGACTCTTCTGCCTACCCCCAAAAGGTAGTGGCTCCCTGGGAGAGAGCAGGGGGAGAGCCTGGTCAGAGTACAGAGCTCAGGCTGAGGACAGGACAGCGCTTTCCCAGGCTTGTGGGGAAATGGCCGGATTCTGCCTCTGGGGATTCTAAGTCCAGTTAATTATTCATCAGTCCTCAAGACCATTTGGTGCAGGGAGTGCTGGGAGTATAGGAGTGCACAGGACAGACACAAGCCTTGCCCTTGGGGAAAGCAGGCAAGTCCCTGCAGACAAGGTGTGGGGTACTGACTACGGGACAGGGTAAAGCCCGGGCATCCTGGTCTGGAGTGGCTTGATTTAGCTGTCCATGTCCTTGTTGCCAGCACTGGAGTGGCCCTTGGGTATTCTTTTCTGCCTCTCTCCACAGAAAACGTCATCCGTGAGAATCAGTGGGGAGGTGTAGACATCCGCCGCGGAGGGATCCCCGTCCTCAGGAGCAACCTCATCTGCTTTGGCTATTCAGACGGGGTGGTCGTGGGAGATGAAGGCAAAGGGCTGATAGAAGGAAACACCATCTATGGTGAGCAGTGTGTTCCCGGAGGCGGGGTCTGGGCCCCAGCCCGTGCTGGGAAGCGGGAAGCCCAGGTTCCATCTCCAGCCTGGTGGGTCCTGAGAACGTCACTGCCTTTCCCTGCACCTCAGAGACCTCATGCGAAGAACAGGCACTCTCAGGCCACAGTCACACGGGCCACTCAGAATGGAGAGCCTCTCTCGTAAATCACCTCGGAATCCAGACTGACCCGTGGGGTCAGCAAAGCAGAGAGCTTTATCCCCGTTTAAAATAGCAAACAGCAGGAGTTGTGTCATGCCTAAGGACCGGGACATTTAAGCTCTGACGCATGTGCGTCTAACTCCTCTCATCCTTTCTTTTGATCTAGAGAACGGAAAATATAATGAGCAAGTAAGGTAATCATAGAAAACCACTCTCACTCACTCTGTGACTTTGGGCAAAGCCTTAATCTTTCTGGACTGTATCTCCCATAATAAAAATAAAGATAACATTTATTCAGGCCTGCCTCTCTGCTAGGCCCTTTATATGCACTGTCACAGCTAATCCTCATGACTGCCTTCTGACGTAGATACAGTTATTAATCCCATTTTAAAGATGAGTAAACTGAGGCACAGAGAGGTTCAGTCACCTGCTCAAGGTCACGTAGCTAGGAAATGTGGGATTCAAGGCTGGGATTAAAACTGGCTGCCTCCCTCTGTGCAGGGAGGGGTTGGTGCCCCTTTGGCCCTGTCACTGTGGGCTTGTGTGCTGCTCATCTGGAAGCACGGCCTTAGCTGTTCTCAGAGCACTTTCACACCTTGTGGAATGAGCCTGGCTTGTGAAATTGGCCTGGCCATTATCATCCCTCTTGTATGGAGGAGAAGTCTACAGCCAGAGCTGTAAAGTGACTTGTCCAAGGCCATTAGCAAAGCAGGGACTTTGTCTCCCAGGTCAGTGCCTTGTTGCTTCCGCTCTTGGCGTGAGACATCTCACCCATTGGTGGGTGTCAGTGACCAGCTCCTTTCACTGTCCCAGCTAACAAGGGCTGTGGTGTGTGGATGATGTCATCCAGCCTGCCCCACGTCACCAGCAACCACGTCAGCTACAATGGCCTGTACGGAGTAGCAGTGTTCAGCCAGAAGGACGGCTCTGGTGAGTTTCCTGGAGGTCACGGGGTCCAGGAGAACTTCAGCGAGGACAGGGATGCCATCCTCTGGGAGACAGAGCTGGAGAAGGAGGAAGACCCACTGCGCCGGCCCATCACCACAGCTCTCGTTGAGTCCAACAGTATTAATCACAATGGAGGTAATTGTACCCCCGACCCAGCCCCCTGCTCAAGAGCCTTCCATGGCTCCCCAGGGTCTTAAGAGCCCTCTGCAGACTGGTCCCAACTTGCCCTTCCAGCCTCATCACCCACTTCTTTCTGCCACTTACCTGATACCCAAGCCCTCTAGATTTGTTCCCTAAACTTAAATCCATTCTTTTCTGCCTCCTACCCCATCAACATCACTCATGTGGTTTCTCCTGCCTGAAATTCCCTTTTTCCCATCCACACATCCCAAACCAACTTGAACTTCAAAACCTGCTGTAAATGAACCCCTTCATCCTTTCCTCCTTTGAACTGTGCCCTCCCCAGCCCCAGTGGCACTTGTTACGGGGCCTTATGGCTGTAGTCATTTCTGTGATTGTTTCATCAACTCTGATAGGTTATGAACTTGAAGCAAAGAACTGAAGTCCACTCCCCTCAGTGCCCCCTGCCCCTGCAGTACCAAATAACAACTGCTGGTACAACATTTTTAATCAATTGTAAGACACATTTTTCACATTTTAACATCTCTGATGAGATGTGTCTTGCAGTTGATGGCATATCCTGGTTTAATTGGCAGTGATTTTCCTGTCTTAGAGATGCAGAAAAATAAGTGTGTTTTAAATCCATGTTATCTTAAACCTGATAAAAATGGTAGTAGGTATTTGATATTTCTTGAATTGAAAAAAATTTACTGGAGGCCGGGCGTGGTGGCTCATGCCTATAATCTTAGCATTCTGGGAGGCCGAGGCAGGATCATCTGCGCTCAGGAGTTCAAGACCAGCCTGAGCAAGAGAAAGACCCCGTTTCTACAAAAAAATAGAAAAATTAACTAGGTATGGTGGCGCACACCTGTAGTCCCAGCTATAGTAGGAAGGCAGATGCCGGCTTCCTATGGGAAGGAAAACAAGGCAAAGCAGCTTTCTAGCAGGTAGATCTGTCTGTCGAGAGGTGGAATGGGCAGCCTTGAGGAGGTAGCGAGTGCCCCAGCATGGGAGGTGCAAACAGCGGTGGGTGCTGATGGTGCAGGAGCATCAAGCACCGCTGAGAGCTGGGGCCAGAGGACAGCTCAGCCTGAGGAGTCTTCGCACATCATTCCTCCCTGGCTATGTTTAATAAGCACTTAGCTCCTGGGTTTCCTCCTGCTGCTTGTCATCAGCTTGGAAGATGCAAACCCCAGGGCTCCTTCCAAGTGTCACCACCTCTTTTTCTCCACCTCTGTCCTGGAGTGCACAATTCGGGGAAGGCTTTTCCTGACTGGGGTTGTCAGGGCTGACCCTGGGACCACCCTGTGCTTTCCCTGCTCCCCAACCTCTGTGCCCACAGCCTCGGGACTCTATGTCCAGAGCAGCGAGGCACTGCATGTCCTCACCAACGTGATCCACGCTAATGGGGACAGAGGCATCACTGTGGCCCAGAGCAGCCAGCCCACCCGTGTGGCCAACAACAGCATCTCCTGCAACCGGCAGAGTGGGGTCAAGGTCGAGGCCCAGTGCAAGGTGGAACTCCGGGGCAATGGTATCTATGACAACAGAGGCCATGGCATTATCACCAGGGGTGATAGCACCGTTGTCATCGAAAATGACATCATTGGCAACCGGGGCAGTGGGCTGCAGCTGCTGCCCAGGTCTGACACTAAGGTGAGTTTGTGTGCGACATGTGGTGCCAACACAGGACACAGCCCTGGGACAGTCCTTTTGCCCTCTGCTGAGAAACAGAACCATAACCACTCAGTGCCACGAGGGACATCATCCCTCATGCCAAAACTCAGTCTGGGAAATGTAGGTGGGATTTCACACAGGAGGGGACATAGGGACTGGGCCCTGAAAGATGAACAAGAGTTCACTAGCAGGAAGCCAGGGGTGGGCATGTCACCTCCTAGATTCATGGTGTTGGGAGCCTCCCGAGGTATCTTCCCGGTCTCCAGGTCAAGGTCAGGACTATTTCAGTTCTCTTTCCCTGACAGAGTAATCTTACACAGTACCTGGTATGCAGTCAGTGCTTAATGAGAAGAGAAATCCTGCCTCTGGCAGGGCCTGTGCACACACTATTCCCTGTATACCCAGAATACCCTTTTGTCCTCTTTCTGCCTTAGTCTGTAGCGTAGCTGTCTCTTTCTTCAGGAAGACTCCCTGACCCCCGGCCCAGGCTGCTTAAGGTGCCTCTTCTGGACTTCTGCGGTGCTTCAGCCCCCCTGCCTCACAGAGCACGTTCCACAGTGCTGGGGGTCTGTTCCTGTACCTGTGTGTCTCTGCAGAGGACTGAGCCCTCAGCACCTTTATGTGCAAAGCACTGTGCTGGGTGCGAGGGTTTCAGTGTTGAGCCCAACAGACCTGGTCCCTCCCCTTGTGGAATTACGATCCCAAAGACCGTCTTCAGCTCAGTGGCTTTATGAGTCAGTGACATAGACGGGGAGTAAAGAATTCCTTGGCTTTGCCTCTGAGTCCTGTGGGGGCAGAGGAAGGGGAGAGAGGGGCACACTTTTGGGCACGCTTTTGCCTCAGTTGGGTTGCCAGTGGCCCTGGCTTCCGGTACCACCTCCCCTCTCTGCCAGGCCTTTGCACATTGTTTCTTCTTCCTGAAACTCTCCCTGCTCTGCATCTGACAAACTCCTACAACTTACTGTCACCTCTTCCAGGAAGCCTTCCCTGGCTGCCCCAGGCTGTGCTCCATACCCTTCTTTGAGCTCCTGTGGCTGTATGCTGACCTATCTAGCATGTTCTTACCCTTCAGTTTTATAACTGATAATTCACTTGCCTGGCTCCTCCAGCAGTCTGTGAGTCCCTGAGGTGTGATCACCTCTTGGCTGCCTCTCCCAGGTAATAAAGAACCGGATCCACTCATTCCGGGCCTACGGCATTGCAGTGCGAGGCCGCGCCAAGGCCCTGGTGCAGGAGAACATCATCTTCCAGGGCAAAACCAACAAGACCATCTTTCAGCAGATCTCAAACAACCGAGAATGTATCATGCAAAACAACAAGTTCCTGGTCTTCAAGAAAAAGTAAGTGCCTGGGGTTGCCTGGACCTGTCTTCTAGAACTACAGTGAGGTCACTGGAGAAGCCAGGCCTAGGCCCAATGACTGTGGTTGCCCTTGCTCCCTGCAATCATGCCAGCTTCCAGCTCTGGGCAAAAAAGGCCTGTGCTTGGGCTTTGTGTCAAGCCTGGGCTGAGGACCTGTGCCTGACTCCCTGGGGGAACAAGCTTTTTAAGAGTCGGGTATGTTGTTTCTAATCTCAACTCTGCCAATTACTGACTGTGTGACCTTGGGCAAGTTACTGAACATCTCTGAGCCTTAGTAAAATCCAGTTAATAATATCTGTTTTGTGGCAGTAATTTAGGATAAAATAAGATCATGTGACCTAGCTGAATATCTGAGGTATTACAAAAACGTTAGTTGCTGCTGTTGCTGTTGCACTTGTTTTGGTGCCTCTGGCTCATTGTGTCAGTTGCCTCTCTCGTATCTTCCCCATCTTGGTCCTTCCATGTTCCCCAATTCAATGACAATTCCATCCACTCAGTGTTCTGGCAATAAACTCTTTGCCTCCTTCTCCCAAAAACCAAAGTTCAGTCTGTCACCAAGTCCCCTCAATTCTGCTTCTGAAATGCTCTTGTATCTGGCACCTCCTCTTCCCCAACTGCAGAAACCCTAATTCAGGTCTCAGCACCTCTTACCCTGACCTGTGGGCCATATTACCAGTACAGCTGTTCCAGTTGTTCATGAGAAGACTCTGTTACGATTGGTCAGTGCTTTGCTATATTGGTTGTAAAACAATAATGATGGTTACTGTTGGTGGTGTCGCTGCTGCACTGCCAGTATCATCTGTCCTGTTGCAGCAGCCTCCTTCCTGGTCTCCGTGCTGCTGGCCGCCCCTAGTGCACGCTGTACGCTGTCCTACTTACCCTGCCAGGTTAATCCGTCTACATGAGAGCTGGTCATGTCCTAGACGTGGTCAAAAACCTTTGATGGATCCCTGTTTTCTATAGTAATGATCTTCATACTTTTTGCATTACACACACTTTCAGTAAAAACTTTTTTTGAGGAAACCCCCTCATTTAGGTATATTTGTTTACTTATATATGTATATTCTATCCATATATTATCTACATTAGAAACCATCCCCAAAACAGACATTTTTAAAGTACAGACTAAATAGAAATTCTGATATTTTCTTCCCGCATCCCAGCAGATCCTATTGTGGACTCCCTGGGATCCACATCCCCCTTCCCTTTTGGAGACCCCAGGGGACAGGATACAGCCCAGACTTGTCAGCCTGGCATTGTCCACTGTGCACTGTCGGATCCAGGTTTTCCTTTCCAGCCTTCTCATTTCATCCCGCCTTTTCAGGAGCACTCCCCTCCGCCAAACCCAAACACTACGGTTCTTTCAACATACCGTGGGCCTCTTTACTCACTCCACTCTATCCACACCTGTCTAGTCCTCTCGTCGTAACATTATTATCATAACAATACATATAGGACAATGTTGTGGCCTTAAGTGAATTGAGATTTGGTGTGTGCGTGTAAATGGCAGTTCCTTGTAACTCAGACAACAGAAACCCTGATCAAGGCTTCACCGTCATTCGATTTTCCCCAGCCCTCCATACTCTCTACAAGAGCTTGAATGACTGGAAACCCATCAACCTCTATGCCCTGTAGATGTGCGTTCTCCAGTATGTCATAGACACGAAATCATACAGTGTGTAGTCTTGAGACTGGCTTCTTTCACGTAGCCTAACATGTTGAGAGCCATCCCAGGTGTTGCATGAAGTCGTTCATTCCTTTTCATTGCTGAGTAATATTCCATTGTATGGATGTACCAATGGTTGGTTTATCCATTCATCAGCTGAAGGGCATTTAGGTAGTTTCTAGTTTTTGGTGATTATGAATAAAGCTTGTATAAGCATTCATGGTCATACAGCTGAAAAAATGAAAATAAAAGAGGAAAAAAAACCACTATGCCAGGTGCAATGGCTCATGCCTGTGATCCCAGCCCTTTGGGAGGCTGAGACAGGAGGATTGTTTTAGGGCAATGTAGCAAGACCCTGTCTTTACAAAAAAATTGTTTTAAATTAGCCAGGTGTGGTAGTGCACACCTGTAGTCCCAGCTACTCGGGAGGCTGAGGCAGGAGGATCACTTAAGCCTAGGAGTTTGAAGCTGCAGTGAGCTGTGATCATGTCACTGTACTCCAGCCTGGACAACAGGGCAAGACTCCCAAAAGAAAAAGAAAAGAAAGAAACAGTGATCTTATCCAGATCTTTATTTAAAGATGGGGAAACTGAGGCCCACGGAGGGAACTTGTCCAAGGTTACATGCAGAATTCAAGGCAGAGCTGGACTTGGAATGTAGGACTTTTGCCCTTTAGTTTCACACATCCCACCTATTTGGGTTAACACCAACCTGGGAGACAAAACCTACACCCAGATTTAAACACCTGGATCCACCGATCTGGAGTCAAAGGTAAGATTGTGCAGGGTAGTCAGCAAATGCTATAGACCTCAAAGAGTTCACTAACTTTCATTTTGCACCTCCAGGTCTGATACATGGCGCCTGGTGAACCCACCAGCACGGCCTCACCTTGAAAACTCTCTCAGAGGCCCCTCTGCAGCCCACAATGGGCAGAAGGTGACAGCTATGGCAACCAGGATCACAGCCCGTGTGGAAGGTGGTTACCACAGCAACCGCAGCATCTTCTGCACCATCCTATGAAGACGACACCTGCTCAGGTCCAGGCCCTGACAGGTGCTCAGAAGAGCTAAGACAAAAATAGTGCCTGAGAAACCTCCGGCCCATCCCCTCCTCTAACTACTCCCCTGATAAAACAGGTCTCAGGCCTCCTGGGGACCTAGGAACCTCCAAAACACTTCAGCCTCCACGGCCCTCAGTGGGAAGGAACTTGGAAATGTTTTTCAAGGAGAAAAAGAGATAGAAGTTGGTGGGTTTCCAGTCACTCAAGCTCCCATAAGGATTGTGAAGAGTTGGGGAAACTCAAATCACATGTGAAGCTTTTTGGTCAGGATTTTCTTTGCATTACAGGGTACCATGTTTGACACACACCAAACCTAGACTCTGCTCAGGGAAGAGCAGATTTACTCCTGACAGAGGGAAGTGATTCTAGTGAGGTGGAAAGAGATAACTGTCTCAAAATTTTCCCCTTTTCCAGACCTGTGTCCCTTTCAATCCCTGCAGGGACCCCACCACACCCTCCCAGCTGCCTCTGGAGGCTAGAGGAACTGAGTTGGGTTTACTTAAGGACACAGTTCTCTTAAACTTGGACGTGGACCTATGAAGGAGGGAAGGGGCTTAGGAACAGGAGCCCCTCTTGAAAGGCTGCCCCAGGGATGATGGGGACATGCTGGAAACAGGAGGGGCATGTGGCAGAAGGCTCCCTTAAGGCAACTCAGGCGTTGCAGACAGGTGCTGGGCCGGGCAGGGACATACAGGGCTCCACTCTGTCCTCAAGGAGCTCCCAAACTCAGGAGGATGTTAGCTCGCTGCCTGCCAAGGAGCATTCAAATCCCACATGAGCACACCCACGCCAGCTGCCCCTCCTGGGCACCAGCCTGTGGAGATAGGGGTGCCTGGGCCCCTGGTACTTATCCGTGTTCTCACGGATGGGCACCGGCCTTTACTGACCCTGCCGTGTCTCCCTACTCTGTGCCTTGGCTCATGCTCTCTCCTCCTGGCATGCCTTTTCTGCCGTCTCCACGTGTCCAGGCCCCGCTGGTTCCTCAAGGTTTAGCCCAGACACTGCTGTCCCCACACGGCTCTCCTGCCTTCTGTCCTCCTGGGAGCCCCAGCCACCCCCTTTCTGCTCCCTCTCAGGGCACTGAGCACTTTCTGCCTTGTTTTGGAGCCATCCAGGTCCATAACCTGTCCCCCTACTTGCCTGTGGGCTCCCTGAAGGTAGGGCCACAACTCTGTGTCCCCAGATCCCAGATCCCAACCCTGGGCTGGGGTAGGGATGATGGCCTGAGTGAAGAAAGCAGGGCCAGCTCCCAGAGGGCTTACTCTACTGTACTGTGAATGTGTTAGGGTCCCAGAGCCAGGCGGGCTCAGGCCGCTGCTCGAGGAAGGGGGCTGGATGCAGGGCCAGCTTAGCCTGAACGGTCCCCTCCCACTCAGCCCTCCATGTGGGGCCTTCGCCAGCCTGTTGGAGTTGCTGTCATGCACTTGGCCGATGACTTCCCGGGCTGGTTCTGCGAGGCCCTAGGTGCTGCTCTGTGGGCAGGATGGGGGGGCAGAGGGATCCAGGAGCACTGGCCTCCCCCTGAGGACCGTGGGCACAAGAGTGCTGCTCCTCCTGTCTCTCACACTGCCCTTTGCACTTCTGTTTGGTGGCCCCGATGTCAGTTGCTGTATAAAATGCTGCCTTTATTATTTTTTAAGAAATGACTTTTCTGTGAATTAAGTACTGATGAAAATCTCAATAACCAAAATAAAGTTCTATATTTTAAAAGAGGCACTTTTGGCAGGCCTTTCCTTGGTCTGGGCACACACTAGACTTCCCAGGTGGCCACACGCAGGCCCAGCACTGCCTTCTCTGCAGGAGACAGAATCACGGGGGCCACCTTGTAGGTTCAGCCTGTTCCTGTGATGGTTCTGGATACAAAACTGGAAGGGCACCTGGCTGCAGTGGCTCACACCTATAATCCTAGCACTCTGGGAGGCTGAGGCGGGAGGGT
>NW_012135414.1:694628-707331 GCF_000956105.1 Propithecus coquereli
GGAATCATCATAGCTCACAGCAACCTCAAACTCCTGGGCTCAAGGGATCCTCCTGCCTCAGCCTCCCAAGTAGCTGGGACTACAGGCACATGCCACCATGCCCAGGTAATTTTTCTATATTTAGCAGAGACGGGGTCTCGCTTTTGCTTAGGCTGGTCTAGAACTCCTTGAGCTCCAGTGATCCTCCCACCTCGGCCTCCCAGAGTGCTACGATTACAAGCGTGAGCCACCATGCCAAGCCCGGCCTCTAATCAACATTAAAATAAAATATTACAATGAAAATATTCACCAGTTGTGGTAAGTACTTAAAAATATTTGCTGCCTTTCCCAGGGATAATTACACACCCCTATCCCATTGATATTAAGAGTGGCCATGTGACCTGAGTAGGACAACGAATGAGCATAAGTGGTTAATCACTTCTGGACAGAAGCTTCAAAGGCCAGCACGACTTGCCCTGTTCCTTCTCCCTCTGCCAGTAGACCCTACTGGTCAGATGGAGCTGCTTGCAGATGTGTATCACAAGCAAATAAACCTTTCCTGGAGGTTGACATCTGAGGGTCATTTGTTACTGCAGTTTAGCCTAACCAGCTAACGTGAGTATTTTGATACATCCCTGTGCCACCTAAAATCATCTAAAGTTCCATCGGTATGTTAAACACTGACTTGGTGAGGTCACTGTCCCCATTTTATACAAGAGGAATAGAGGCTCTGAATGATGCTTCTTAAGACCAGAAGGTGAAAGTTCACTATCAGATGGCAAGAGCTTGCAGGTAGGAGAGAGGTGAGGAGGGCTGATCCCTGGGGCCCAGGTAGCAGCAAAAAGAACAGCTGTGACACACACAAGCTCCCACCAAGTCATTTGGAGGTAGACATGGGAGGAACAGAACACCCACCCTAGCTCTTTTGTGGTTGGGGAAGAACAGGGAAGTGAGATGCTTTGCAGGAGGCTGCACTGCTGGAGGGGCAGGGCTCACCACCCTCCAACAGGCCAGACCTGCCCAAGAGAACCTAGTCATCTGGTTTTTCCCTAATCTCCTTAGTCAACACTGTGAAACACCTTCCCTGATCTCTTCAAATATCAGTTAAGTACTCCTCCATGTTCCATACTCACCTACCCCCATGTCACCCCCATGGTGGCACTGAGTCCTGTTTTACATCTGTTGGTTTGTCTGACACCCCCCAGCCCCAGTGCCCTGAGAGTGCAGGGACTCCGCCATCTTCTTCACTGTTGATCCTCTATGCCCAGCACAGAGCAAGGCTCGCTAACGGATGGATGGGCAGGCAGATGAAGAAACAAACCCAACTCCATTCCTACCATCTCCACCTTCTGGAGCCCCGAAAGGCCATCTCTTCCCTGTGTTCTGTGACAACTCTACAGAGAATTACAGAGCATCCTCATCCCCTCTGCCCTGCTCCTGGGTTCTTACATGCCACTCTGCAGAGTGTCTCCTCACCATCTTAGTCTTTTTTTCTAAACCCATTCCAGTGGCCTGGGTGGGTATGGGAGAACTTAAAGGTCAGGTGTCCTGTCCTGCATCTCAGGAGGTATGTCCCAGCTCTATGGATAGCACTTAGGGAACTGAAGAATTCTCTAAGGTACCCTTTCCTTGGGGTCATTTGCTTTCAGTCTTCAGTAGCTAAGTCCCCTTCCTCCCTCTCCCACCGCCCCCCAGGGTAACTTGCCACAGGGGAAGGCTTAACCATGGTGCAGAGCTCACAAGAGGTCCTAGCTGACTCCCACCCAAGCAGCTTACACTGTGTCCTCCCTGGCCTTCCCTGCTGGTCGGGCAGGCCCAAACAGACGTCTGCTGATGAGAGTGTACAAGCACAACAAACACCAACACGATTTCATCATCTAGGCTCCAAGTCCTGTTGAGGCCACTGCCCTGCGTCCAAAGGAGTTCCTAAGTCCAGGCAATGGTGGACATGGCGTGGCCAGGCCAGACAAGACAGAGTTGGGGCTTGGAACAGAAGATGAGACTACACTGTCCTCAGCAGCAGCCCTGGGCCCACCTTCTTCCCTCCCCTGACAGCAGAGAGGGCTTCTCTCCAAATGGTCCTCATGCCAGGGCTCGCATGGGGCCTGATGGGCTTATTCCAACCCTGAGCAGCCTCCTAAGACAAGCATGCTCACCCACAGTACCTTCTCACTGGTGTCCAGAACTCTGCAGGGTGTGATGCTTGGACACAGCATCACCTCTGTGTTGCTCCTGCCAAAAATGTAAATTCTGAGTCCAATCATAGGGAAGCACCAGACAAACCCACATGGAGGGACACACTACAAAATAACCAACCTCACTCTTCAAAATGTCAAGGCCAAGAAAGTCAAAGGCCGAGGAACTGTTTCAGGTTAAGTAAGACCAAAGAGGCATGATGATCGGCAAAACTTGAACTGTGGGCCTAGATAATAGTACTGTATCACTGTTGCTTTTTCTGTGTTAGAGAAACATGTACTATGGTTATGGAAGAGAAAGTCTTATTCTTAGGCTATACCCATGGAAGTATTCATGGATAAAAGGGTGGGATGTTCTTCTCAAATGGTTCAAAGAGAAATCTAATAATGTATAAAGCAAATAATGGGACACAGTATTAACAGTTGGAGAATCGGGGTAAAGAATATACAGGAGTTCTTTAAACTATGAATCACCAGCAGCTAGTTCATAGATCCCTTTCAGTGAGGACACTGGGCGACATTCTGGCAAATAACTTGGTAAAATCAAGGTATCCTCTGTGAATGTGTTAGTAAATAAATGGGTGTCTAGAGCTAGAAGAAACCTAGTACAATTCCATTATTCTACGAGTGTTTACTGCCTAATAACCTTGCCAAGGAAGGAAAGCGCACTTCATGTACTATGACTCATTCAACAGACAATGGCCACTTAATGTGTTAGGCTGAATAAGCACCCTCTTTTGAGCCTTCCAAACTTATTTCAAACTCATTTCAGCCTCTCACAAACCTCAATGTATAGAAATTTGCTTTCAGTCAACCTCTGGGAATGCATCCCTTGCATTTTAGTGAGCTACACCTGTCACCCAGGATAAATATTTATCTGCCATCCTAGACTCTCCCTATCAATATTAGCAATCTGTGCAGGTGACTGAAGACAGGCCAGGACAGAGGTCCCCACTAAGACAGAGGTTGCTCAGAGGGGCCCAGTCAAATGCTGTGGGCCAAACAGTCCCAGAAATTAAGCCTCAACATATCAAACTCATCAGAATCTAAAAAGTATTCACAAAAACACGGTCTACCCTACAAGCACATTTAGGAGTCCTTTTCTCACAAAAAGGTATTAATAGTTTTTCCCGACGTGGAGTCACATACTTGATTTTCACAATAGCTTAGATAAAGAAAAAGAAGAGGCATGTAGATTTCCTGCTCACACCTCGGCTGGAGGGAGACAAAGTAATAAGCTGCACGTGTCCCCTACCGAGGGTCAGAGACCAATGGAGACACAAGAGAGAAGCATGGCAAAAACACATCTTAGGCAGTCTTGCCACAGAAGTGGCTCTGTTAACATCCCAGAGCTCAAAGACAATAAGGACCACCTGTCCCTAAAGCTCATCCAAGACTCATTTCCACTGTGATTCCCTAACAGACAGCTCAGCTGTGTGTAAATTTCCTCCTCTCAGTTTTCAGGGAGCTGGGCTGTCTCCCTTCACTGATCCAGCCTCCCAGACGCAGAGCACCACAGATCACAGCTGTTCCCACTGCCTCAGAAGAGCCCTGGACATCAGAGACAGGGCCTGGGCCTTCCTGTCACATTCCTGTCTTCATAGCACCCACCTGGACACAGGCTGTTCTATCTCCCCAGTGGCAGGTACATCCATTCACCTCCTGTAACTAGAGGCTGGAGAGCTGAAACTTATTTCCAAGACTCCCTTGCTGCTGGAATTCTAGATGCAAACGAGGCTCCTATGTATACTCTCACAGAAGGAAACGAGGCCGGCCTCCTGATCTTTTGGCTGCTGGTGCTAACAAGCAAGGGGGTGGACATGTAGGTACTGGAGGCATGGGTGGCTGAACTCAGCATTCCAGCGTCAAGTCTCCAGCTTCACAAATTCAAGAAGCAGCTGTGGGGCGGAAGTGGCTTCTTGATCTCCAATGGCAACCCCAGCAGTGTGCTCTTGAATTCGGCAGTTCCAGAGGCAACTCCTGATTCCCAGTGCTCCAGCCCTTCTAACAATTTGGTAGCACTTTATCTGTGTATTAAACTCCTTTCTTCTTAAGATATCTAGATCAACTGTTTTCTGTACTGAACTCTGAATGATGCATCCTCCTCAAAGTGTGGTGGCTTTCCAAGCTGACCGCGGCCCTCTACGTGGCCTCAGCCAGGCAGAGACAGCGGGGTCATCGCTTCCTTCGACTTGGCTCCACATGATCACAGGAGGCTGCAAGTCAGCCTGCTGCAGCAACCCCATCACACTGCTGACCCACAGTCAGCTACTGATAAAGCCTGAAGCCTCCTTTTCCAGCCCTGCCGGGTGAGATCCTCCTCCTCACCATGCAGTGCCCTGGCCCTCGCGGACCCAAGCACAGCACTTCAAATTTCTCTTTATAAACCATCATCCATCATCTTGACTCAGGGTTCAGCCTGGTGAGATCTTTTGACTCCAGCTTCCCCAGGCCCCACCCTCCCAGATCCCCACACATGTGAACCAACATGAGAAACATCTGCCATTTATAATCACTGCAACACCAAAGAAGGGAGATGAAGTCCAACTTGGCTGTCACTTTCTATTTCTGTGTTAGACAACCATGACTGGGATGCTGGCTTCTGGCTTCATACCTGTGCCAAAGCATGGCTTGTTTTTTCCTTCCTTTTTAAAAATAAAAATGGAAATCAACAGAACCAGTGGCTATGATGTGGTCAAAATGCTGTCTGAAAAGCACACATCTAAGTAATTCTTCTCCGCTTTGACAGGCGGTCCAACGTCTGTGCTGGAGGCAGCGGGATGGACAGAGTGCCCAGTTTGTGATCCTCTTCCCCAGCAGCAGCCAGAGACACCCTTTTTTTAGAGATCTTCAGCCTCATGGCTTTTGCTATCTCCATCATCCTAAGGAAGAAATAAACAGAGCAAATGGAGAGAGACCCCT
Organism: Propithecus coquereli; assembly: GCF_000956105.1. Classification (NCBI taxonomy): domain Eukaryota; kingdom Metazoa; phylum Chordata; class Mammalia; order Primates; family Indriidae; genus Propithecus; species Propithecus coquereli. The sequence goes on from NW_012135414.1 coordinate 699,725, forward strand.
CAGTGTGGCCATTCTGGCAGGTTTGGTAGGAGGGAGCAGCACATTCATGCTCCAGGCCCTGAAGACAGAATCCCAAATGTGGCCAGAAGGAGTAAAGCCTCCAGCAGAGAGGCAGGCGGGATCCCCCCACTCCCATCCCCGAGAGCTGTCAAACAAATTCATTTTCATGTGTCACCGTTAGAAAACCAGGGTATCTAGACCCCTATGAGTAACTTTCTTTACCTCCTATAACCAAACTATAAAAGCAGCCAGGATTGAGCACGTGATAGAATTTGACAGCTTCTGAGTACCTGTTCTCTTTTATTTTTCAACCTCGCTGCCCGTGGGAATGCTGTTTGTGGACAGCCCTGAGAACAATCCCCCAAGTGCAGCTCCTCAACTGAATCCAAACTTCACAGAAAAAATCCGTTTATTAAAAGGATTTGTTCTGTAAAATTTGGATTTAGTCAAAAGACTACACTCAAGGATCTAGAAAGCCACATGTAGCCCTGAGGCCACAGGTTCCCCACCCCTGGGAGGTGTTTTAATAGGTTTTTTTTAGAACACCATCTGGGTCCTTGGATGTCAGATGTCTCAAAAACACAACGGCCACCTGACCCCACAGTTCAGGTTCCTGGGAAGCTCTGCCCGCTGCTGTCTGAATCCCTCTGCAAGGCTAGAAGGAGCCTGAAAGGTCATCTATCTCTACCAGCTCTTCCCATCTGGTCAGAGAAGCTCGAACGTGACATCTCTGCTAACCAGTGGCTCTGCCTTGCCTTGAACACCTCCCCTGACAGGCCCTTCCATCTGATTCTGAGAAAGCTCTTCTTATTAAGCTGAAGTTAGGCTCTCCTATAACTTCCAGCCCCAGGTTCCACCCCTGAGAACCACACAGAATCCCTCTCCCCAGTGCCAGCAATTCAGAGAATGGAGGCTGCTCAATTACTCAGGAATGAAATGCTATGGAAAGGCTCAGGTCTGAAGCCCAGTGACTCCCCTCTTGGTTGTGTGACTTGAGGAAGTCATTTACTTTTCCGAACCTGAGATTATTCAATTGTTTTTAGGGAAATCAGTGAGATAATGACATAGTTTAGCACTGTGCCTAGCAAAGGTACTCAGTAATATCTAGTTGCTCCTTCATCCAATGATTCGTTCACTGAAAATTATCCTCTGGTCCCAAGTTTTTCCCATATTAAGGCATTAACTGCCACACTAGAAAAAAAATTTTCCTTGAGGCCACGGTGTTTTATTACAAAAACAGAATAAAAACTTCAAAAACAAAATGATCCTTTCTAATTTAATGAAAAACTTTTTATTTTTTATTGTTGTCTGTGTACGGGTTATATGCAACTTGAAAAATAGTTCTCTCAGCTCCCAAGGTGAAGAGACGTGTGAGTTACATACGCTTCACGAGGCCCTGGGCTCAAAACTCAAAATTGTGAGTTAAATACAACTCACATGGCAGTTAATGTGTTAAAACATCCCCATGGTACTAGAAATACACCAAGGGACCATACAGGGAGCTTTTTATTCTGCTGTGCTCACCTTCTCTCACTGAGCTTCAGGTCCCTCTGTAACACTGTCAGGTCAATCTGGAAGTTGTTTATGTGCAAGGCAAGTATGATCACATATGCAGTAATCTTCGCCTTCATAGAATCCGAAATTAAGTTCCGTAAACTGCAAAATCAGTGGCAACAAAGGAGAAACAAAATTAAACTCCAAAAAATTTCCCCAAAAGTAAAATAAAAACATCCAAGCCTATTCTCATATGTATTCACTGTCTTCCCAACTTGGGGAAAGGAAAAGGAATTTGGGCAACATTCTTTGTCCCTTCCAAGGTACCCAAATCTCACACACAGTAGAGCAGTGTGCTAATCCCAGTGATTCCTCTGAGTGGGACAGAGAAAGGTGCACCTACACTCTCCCCAGACACTGTGGAGCTTCACATTGGTGAGGACCCTCTGAGCCTGTTGCTGCCTGCCCAGCAGGGCTGCTGGGAAAAGTCATCGCAAACTCAGTTGCTCACAATTATTCTTAGCACAGTCAGGAGCAGGAAACACACTCCAAGCAAATGGCAGAAAGGAAGCCCAGGGTGCTGCTTCGGGTCTTTCCCCAAAGTCTTCACCTTGGCTTGCCCTTTCCTGCAACGCTGCCTTTCCACAGAACACTAGCTCTGTGGGCCATCAGGAAAGGCTCCTTGAAAGAAGTATGTGAAGTGAAACAAATCTAATTGCAGGATGTCCCAGAGCCTGTCATATTCCCAAAAGATAGTGTGAACTTTTCCAAGGGGGGACAGAGTATGTGATATATAGTGTTTCTTAAACTTGCTGGACCCAGAGCTCCTTCCAAAGGCAGTGATCTCTTCAGCACCACATCTCTTAGGACATGGAATTGAATCCGAGCCCCTACTCTTAACTCCCACTCCCCACCTGCTTCTCCTTCACAGGCACAACCCCCAGAAACTACCCCTACCTGCCGTTGTTGTAAGTCAAGCAGGTGAAGTGCTTCAGCAGTTTGGTGTTGATGATGTGTGGAACTCCAGGTCCCAGGGCACCTATGACAGAAAGCTGAGTTTCATCAATTTGTCTCAAAACCTTCAGCCACGCCTCAACCATGAGCTGGGAGAAGAGGCCAACAGCTGGGCTGCTGTAATGAACTGAGCCAGGTGGTAGGAGAAGCAGGGGCCCATGAAACAAAACAGCTGCTTCAAAATAAAAATATGCTCAGGTGTGTTTCCGCCTGCAGATCGTAGGTGCAAAGAGATATTTGTGATGGGGCAGCGACAGGAAAGAAAAAACACTCGAATGAGGCCAAGGACACTGAATTACTAAGATGTTAGAAGACAAATAAATTGTGCAGAAAGCCCAGGAAAATAGGGAGATTTAAACCTGAGAATAAGAACTAAGCAGATACAGCCACATGCCGTTTCAGTCAACATCAGACCTCATATACGATCGTGTTCCCAAAAGATTGTAACACCATATTTTGACTGTACTCTTTCTATGTGTAGACATGGTTAGATACACAAATACTTCCTTACCATCAGTAAAGTAACATGCTGTACAGGTTTGTAGCCTAGGAGTGATAGGTTATACTATATAGCTTAGGTGTGTAGTAGGTGTGTAGTAGGCTATACCATCCAGGTTTGTGTAAGTACACGCTAACAATGCATATCCCTGTCATTAAGCAATACACAACGACACTGAAAAATATGAATATAATCTCTTAGGAGCCCAATCACAGTAACAATGACTGAATATACCTTGTGCCTAAAACCACAGATGACTCCTGCTGGGTTCCAACTCTGGGTGGGTGTGAGTTGGTGGCACCACAAATGGCCCTAGCTGCTGGCGATACTGGGGTAACTATTAGAAACCAACTCTCTCCTCTGTTAGTCAGAACTAAGTTGACAACACAAACCTGCCACAAGCCTTCATAAGCTCTATATATATATATAAATAAACTTACATTTGTTCTAACAGTCTCTTAAAGTTTTCATTTCATTTGACCTTGATACTATACTTTGCCTAATGCAGAAAAGAAGTAGTGACTGTCATTATCTCTGGAAAGGCCCTGAGCAATCATATAATCCAACTGTCCCCATGTTCACAAGAGAAAACAGTTCCAGAGAGAAAAAAGAGCTTGGCAAATCCTCTCAGCATGTCAGCAGTACCAACAGGAATCTCACTGTTAGACAGTGACAGTCTAAAAACAGTCTAAAAACTTAGACACATCCATTCTCTTCTCTCATTAAAGCTGATCTAAGAATTATAAACAAATAAAGGGGTGGAAATAACTAGAATAAAATGTCTACCATGGGCTTACTTTTCCGCTTAATCACTCTCTGAGCTCGAAATTTGATGAGGGTGTCCAGAAACCATATGCATCGGGCCTGCCGGTCTCGGCTCTCCTCATTTGATGGCAAAGACTTCAACGCTTCTATGACAAAGGAACAGTGGCTGAAAGAAGAAAGGGAAAGGAGCCATGTGTCCGGGAAAGACAGCTCACAGTGAGAACAGCAGGCACCCTAGGGGTGCACACTCCTTACGACAGGAGGAACCAGCGGCGAAGGGCCAGAGAGTAAATATTTTAGGCTTTGTGGGTCATATAACCTCTGTTGCAACTACTCAACTCCACTGTTTAGTGCAAAAGCAGCCATAGATACTATTTAAGTAAGAGAATAGGGCTGTGTTCCAGTAACACGTGATTTACACTTTACTTGCAGGCAGCAGGCCAGACTTGGCACATGGGCTATAGTTTGTTGTCTCCTGGTTTAGTGGGCAGGAGTATAGGCTCTGGAGTCAGACTGCCTGGGTTTGAATCCCTTATCTGCCATCTAATGGCTTGGGCAAGTTTCTCCACACCTCTGTGCCCTGGCTTCTTCATCTATAAATTGGGGCCTATGAAAGTAGAGGTACTCTCCTCCTAAGGATTTTTTCTGAATTAAAAGAGACAATGCAGGCTGGATGCTATGGCTCATTCCTGTAATCCCAGCACTTTGGGAGGCTGAGGCAGGAGGATTGCTTGAGGCCAGGAGTTTGAGACCAGCCTGGGCAATATAGCAAGACCCCATCGCTATGAAAAATTTAAAAAGAAATTAGCCAGGCATGGTAGCATGAGCCTATAGTCCCACCTACTTGGGAGGCTGAGGTAGGGGGATTGCTTGAGCCCAGGAGTTCAAGGCTGCAGTGAGTTATGATCAGGCCACTGTACTCTGGCCTGGGTGACAGAGCAAGACACTGTCTCAAAAAAAAAAACCAGAGATAACACAAGCAAGTACACTGCTTGGCATGAAGTAAGAGCTCAATCAATGTTTGCTATTCTTTTACTACCAAGATCCTGCACTTGCAGAAATAAAAAGCTATTCAAGAACATCTCAAAGCAGCCTCATTTTATAGATGGGGAAGATCCTGTAGCACTTCAGGGCAGAGCTCAGGGACTCAGTTCTCAGACCCTCAGCCCACAGCTCATTCCTGCATCTGATCCTGAGTCACAATCACATAGAGACAACTAAGAACTAGTAAGGAGCTCTTTTTTAGAAATGGATCTTTGGAGAGAAAAAAAAAGCACTTTCCAAGTGGCTTTGGATTCCAATGACCAATAAAATTTCAAAACAAAAATTGGAGGAACCAACATAGGGCTGACAACTCTTTATTTTCTCAAGATGAAACAATAAAAAGAAAGAACTCAAAAGCAAAAAATCCTGCATCATCATGAAAGAAAAGCTGTTTTATGGCAAAAGGGGGCCAGGTGTGGTGGCTCATGCCTGCAATCCTAGCACTCTGGGAAGCTGAGGCAGGATCATCTGAGCTCAGCAGTTCAACACCAGCCTGAGCAAGAGCAAGACCCCATTCTCTACTAAAAATAGAAAAAGTAGCCAGGCGTTGTGGCACACCTGTAGTTCCAGCTACTCAGGAGGCTGAAGCAGGAGGGTCGCTTCAGCCCATGAGTTTGAGGTTGCAGTGGGCTATGATGATGCCACTGCACTCTAGCCATGGCGACAGAGCAAGACCCTGTCTCAAAAAAAAAAAAAAGGCAAAAGGGGGGTAGAGGAAATAATCTCTGAACTATGTAAAATACATAAATTTAACTTTAGAAAAGCTCACCTAGCATATCATCACAGAGAAACTGTCACTTCCGCGGACACCATTCCTAGGCCAGCATTTCAGCCTGGCCAGTGACAATCAGCATCAGCATGACACTGGAGGACACAGGCTAGCTCTGGGTCCCAGTCCCAGACTACAAGGCCTTACCACCCTCTGCCCAGCTGCACTCAGAGGCCAACTCTGTCTCTTGAATGCTAACCACAGCTCCTGGAAGCCCCAACATTCAAGAAAACACCGGCTCCTTCACGCTCGAATCTGAACAGACATAGCTCTTCACTGACTGACACGCAAAAGTCCTGCTTGGTGTCTATTATTGTGTCCCAACATCATTTCCCAGACTCCCCATCTGCCCAAGTGGGAGTACCTGTTCTCTTCAATCATCTTCAGTATCTCTTCTGATGTGATGTTCCTGAAAGCTTCAGATGGGCTCTGAAGAGCCTCGTACTCCACAGGGGAAAGAACTAGTTACAGGTGAAGAACATAATCCAAGTAAAATGGAAACAGCCAGCTAGCTAGATTGTCTCATAGTGGCCCCATTTAGATACATAAAAACTGAGGCTCAGAGAGGGGAAAATCACACAGGGCAGATCATATCAGGGCAGAGCTGAGGGACTCAGTTTTCAAACTCCAGCCCAGAGCTGGTTCCCTGCCTGGCATTTCTGCCTTCTCTTTCTTATCACAAAGCCACTGCAGGCATTTTCCATCTGACCAGAGCCAACTAGTGAAATTCTAAGCTCCAGCCATTCCTGTTACAAGAATGATCTGCCCAACTTTGGGCACTGGCCAACTCCAAAGTTATGCTAAGACTATTTGTGGAGAGTGACCCTCCCAGGTCTGAGTTGTGGACATTTGGCATTTTGCTAAAGAATGGGTCCATCAGCTAGTGAGGAAGCCTAGTTGATCTTCTGGCAATAGAACTGGGGCAACTGCAAAGGTTTGGATGTAGCTTTTGTGAATGTCACGGGGCCACACACGCCCTTCAGAGATCCTGGCTATGCCATTCATGTGCAAACATCCCAACTTGTGAAATAAGGCAGCTTTTCTACCACAAGAAGGATACGATCTTGAAACTTATACACATCTTCAGGCTTGGCTGCATCAGCATAGCAGTGAGGAAGGCAGAGAGAGTCATCTTGCAAGTCATTGTGGATGGCATCACTGACCAGCGCTTTTCAAAAAAGGAAAAATTAGTGTCAGTATCACCCTGTTTGGTTCAGGTTCCCTAATACACTCTGTAGTCTGTCCAGACAAGACCATAAATGGTCCAGAAATCCCAAGTCTGATGCTTCTGCCGAAGTGACACAACCTCTCCATCAGGCTCCAGGACTACCACGTTCACTCATGAAGCAAACACTAACCAAGCCCCAGAGGAGGTACATGACTCCCCTCAAGTAACTTGCAGCAGTTGGGAGAGAAAGATATGCTAATAAACATTTACAATACAATATGAGAGAAGCCAAACATTAGGGATATTCAAAATAGCCTTTAACAGCTTAACTTCTAGAAAATTTTGCCAGATATTATGAATAAAAAAACCCTCAGAATATAAAACTGTAACTGTCCTAGAAGAATAACCATGTAAGAAATATGCACATAGACAAGGATGACAAAGAAAACAGAAAAATTCTAAGTTGGACTGGTAGAATGAAGGGAATATGAATTATTTTTCTTTTTAAATGTCCTTTAATATCTGAGAATAAACTTAATAAAAATTTTTTTTTAATTTAAAGTGTGTCTTTGCTTAAATGGAGAGACCTACTTCCACATTTCTGGAGAGGAAAACACAATTGTAAAGAGTTGATTCTCCCCATATAAATACCAATTGGATTTTTGAGAGAATGTGACAAAATAATTTTTTTAAGATCACCTGAAAAACCATGTTAAACAGCCAATACATTTTTGAAAAATAAAAATGAAGGTGGAGAATGAATTTGCCCTATCAGACACTAAACCAGATTATAAGGCTACTGTAATCGAAAGAGCCTCGTGCTGCTACACGAACAGCCAGTCAGAACAATGGAG
>NW_012135414.1:708066-711833 GCF_000956105.1 Propithecus coquereli
TATTCAAGGTGCTGAAGACCAAAAAATGATCCATAAACCCAATGAAAAACTCCACCTCTGGAGGCCTGTTCCATCATCAGCACATCAGCCTTTTTGACCAAAGTCAAAGAGAGACTTGAGGCCTTCTCCCTCCTCTGTGCCCTGTAGGATATAACCCTGGCACCCAGAACACGTCATGCCCATGTCTGTTCCTTGCCTGCGTCCTCTACTCAACTGTAAGCTGAGGGCAGGGCCATGTCAGATGTTTCTTTCTACTTCCAGAGCCTGTCACTGAGAAGGCCTTTAGCAAGAGGCAAGAAGGAATTCAGCCCTAACTCCCACCATCCCCCCTGTGGGGTGGATAAAAGTTCCCAAGAGAAGAGAAAGCTGTCATTATGGGCAGTTGGAAAGCCCAAGTGCCAACTGCTTACCAGTCACACCCTTCGTATCAATGATATTCTCTGCGGCCTTAGCTACTGCACGATTCAAAGATTCATTGCCAACTCTGTTCATTCTCCTGGAGTTCAGCGCTCGCTTCTGTTTGGTGGTCCCAAAGGCTTCAATACAAGAATCCATCTGTGCAAGAGACAAACCTGGTTACTACGGACAGAATGGCGGGCACTGCTACTCCTAGTTGTGCAACAATAGAAAAACTCCCAACATCCCTTAACCATCATCACCTCACCTATAAATAAGGCAGAGTCATAGCTCATCACTTCATAGGACTGTTGTAGCATCAGATGTTACTAATAGATTTGAAGTACTTACTTTGTAAACTGTAAAGGGCTATGTACAAATAAACAGCATCATCAGCAAAATGAAAAGACTTCTTTAGAATCAGGGCTGGTAAATCTGTGGCTCACAGATTAGCATTCTCCCGCCCTACACCCATAACAGACACCCGTAAGAGATCACTCACTCCTTCCCTCAAAGCTGGAGGTAGCCTCATACCCCTTCTCAATACAGTGCCCCAGCAGCACCAGAGGTTCAATCAATTTGCCATCCTGGGGTGAGATGACCTTTGTAGCAAACTTCTGCATTAAAAATCCTAAAGTTTGGCCAGCACTCTGGGAGGCCAAGGTGGGAGGATCGCTTGACTGTAGGAATTTAAGACCAGCCTGAGCAAGAGCAAAACCCTGTCTCTACAAAAAAATAGAAAAATTAGCCAGGTGTGGTGGCAGATGCCTCTGGTCTCAGCTACTCAGAAGGCTGAGGCAGGAGCATCACTTGAGCCCAGGAGTTTGAGGTTACTGTGAGCTATGATGGTGCCACTGTTCTCTAGCTGGGAGCTGGGGCAACAGAGTGAGACTCTGTCTCCAAAAAAAAAAAAATCCTGAAGTTTACTTTGTTTTAATGTGACAGTTTTCAGGCTACAACCAATGTTTTCTGAAACAAACTAAGTCCTAAAAATAAGTATTATGCTACACCTTTATCAGCCCAGAGGACAGATACCAAACATTGGCACAGAGTTGCATTCAGCTGCCCTTGACAGGGGCAGAGACCAAAGAAGACTCTGCAGGCACAAATTGTCCAGAGAACCACACACTGAATGTGCTGGAAACAGCCAGGGAGACCCCTGAGTTCAACAAGCCCCTTTTACTGATGGAAAAACCCAAGGCCCAAAAGGAACTTGTTTAAGGTCCCACATCTTAGTTCTGTCACACTCACCTTTTCTCTGTAAGTTCTGGTCTGACTCTCTAGTGTCAGTTCACTCTCAATTGATTCATCTATCAAAACACACAAAAACAGAGAGAAACAAAAAAGTAAACTGTAAGGCCTATAAATAGTATTTAATATTTGTTTAACAGTTAATTTAAGAAAAATAGATTTCTTTGCTATAGGATTTCCCTGAGCCTAATATGATGTATATTGTAAACATTTTTTTGTCTTAGAGACAGGGTACAACCAGGCTAGAGTACAGTGGTGTCATCATAGCTCATAGCAACCTCAATCTCCCACGCTCAAGTGATCCTCCTGCCTCAGCCTCATGAATAGCTGGGACTACAGGTGAGTACCACTACACTTAGCTAATTTTTAATTTTTTTGTAGAGATGGGGTCTTGCTTTGCTGCCCAGGCTGGTATTGAACTCCTGGGCTCAAGCGATCCTCCCGCCTCAGCCTTCCAAAATGTTAGGATTACAGGCATGAGCCACCACACCCAGCCATGAATAGTTAATATGTAGCTTTTATATATAATCAGAGAATTTGGAGAATAGATTAGGAAGTCAAATAAAGAGGTCATGTGGTCCAACCTCTTCATTTTACAAATAAAAAAAAATGAGGCCTCCAGGTGAAATGACTTGCCCTAAGTCAGTTCACCAGGCAATGGCAGAGATAGGATTAGAAACCAAATCCTTGGCTCCTTCCAGTAAATACTTTTGCTGTCCTGTTAAAAGACCTAAAAGTAGGCATAAACATGAGGTATGTATTACTTACATGATGCTCTCTAATCCTCCATAATGTATTCAAATAAGGGGCAATATAATCTAGTGGACAAGAGCACAAGCTCTGGAGTGGCCTCACCTGTGTTATCTCAGACATCTGTCGACAGAGTCATCTACCCTCTGTGCCAGTTTCATCACTGGTAAAAAAAAAAAAAAAAAAGGAGTATCAGTGCCTACTCCAGAAGGCTGCTGTGTAAAGTACGTGATGTAGTGCATCGAAGTGCTTAGAACAGTGACTAGCACACAGTAAGGACCCAATATAAATGCTATGTGTGTGGGTATGCTAGCCAGAATAAACCAATATTTATAAATTGTTTACATACAAAAACAAAAATGTGTTTAATCAACAAATAAACAATTTTCCTTGCCTCCTTGGAATTTAGAAGAACATTTGGAGGACGATTTAAATGCAGATAGCTGGGTGCCGCGGCTCATGCCTATAATCCCAGCACTTTGGGAGGCCAAGGTGGGAGGATGGCTTGAGGCCAGGAGTTCGAGACCAGCCTGGGAAACATAATAAGACCCAATCTCTACAAAAAATAAAGAAATTAACCAGGTGTGGTGGCATGTGTGTGTGGTCCTAGCTACTGGGGAGGCTTAGGCAGAGGATTGCTAGAGCCCAGGAGTTCAAGGTTGTGGTGAGCTATGATCACACCACTGCACTCCAGCCTGGGTAACAGAGTGAGACTCTGTCTCTTTTTAAAAAAAAAAAAAGGTAGTTCTATTTGTTTGCAAAGCAGGACATTCTTAACCATATGCTCTAAGCCTATGGTTCCCCAGGAAATTCACAGATGGGTATCAGGACTTAAGGGCGCTTTATAATTATGTATAAAATCCCATATATATTTTTATGTATTAGGCATGTTTCTGGGAAGTAGATCCAGGCTCTTATCAGATTCTTAAAAGGGTTGGAACCACTGCTTTGAGGGAATAAAATTGGAACTAACATCTCTGAAGATTTCAGGCCAATCTATAATAATCCTTCCCTACCTACACCCTCCCCTGCCATCGTTCTCAGTATTTAAGGGCACCATAAGGATTCAAGTTTTGAGATTTAGGGAACAGGAACCTCTTGAGTCTGACCCTCTTATTTATCATGTCAAAAGATCTCACTCTATCCCTGAGCATACTAAGATGACAAAGCAAAGAAGCAATGCAACTTTTTCCACAGGATTAGGGAAAAAATAGACCTTTCCCAAATTAGTGTAGAGACTTTTCAGCAATGTGAAAGTTACTATTTAACCTATAAGCAATTTCCTTCACCTACCAGAAATTCTAAAACCTCTACTCCAACAGTTAAGAATTAAGAACCCTATAATCCTAGCACTCTGAGAGGCCAAGGCA
>NW_012135414.1:712593-720278 GCF_000956105.1 Propithecus coquereli
AAAAATTAGCCGGGCATGGTGGCGCATGCCTGTAGTCCCAGCTACTTGGGAGGCTGAGGCAGTAGGATTGCTTGAGTCATGAGTTTGAGGTTGCTATGAGCTAGGCTGATGCCACGGCACTCTAGCTTGGGCCACAGAGTGAGACTCTGTCTCAGAAAAAATAAAATAAAAATAAAAATAAAAACAACTACAACATGTGTTTGACAAATCTAAAACTCAAACCAACTCATCCCGCAAACTCAAAACATGCAGTGTTTCTGTCAGCTTTCATGACTGGGACCTACCTGAAAACAGTGGCTGCATGTTGAACAATTCAGCATCATATACTTCCATTTGGCCAGAGGTCTTGTTCAAAATTCCTACAAAGTGCCTGAATAAAGAAGGAATAATACCAGTGATGACAGATTATTCAAAAGTATCATTTATACAACTTCCTTTTTCCTCTTCAAAAGTTCTCAACCTTCTTTCTTCCCCAACATACCTGAGGAATGCATTGCTTGCTCATGGGTAACAATAATCCCCTACAGCAGCTATTCCATGCATGGAGAGGGAAAAGGAGGGGAGGGGACAGACAGGTGGTGGTTCTGGAAAAAAAAAGCTACCAAGTCATTCTGGTAGCTGATCACATTTAGACTCACTGCTGCACTGTAATGAGAAACCCTTTTGGGGTATAAGAATTTAGAATTACACCAGAATCTACTGCACATGGACATTTTATGGAAGCAAATACAAGCAAATGGGGAGAAGACCAATCTGAACTAGAGCATCTTTGTGAGGGGAGTGCAGTGTTAATAGCCCCTGAGAGTTATAGATAGTTCAGGCTGGACAGTCTTCACTGTGCAGAGGAGTAGACCCAGGGTCAGTGACGGGCAGTTGTCCAAAGTCATTCAGTCAATCAGCAGCACAGCTGGATGGAAACCCCAGGCTTCCCTTCCCCAGCCCAGAGCCTTCAACACTATCAAATTCTTTTCTTGTAGTTAGTTCCAAGGCAAACTTCAGGCAAGCTTTGACCTACTGTTCACACATTCCAAACCAGTGGAGAAAGCTGCCTTCTGGAATAAGACAGTTTTAAATAAAGAAGCTTGCAAATAAATGAGGTTTTTAGGAAATTCAACAAATATACATCACCTTTCCCTTCCAGGAATGTCTACAGGCTGGAGTAAGGGTCCTGGAGTCTAGGAACCCAGAGACCTACTAAGCCTCCCTAGATTCCTCCCACTGCCCCTAAAATAGACCAAAAGCAGCAGTGCCAGTGCTGCCATCATGCCCCTGCCCATCACCCATCCCGTTGTCCCTTGCCCCACCATCACCTGCACAGAGTGTTGCATTTGAGGGCTCCAGTCCCAAAATTGTTTCCCACATAGGAAAGTCTGTCTGTTTCAGCTGCCTAAAATGTAGACAGGAGGAAACTTCATTTACAACCAGCATTGAAAGGTATAAGCATCATCTCTCTTTTCTACCTCGCAGAAGCTTTAGAATCCAGAACTACAGTGGATTAGAACTAGAGAGCTTCTGGGAAATGGTCCAGCCCCATTATCTCTAAGGGAATCTGGGGGTATCTCTGGAAGGGCAAGAGGGCTTTTGAAAGGGAAGCCTCAGATAGTGCTGGCTTCTAACTGGTACGTAAGTTCTTGGAGGAGTTGCATCACAGGACTTGAAAGAGAGACCCTGGCCTTCGGCACTTAGAGGTATGCAACAAAGTGATTCTGCAAGCAATCCTCTTGGCCCACCTCTCCCAGAGCTGTTCTGTATATCCTCCCAGGACCATGGAAATGGCTGATTGACTCCCCAATCACAGCCAAGCTTCCTGCTTCCCTGTGTTTGTCCTTCCCATCTACTCTTCACTTGGAACACCGAACCTCATCATCAAACCCTCCCTCCATCCTTCAGGGCTCAGCTCCAATGCACTCTCCCCAAGGATGGCATTCCAGTAAGCAGAGCCCTCTCGTCCTACTGAGCTCATTCTGCCTTGTACTTCCCTCACTTGGCCTCTGAACTTTGTCTACTGTGTCAGTGTCCCTCATGGCCAGTTCTCTCCTCTCCAGAGTAGTTTCTCAACCCAAGGAAATCCACGCCAGTGCCGATGGAATCTAGTGGGTAGAGGCCAGGGATGCTGCTAACCATCCTGTGATGCACAGGACTGCCACCCGCAAGAAAGAATTATCTGGCCCAAAATACCATTAGTGCTGAGGTTGAGAAACCCTGCTCTGGAGTATGAACTCCCTCAGAGTGGGGCCAGGCCTGATGTGGCTGTTTCCCTAGCAGCTTACTGCACGGGATACAGTGGGTATTCGACAGATGCTTGTTGAAAGAACAAATGAATAACAGGTCATCGCTTCACCAAAAGTACTAAACCAGGATGGAGCCTGTACCCATGCCCCAAGCTGCTGGGCCTCAAAGTCCCATTTGCTACTCCCTAGTTACTCCCTTTTGGTCTCCTCACTCTCTCCCACATCCACCCACACCCAAGGGGCCTCCTGAGACCTGCAGAGTGGAGGCAACTGGCAACTGCAGCACTTACCAGGATCCGCTGATTCCTCTTCCTGGGGTTTGTGGAGTCGTTGCTCTTGTATAAGGTAAAGCGCATGTTGCCTGGATTCTGCAGCTTCCCATTGGAGAACTGGACTGTAAGAGTGCAGCCCAAGAGTGAGGTGAGGGCAGAAGGACCCACAGTGTATGGTGGGGAGTAACAGGAGTGACTGTTGGAATGCAGGTGTCAAGGAAACTCAGTTCCTGACTTAAAGGGGGATGAAGGAGGTCCCGAGCCCACTGGGAAGAGGGGATGAAGAGGTGGTGGTGGAGGGGGGAGCCCTGAGGAGGGGCTGTGACAGGAGGGAATGACGGAGGGCGGGGGTGAATGAGGCTGACAGAGAAGGCCTGATCCAGACCTACAGTCACAGAGGGAAATGGCGCAGGTGGGAGGCCTGGTGGTGAGAGCAAGTCAGGGTCCTAGGCAGAGCCCCGGGAAGGAGGTGACTGCGATGTCCTCATCCAGCTGGCAGGTAGTGACAGAAAGATGGCGATATGACAGGGGAGCCCTGGCCGAGCCGAAGGTAGTGGCGGAGACTAGAGGGGGTCCTGGCCCGGCTGGGGAGCGGACCTAGCGAAGGGCGGGAGGACAGCAAAGGTACGGAGACGGAAGGGGAGAGGGTTACGGGGAACTCTGCCCCAGCTTCGCAGTCTTTACCCAGTACAGCTCTCTGGCTCTCTTCGGGCTCCCCACAATACAGCCACCTCGCACTCGGCAACACCTCTGCCGCCATCTCGCCTGTCTGGCCGCCAATCCCTAGAGCTAACACAGCCGCAACCACTACCGCACTAGCTAACACGCAGAAAGCCAGGAAGTGCTGCAAGCCGGAAGTGGCGTGGCCTCGACCGGCACCGCCCAGAGTGCGCGGAGACGCGCGGCTCCGCCCCCCACGCCCTGAGGCGTGTCATCCCCGCCCTTCCTCGCGGACAGGCGCCGCCCACTCGGTGCCACACCCCTTCCTGGCCGGCCTCTCCGAGGCGCAACACCCGATTGGCCCAACGCTCGCCAGCACTTTACCGGTTTGGTGTGTCCAGAGAGCCAAGCCCTGAAGGGTCCAGCAGCTTCAGCCTAATCTTGGTGTGGGCATTCTTCCCGCTCAGCACGGTCTAGAGAGAGTATCGTTTCTGTCTCCTACCGTTACAAATATATCTTCCCAACACCTGAAAGGCCAAGTTCAAATTTAGAATTCTCGGACAGGAATTCCTTGAGCTCCAACTAAATGTGGCAGTTGGCAGGGAGCCTCCCTTCCCTAGGGCCTCCCACCCACACACGTGGACATCCAGCTTTGTCCACAGCGCCGCAAACAGCTCCCCGCCATAGTTCCTCCTGGGGCTGAGGCTGCACAAACCTGTGCCTCAATCAACCCTCAGAGTATGGACCAGGAGGAGAAGCCCACCAAGCGCAGAGCATCTGGGCAGGGGTTCTAGAGTGGAGTCCTAGCTAGTAGACATGTTCCTTTGTTCCTGAGGATTCAACTCTTCTTCTGCACGGGGAGTTGGAGCAGGAGGAGGGCAAAAGCAGGCCTTGGTGGTCCTAGTCCGGGACACCTTTTGTCTCATCAAAAGGCCATATAGATGAAAGGCGAGAACTTGGGGTTGACTCATCTCTGTTCGCCAAATCGCTTTCCCTTCCCCATCCCTTCCCTGACCCTATCACCCAAGATGCACCGAACATCTGCAGGCCCTTTTTCTTAGTACTTGTCACACTTCTAATTACCCCATCTCAAACTTACAGAAACATGCAAGTACAGTGCAAAGAACATTTTTTGCCATGAACCATTTAAAGTAAGTTGTCAACCTGATATGCCATCACCCCTGAAGACTATAGTATTTCCTGCAGACAAGGACATTCCCTAAATAACTACAATACAGCCATCAGAATCAGAAAATTAACATTGATATATTACTACCATATAATCTTCACACCCTATTTAAGTTCACCAATTGTCCCAAAAACATTTGGGTTTTGAGAGCTTGTTTGGAGGTTCCTACAGGGGAGCTCAGCTACTCGTATACCCTTCACGAAATAACACTCCTTCTCTGTTGGGAAGGTCGTCGTCCTCTTACATGGAGTGAGCGTGCAGCTTCGGCAGGGACGCACAGGAGCGATTAGGGAGGAAGCCGAATCAACCCTGGCGATCAGTGGTGGGGTGACAGATGTCGCAGCCAGATCACTCTCACATCCAATGTTTGGGTTTTGTGGGGTTTTGTTGTTGTTTGTTTGTTTGTTTTTGAGGCAGGGTCTCACTCTGTTGCCCAGGCTAGAATACAGTGGCCTCATTATAGCTCACTGCAACCTCAAACTTCTGGGCTCAAGGAATCCTCCTGCCTCAGCCTCCTGAGTAACTGGGACTACAGGCACGAACCACCCCATCCAGCTAATTTTTCTATTATTTTGTAGAGACAGTTTTGCTCTTGCTCAGGCTGGTCTTGAACTCCTGGGCTCAAGTGATCCTTCCGCCTTGGCCTCTCAAAGTGCTAGGATTACAGGCGTGAGCGGTGCTGGGCCTCCAATAATGTTTTTTTTTTTGAGGCAGAGTCTCGCTTTGTTGCCCCAGCTAGAGTGCAATGACGTCAGCCTAGCTCACAGCAACCTCATGCTCCTGGGCTCAAGCAATCCTTCTGCCTCAGCCTCCCGAGTAGCTGGGACTACAGGCATGCGCCACCATGCCCGGCTAATTTTTTCTATATATTTTTAGTTGGCCGATTAATTTATTTTCTATTTTTAGTAGAGACGGGGTCTCGCTCTTGCTCAGGCTGGTCTCGAACTCCTGAGCTCAAACAATCCACCCGCCTCGGCCTCCCAGAGTGCTAGGATTACAGGCGTGAGCCACCGCGCCCGGCCTTCCAATAATGTTTTTATAGCAAAAAGATCCTGTCAAGAATCATGTGTTGCATTAGCTGTCATAGCTCTTCCTCTGATTGGACAGCTACTTTACTTGAGTCCACCTAATGACTTTTGGGTTGAATTGTTCAGAAAGGGAAAAGGAAGAAGAAAAAGAGCTTAACTGTGTAATTATTTGTCTGTCTCCCTCATTGATCTTTTTCTCACTAAACTTAATTGGGGTTAACAATAAACAATGTTGGGGTTAAACAATAAACAAACAGATTTATGTTTGTTTTGTTCACTGCTGTACCTCCAACTCTGGGAACAGTACCTGCACATAGTAGACTCTCAAAAAATCTGGAGTGAATGAGTGACAGGGCAAGGAATGGGCATGAATCATCACTGATCTTGGAAGCCTAGCACAGGGACTGGAACTAAAGATGCTTAGTAATGTTGGTTAAAATCAATGGACATACGGCTTACACATACCAGACTCTGTAAAGGTTGACTGAATGAAAATATGAACAGTTAAATCAAAGTTAAGGGGTGACAAAGACAACAGTAGCTACATGGAGCCAAGTATAGTTCTTGACAGAAGTGTCTTGGCCCTTCATGATATAGGGACACATTATATGGCCTTGCTACACAAAGTGTGGTCCATGAAAGCAGCAGCATCTACATCACCTGGGAAATTGTATGAAATGTAGTATCTGCAGCCCTATCAAATCTTCTCAATCAGAATCAGCTGGTGATTCACGTGTGCTTGAAATTTGGGAAGCACTCTCGTACAAGATTGATTTTGAGGCACCTCTTTGCCCACCAGACAAATTCGGTGAAAATCCCCAGGATTGACTGCTTTGTAGCTAGGTGGAACAATGAAGAGTACCACACACCTATTGAGAGCAAAAACTCCCAGAATTACCACTGGCAAGAATTCCAAGTGATAGAGATTCTATCTAGGGAAGCAAAGTGTTAATGGTGGAATGGCTGAGAAGGGGATCATAGTATACCCCTATGTTGTTTAATTATGTAACAGTGATTCAAAACACACACAAACACACTCTATGTACATATACATACATCTATATATAACTGGGATGAGGCAGGATGGAGGGAGCTCTGCATGGGCAGTGAGCAAAATGCAAAAATCTATAGTGGCCTCTTCTAGATTAGAATCATAGATTATCACAGGCAGAATTTACCATAAAATGTTTGAAAATTTAGTTTGGAAATTCAGAGACATCTGGAGTTCTCTCTGTATCATTTTTCAGAGAAGGAAAACTTGATTTTTGCAGCAGGGGAGAAGAGAGGAAGGGAGGCAAAGTCCTCCTTTCCTTGGGTAATATCTCCATCTGCTGGTGTTTCAGGATAATGCTAATGAAGACCTGAAAAGGCAAGTCAGATCCCACACACAGTGTGTTTGCAGTGACTCACCCTATACTATGAAAGCTGCTTCTTCCGCCTCGCCTCTTTTCCTTTCCCGTGCCTCTGTCGCTCTTTTTTCTTCCTTTCTCTCTTTTTCTGTTTGTCTCACTCTCCTGTTTTCTCCTTTTTCATTCCTTTTCTCTCGCTTCATAGACTCTCTCACATCAACAGACTCCGCTTGCATACCTATACACATAGATGACTCACTTGTTATAAGGCAGACTTTTCACCTTGAACAGGTTTTTCCTTACACAGAGCTGAATCTGCCTTCTGTAGCTTCCCTCTATAGCTCCAGTCCTGCTCTACAGGGCCACACAGAACACAACCAACTCCTCTGCCCTGAGCCCTTCAGATGCTTCAATACGCGTATCATGCTTTCTGTTTATCTGCTCCTCTCCTGTCTCAGCAACTCCCAGGCCCTTAGTTAATACTCCCACACCAAAGTTTCCAGGTCCCTCCTCATCCTGGTCACCTCTACTGGACATACACTAGTATATCTGGATTCTTCTCATACCGTGGGATTCCACACGGATCAATACTCCAGCTCTGGGCTGGGTGGCACAGAACGCAGAGGATCCATCACCTCCCTTGTTCTACACACCATACCTCTCCAACATGTGCATTTATTCTAAGCATCTATACAGCTCAATTAACTTGAGGTTAAAAATAAACAAAAATTCTTGACTTTGCTTCTGCCAAGTCACATCATCCCTGCCACCTTCTTTTAAAGCAAGATTCAGAGCTTTATTTTACGGCCTGTTCAATTTAATCATGTTAAATTCAGCCTGTTCAGATATCTAAATTTTTCCCAATATTTATTAGATTTTTAAAAAATTATCAAATAATGCATATTTGTATTTGATGTACGATATTGGAAAAATACAGAAAAATGTAAAGAATAAAA
>NW_012135414.1:721506-721842 GCF_000956105.1 Propithecus coquereli
AGCCAAACAAATCTCTTTTCTTTATAAATTACCCAGTCTGTAGTAATCTGTTATGTAAATAGAGAATGGACTAAGACATGTGTTTGGAAGATTTGTTACTAAAAGCATACTCATTCAAGTGGCTTATCTCTTCTTGATTAACTCTTCTTTAATTAGAATTGTCCTTCTTTATCTCTTGCAATGTAACATCCTAAAATCCACTTTACCAGATATTAATATAGTCACTCCAGTTTTCTTATGACTGGTGTTTTTATGGCATATCTTTTTCCAAGCTTTTATTCTTAACCTATTTTTGTCTTTATATTTAACATAGGTTTCTTATGGACAGCATACAGT
>NW_012135414.1:724577-734294 GCF_000956105.1 Propithecus coquereli
TTACTATAAAAAGTGAGGTAGATATCCAACTTATTTTTTTTCTCGAAAGACTTCCCAGCTTCACAATACCTTTAAAAAAAGTAATCTATATTTCCCCCACTGATTTGAAATGCCAACTTTGTCATATATTAAATTTTGTTATATATTTAGGTCTACTTCTGAACCCGCTGTTTGATCCATGGATTTGTCTGTCTATTCATATGCCAGAACCAAATTGTTTTAAATAATAAAAACTATTAAGCATTTTTGTAATTGTTAAGACTATGGCTACCTTATTTTTTTCCAGAATTTTTCTAGCTATTCTTGCAATATTATATTCTTTATAAATCTTTGGATTCATTTGCCTAGTTTTGAGAAGTATTTTATTGATACTTTTATTAAGAAATTTATAGATTAGGAAGAATTTTGTCAATGATTTGAAAACACAAACAACCTAAAATTCCTGGTCTTCATAAATATTGTTAAAATAATAATGCCCGTTGTAAGAGCTAAATTAATACAGTAATCTATAAAACTAAAAATTAAGAAGGTCCTCTTAAAACATGTTATTATACCCCATCCCACTCTCCTTCACTGAGGTAATTATTATGAACAGTTTGATAGTATTCTTTCATACTTAGCCATACATTTATAAACTTTTATGTGTACTTCCACATGCAGGTTTTGATTGCTTTGTTCCGTATGTATATGGGAACCTTAATGATGAAGGAGCCCATATAAAGTAGCAAATGTTAGAAGCCATGTTTGCTCATTTCTGCTTGCCAGCATAATTTCACCCCTGACTCTGTGAAGACATGCAGCTCCCTGGAGGGATGCTTTGAAGACAAAACAGGATACAGCATATGGCCCCCCACGCCTTTTGCCTGAGTCACTATATTCCTTAAAAAATAAATGACTCTGGTCCTTACCATTTCCTACACATAAGATAATGTCTGCAGCCTGGGCAACATAGTGAGACCAGTTTCTACAAAAAATAAAAAAATTAGCTGGGTGTGGTGGTTAGTGCCTGTAGTCACAGCTACTCCAGAGGCTGAGCCAGGAGAATGGCTTGAGCCCAGGAGTTTGAGGTTGCAGTGAGCTATGATAATGCCACTGTACTCTAGCTGGGGTAACAGAGCAAGACCCTGCCTCAAAAAAAAAAGAGATAACATCTGATGGAGTTAGTGATTACGCCTCTGTAATCTATAACCAGATGTACTCTTACACCCAAACCTTGATGTGATTCTGCTTTAATGTAACTTCTGAGCAAGCCTGATGTCATTTTGCACATACCGGACCTCTACAAAGGGTATATAAGCAGTGAGCTGAAATACTGTGCTGGAGTAGTCTGACAGAACCTTTCTAAGGAGCTGCTCCCAAGCTACAGGCCTTGGTCTATAGTCCTCAGTAAGACTCCTGGAATAAAAATAACTTTAATCCTTTAAAAGCTTGATTTTTTTTCTTTAGTCAACAATATGTACATATTAATTTTTTTATAATCCTCTGTAGATGCACTTTTACGTTGTTTCTTTTTTCTTTCCTTCTACTAACAAAGCTGTGGTAAACAGCCCTGGATACATTTTTCTACATTTGTGTGTTTCAGTAGTATACATTTCTAGGAAGGAATTGCCAGCTGGAAGAGAATGAATGCATATTTAAAATTTTGATAGATACTACCATCTTCAAAGAGAACATCAACGATCCTCCCATCAACAATATAGGAAGGTGCCCATTTCCACACTCGCTTAAGTACCGAGTATATAAATCATTTTAACTTTTGCCAATCTGTACATTTGAGATAATATCTAGGTCACAGCATTATTGAAAGGGCCACAGACAGGAAAAGCTCTGTTATATTGCCTGGCTTACTGTCAGCATTCCACATTTTATTTATTTGACCACCTGATCTGGTGGCAAAATATGTGCGAGAGAATAAATAAAATGTCAGAGAATATTAATGAACAGAATTGACCATCAGAGGTCAATTCATCACCGAGGGCTTAAAGAAATAAACCCAAGGGCAACACTTCCAAGTAGTGACGTCTGAAGGGATGGAATCATCTGTAATAATAGGGTGTGTCAAATTCTGAAAAAGTGGGAGGGTTCCATTCTTAAAGGAGTTCCCCCATCCCCTCCACCACCACAAAAAAGAACCCAGCCGCGTCCGCGAGCCTGCCTTTGTCTTCGGAGCCACGCAGAGCTCCCGGACAGGTTCGCAGGAGAAGGCAGCTTTCTTCTCTCGTCTTCGCCCGAGGAAGGAGGGCTTCTTCGCTGGCCCCCGTGCCCTGTGCTGTTGGGGACCGAGCTGACCGGTCTCCCTCAGGGCTCGGGTTCTTCCTCCGAGCATGCACCCGAGCTTGCTCTCCCCTGACTGCGTCTCACAGAAGTCCGCGACCCTTCCACGTCTGAGACGTGACTGGGAGAGCTTAAAACTTCCCTTTTTTTTTTTGGAGGGAGCAGGTGATTATAAACTTGGATTTGGAGACTGCAGGCTTATTTGACCTGAGGCACAGAGTGCGGAGCCAAGCGCCAGACTCGGAAGTCTGGGCCCGACAGTCAGACTCCTCGGGCGCCAGCGTTTCCAGACGCGCCGTCACCAGGACTGGATCTGGGGCGGGGTCCAACCCAATTCCATCACATGCACGGCGTTTTTTGTTCACCATTTTTAGCCTGGATTTTGGCTTAATTCAACCCAAACAGCTTCTTGGAACTTTATCATATTTTTCAACACCTACGAATTGGGAACTCAACCACCGACCCCACGTCTACAGGTTCAGCGAAGGGAGCCCACTGCAGACAAGGAACCCGGAGGTCACCGAAGGGCCGGACGCCGCGAGGGTTGGGCATGCTTACAGGACCAGCCAATGGCGGGACCGACTGTCCGGGCGCGCCCAGACCTCAGGCAGTCGTGATTGCAATTGGTGGAATTAGGCGGAAAACCCGCTTGCCTCAACCACAACGGGTTTTGATTGGCTGCAACAGACAGTCGCTTTTCTATAGTCCAAACCTAGAGCAGTTTAGTGATAAATCCCGCCTTAAAAGGCATTTAATAACAGTTTTACGTGTTGTAAGGCAAATGCTGATTGGTCAGAGAGCTCACGGAGTCAGTCGGTAGTAAACATAACCAGGCTCCTGGGACCCTGGATTGGTCAGTTTTTCTGGGGGCCAAGTAAATTCCTCCGGGTTCTGCGCGCCGGCTGGCTGCACTCATGCCCCAGCCCCGCCCTCCACTTTGCTGATTGGTTGAAGCCCGATAGGGGGGAGGAGAAATGGAGCGCAGTATGGAAGCTTGCATCGCGTCACTTCCGTTTGTCGGCAGCCGCCGCGGTGTTCTTAGAGTGCTT
This sequence comes from Propithecus coquereli, assembly GCF_000956105.1. Taxonomy (NCBI): domain Eukaryota; kingdom Metazoa; phylum Chordata; class Mammalia; order Primates; family Indriidae; genus Propithecus; species Propithecus coquereli. Next base: position 727,901 of record NW_012135414.1, read on the forward strand.
TGGCGGAGAGGCTGAAGGAGCTAGGGGGACTAGAGGAGGGGTGGGCGGGGGGTGGGCAGAAGGGGGAGGAAGTCCCATCACGGAGACGGCAGTCTGGACGTTCCCACCTCCTCCGACGCTGTCGGGTCCGGTCGGAGAGGGGTCACCGCCTCCTTCAGCGAGGAGGAGGGGGGCGGAGCCCGGCTCAGGTGAGGAGACACCTTAAGGGAGAGTGGTGATGGCGCGGGCGCGCTCACGTGGAGACGGTTGAGTACCGGGGTCACGCCGGGGAGCGCGCGGACGTGTACTGGTGGCCCCCGCCTACCCTGCCTGTCTTTCTGAGGGGGTATTGTTACCCTTCGGAGCGGAGGGGCCAGGCGGGTGGGAGGTGGATTGTTCTGCGCAGGCGTCCCCGGTGTCCCGACGCCAGGCTGGCTGTCTGCCGGGTGGGGCGGGGGCTAGTACCCCTGCGTATCTCCGGCTGGCGACATAGGTTACCGGAATGGGGTGGGAAAGGCCTCGGGACCCACAGCCTGACGGATGAATAGAGGATCTGCTGCCCTGCGGGATGGGGTTGGATGGTTCCTTACTCCCATCCTGGGTCTTCTTGAGCAACGAGGTTTCATTTCACTTGAGCAAGGCCACAGTCAGTCTGTGATCCGGTGCCGGCGGCAGACCTTGGAGGGCTGGAGTCAGTGTTTTGGAATGCCCCAACTTGTTATGAGGGGACTAAAGTGTTTAATAGGCATTTATTGAATGCCCCCTACTTCCTGGAGGATGCGGTGGTAAGACATAGCCATTCCATCTTCGTCCCCTGTTGAAGGACATACAGATTTGTACATAAATACTAGTAAAAGTAAATTGAGGGGGCTTGAAGGTTAGTTTTTTTCTTTCAAAATGGCCATTTATTATTAAGTCAGTCTGCATTCTGGCATGGTGGAGGATATGTAGAAGCTAGTTTCTGAATAGAAGACAAATCCTAAATACTTAATCTGGAGGAAGAATTTTAGGTAAAGACACAGTAATGTCTTGATTACTAAGTAGTATGCTACGGTTCTTGTTAATTTGAATTAATAGAATTAATAGAAGAACTCTTCACCTTCAAGCATTGAAGCGAAAATATTTCCAAAATATGTTACTATACTTTTCAGTTCTATTAAGTAGAAGATATATACATTTGGATCATTTTTTAGAGATTGAAGAGAATGCTGTGCCTTAGTCGTCATTGGTCATTTGTCCCTGTATGGGCTGTTGTACCTCAAATAATTTTAAAGGATGGGCTAGGTGCCTCATGGTCTTTCTGGAGTACTTGCTTTTCATTTGCTTGAGGTCTTGTGATTTCCGTGGTGAGGGTGATTGGCAGTAAGCTAAAAGAGTGGGGAGGGAAGAGATGAGATGGGGAGAAGAGAAGGAATTTTAGAGAAAAGCCCCTAAGCCAAAGGAAGGCCTTCCACTATTCCTTTAACCCTTCTGGAAATCTCAGCAAATTTGGAAAGACTGACCTGTCCACTGCAGCCGGCTTGGTGACCTTCTAGGTAAGACTCACTGATTGGGAACCTGTTTTGGGCCCTTGGGTTTTGCTGAATAAATGAACCAGGACTTTTTGAGGAGTCCTGAAGTCAACTTGTTTTCTGGAGATTTGCCTTTTTTGTCTTGAAAGTTGTGTCAAAATACAACTTTTAGCTAGCTAGGGGTGATGGCAGTCTGGATTCTGGTTAATTGGTGTGCCTCTAGCAAAATTCTGAAAGTGATAAAGGAAGAAAAAGCATCTTATAGTGGGATGTTTTCCTAAATTTAGGGGTCAGCACTCTCAAAAGAGACTTTGTTACAAGACTGTCACAAGAAGTAGAAGTAATTAAAAAAATCACTTGGATATGAAAATGCATGTAAATGTTTTAGTATTTAAAGTATTTAGCATGAGACAGGGCACCGTGGCTATGCCTATAATCCTAGTGCTTTGGGGCTTATAATTCTAGTGCTTTGGGAGGCTGAGGCGGGAGATTCTTGAGGCCAGGAGACCAGCTGGGCAACATAGCAAGATCCCCATCTGTACATAAAAATTAAAAAAAAAAAAAAATTAGCCAGGCCTGGTGGCAAGCCTGTAATCCTAGCTGCTCAGGAAGCTGAGGTAGGAGGATTGCATGAGCCTAGTAGTTCAAGGCTGCAGTGAGCTTGATCACACCACTGCACTACAGCTAGGGCCACAGAATGAGACCGTAGCTCTAAAAATAAAAAAATAGGCTGGGTGCAGTAGCTCACACCTGTAATCCTAGTGCTTTGGGAGGCCAAGATGGGAGAATTGCTTAAGGCAGGAGATCAAGACCAGCCTGGGCAATGACAAAACCCCAGTCTCTACAAAAATTTTTTTAAAAATTAGCCACGCGTTGTGGTGTGTGCCTGTAGTCCCAGCTACCGGGGAGGCTGAGGCAGATAGATCACTTCATTCCAGGAATTCGAGGTTGCAGTGAGCTATGCTTATGCCGCCACACTCCAACCCAGGCAACAGAGTGTGACCCTGTCTCAAAAAAAGAACTTAGCATGACTTATATGGAATTGGAGACTTAAAAATTGTAAATGGCTTCCTCTCTGTTAGTTTTAAGCATATGATTTTTCTTTTACTCTAATTAATATTTTTCAAATATAGATGTTGTCTAGTAGAGCCAGTTTTGTTAGTGTAGCAGGTACAGTACACTGTACCTTTTGTCTGCATATAAAGTAAACTTCTCATATGTTAAAAGACCAGCTGTTTTTGAGTGAACTATTGCTCTTTACAGTTTTCATCATTTTCACCACTATACAATTATAGTAGCTTTTAATCTCAAGATCCAGTTTTGGGGAATGCTTTTCATTGTATTAATTAGTTATACATATATTTGCTAAAAGCTTTGATTTATCTTGACAGCTGAGATTAGGAATTGTGTTGGAGTGTTGACTTCATTATAATGTAGTAGATATGGATAGATTCTTAGTATCCAAGATTATTTTATCAGTAGATAATTTTCCTTCTGATCTTCTAATATACTTGAATGACATGTTGAAGGTTCCAGTATTTACTTGATTCCAACACACATTATGTTCACATTTTACTTTCCTGGAAGACAGGATGCCATTAGTAAGCATTATGTCATAGTTTCATTGGTAAGTTTTTTCCTTTCCTAGAACACTAGGAACATGAAATAATGCATTTTATAATCACTGGCATCTTATATTTAATGAAATTTAGAATAATTAAAAAACTTTTGTAACCAGTGAATTTTCCAAATTTGCCTTTGTACTCTGGAGGAAGTTTGTTATTGAATGGAAGCCTATTAAGAGTGATATTTTTCCTTATATTAAGTGGAAATTAACAAAATGTTTGTTTTACAAATTTTAAAAGATGATTAAGTGGTGGGTCTGCTGTTTGGAAATTATACTTGGTAGTGTGTTAACTTTGTATACGTGATAATAGCTTTACAAATGCTTTATTTCCAACTTCTTAAGTTTAAATGATTAGGGCGAATTGCTCCCCCCGTTTTTTTCTGTACACAATATTGTTAACATGGTGTAATTGATTTTTCAGTACATCTTAATTAGTCAATTATAATTTAAAATCCACCCAACAAGCTTCCTCGTTTTCACCCTTATAAGTCCTTACATTTTGGTCTCTTCTGTAGAGGAGATTTGAGGAAAGAGGACAGGGAAAAGAAAACCCGCTGTTTGGGGCTTCAGTTGTGCCAGTAACTCAGAAATGCAACAAAATTCTAAACACATTTAGCTAGATACATTGTATTTTATTTTCAACACACGATCAAAAACAACTCAGCAGGTCAAATATAGGTCACTTACTAAGCAGCATAGATTTGATAAATGATTGACAAGTGAAGGAATATACGGCTTTGAAAGTAAACTTGGTATCAGAAATGGATTAAACCCATTTTTTCATCTTCTCTACTGGAAAGCCACCATAGTAATAGTGTTTCCAGTGCTTTGGCATGGCTTTCTGCTGGATAAAAGTTTAGTTTGGGCCAGGCGCAGTGGCTCAAGCCTGTAATCCTAGCACTCTGGGAGGCCAAGGCTGGCGGATTGTTTGAGCTCAGGAGTTCAAGACCAGCCTGAGCAAGAGCGATATCCCGTCTCTACTAAAAATAGAAAGAAATTAATGGACAACTAAAAATATATAGAAAAAATTAACCGGGCATGGTGGCGCATGCCTGTAATCCCAGCTACCTGGGAGGCTGAGGCAGGAGGATCGCTTGAGCCCAGGAGTTTGAGGTTGCTGTGAGCTAGGCTGACGCCAGGGCACTCACTCTAGCCAGGGCAACAGAGTGAGACTCTGTCTCAAAAAAAAAAAAAAAAAAGGTTTAGTTTGTTTGTTTTATGAAGAAATAATTTTCTTGATTTGTCATGGGTAAAAGATAATGAAAGCTATTTTTTTAAATTGTTGAAAAGGTTTTTGGGGGAGCAACTGGGATGGGTGACAGGCAATATTTTCTAAGTAATCAAGGGAAATATATTTAAACTTAGATATTAAAATAGACATAGTCTCAGATTTATAAGCAGCTAAAAAGAATCATTAATGGTTGCTTTCTATAGACTTTTGGATACCTTTGTGAAGTTTATATGATCTGTAGAATGTTAACTGGCTAAAGATGTTCTTTTACCTAGATAGCCAACTAGCTGGCTATTCATTTAAAATTTAGGGAAGTGGGGCACCCGAGAAAAGGAAATTTCTAGGCAGTTACAGTGCAAGTATTAAATTCTAAACAGCCTAAAGCAGTGAGATTTGCCTTAAATTATTTTGAAGTTTGGATGTAGTGCTTTCAAACTCTGTAACTGACACTGCCTTGGGCATGTCAATCTTTCTGACAGCATTCTGCTCATGGGCCATCCCCCTGATAGACTATCCCTTGCCCCAGGGTTGGGCAGACCAAGATTTTTCTCTTGTAACAGGTGACCTACTGCCAAAAAGGATTCTATCTGGCCGGGAGGCGGTGGCTCACGCCTGTAATCCTAGCATTCTGGGAGGCCGAGGCGGGCGGATCCTTTGAGCTCAGGAGTTTGAGACCAGCCTGAGCAAGAGCAAGACCCCGTCTCTACTAAAAATAGAAAGAAATTGGCCAAACAATTAAAAATAGAAAAAAATTAGCCGGGCAGGGTGGTGCATGCCTGTAGTCCCAGCTACCTGGGAGGCTGAGGCAGGAGGATTGCTTGAGCCTAGGAGTTTGAGGTTGCTGTGAGCTAGGCTGACGCCACAGCACTATAGCCTGGGCAAGAGAGTGAGACTCTGTCTCAAAAAAAAAAGGATTCTGTCACCCTTCCCTCCTTCCTGAAGCTCTCATCCTTGCCTTATGGAAGGCAGGGTTGGAGAGGAGCCAATGTCAAGGGGCAGAGGAGGAGAAGACAAAGTTCATCGCACATCATCCTGACCTTCTAAAATGAGGCCTTTTGACAGTAATGACGCTTGGCAGTGTGGTCTGTGGTGGCAGCATGTGGCATTGGCAGCAAGGGAGAATTTGAGTAAAAGAAGGGGAGAAGAAAAACCTCTCCTGCCACCTCTTCCAGAGTCCTTGCTGTAATTTTCACTCCCTTCATTGTCATTTTACATACCTGTCTTTTCACTCTCACCTCCAACCCTTGATCCTGACCCTGCTTTTCAGCTCCATCCCTTTATTCCCTCCAATCCCGTGATCCTTATTCCTAGCCCTTGTTCACATTCATAGCTACATACTGTCTCTTCTCCATGTGTTTTCTCAACCACCCGGTCCGTGTCTGGTTGGGGATTGCTCCCATTACAGCAAAGTGAGGTTTGGTAGTTGGACCTGGGTTCGTATCACTCCTTCACTTACTGAACTAGTTGGGTAATGCAGGCACTAGACATGGATAGACAGTTACTGCTTGACAGTCATCCAACAGAGATGATGTGTGAAGTACCTACGGAACCTGGTTCTTAGTAGTTATTTAACCTTTTCATCTTTCCCCTTCATCATCCAGCTAATAGAAACATAGTGGTAAGTGGTTAGTACAGTGTTACTGACATGGCCCTGGTGCTTTGACAGTTTGCTACTACATTAACAGGTTAAAAGGATACTTGGTGAGTAATCCTGGAAGATAATATTATTGCTGGGAAAATGCTAGACACTTTTATTCCACAAACTTGAGTAATTCAACATATATATAAATTGAAGGCTGCCTTTACACTAAAGTCTGTATTTACACTATCCTATATTTTTGAAGAATGATATTCCACATGCATGAATTTTTCCATATATTGCAAAACTTACCTACTTTTCAAACTTTTTGGCCTTGGGATTCCTTTACACATTTACAAATTATTGGTGACTCTAAAGAGCTTTATTGTGAGTTACAGTTATCAGTATTTAACATATTAGAAGTTAAAAATTCAAGAAAAATCTTAAGCATTGTATTTATTCATTAA
>NW_012135414.1:745194-751559 GCF_000956105.1 Propithecus coquereli
TAGGAAGCTTTCTATCCTAAAATAGTTTTTTTTGAGACAGAGTCTTGCTGTGTTGCCTGGGCTAGAGTGCTGTGGCGTCAGCTTAGCTCACAGCAACCTCAAACTCCTGGGCTCAAGCAATCCTCCTGCCTCAGCCTCCCAAGCAGCTGGGACTACAGGTGCATGCCACGACGCCTGGCTAATTTTTCTATTTTTGATAGAGACAGGGTCTCACTGTTGCTCAGGCTTAAACTCCTGACCTTAAGCGATGCTCCCAGGGTGCTAGGATTACAAGTGTGAGCTACCACGTGCAACCTCATTATTTCTAACAGTTCTGGGAGTTGACTGGACTCAGTGAGCTGATTTTCCTCTGGGGTCTGTTATGTGGTTGTAGTCAGACAGTGGCTGGGGCTGAAGTCATCTTGAAAGCACACTTACGTGTCTGGAGGCAGATGCTGACTGTCAGCTAGACTTCAGCTGGATTTCCTCACAGCATGGTGGCTGGCTACCAAGAGTGAGCCAAAAAGACCAGAAGTCTGTGTCCCCTTTTTATGGCCTAGCTCACAAGTTACATAGTGTAACTTTTGCTGTAATGGTTTTTTTTTTTTTTTTTTTTTTTTTTGAGACAGAGTCTCACTCTGTTGCCCTGGCTAGAGTGAGTGCCCTGGGGTCTCGCTCTTGCTCAGGCTGGTCTTGAACTCCTGACCTTGAGTGATCCTCCCGCCTCGGCCTCCCAGAGTGCTAGGATTATGGGCATGAGCCACCACGCCTGGCCATAAACTTTATTTTTTAGAACAGTTTTAGACTTATAGAAAAATTGTGAAGATAGTATAGAAGTTTCCATATACCCACAGCTAGTTTCACTATTATTAACATCCTGCATTACTGTGGTACATTTGTTATAATTAACAAACCATTATTGATATGTTATTATTAATTAAAGTACGTTTTTTATTCAGATTTCCCTAGTTTTCACCTAATGTCCTTTTCTGTTCCAAGATCCCATCCAAGATAGCACATTACGTTTAGCCATCATGTCTCCTTAGGCTCCTCTTGGCTGTGACAGTTTCTTATATTTTTCCTTGTTTTTGATGACTTTGATAAAGTATTGGTCAGGTATTTTGTAGAATCTCCTACAATTGGTTTTGTCTGATGTTTTTCTCATGATTAGACTGGGGTTATGGGTTTTGGGGGAAGAGAACACATAAGAACCATTATTATCACATCAACATGTGATACATGCTAACGTGCATACTGTCAACATGACTTATAACTCCTTTATGTTGATCTTGGTCACCTGGCTGAGATAGTATTTGTCAGATTTCTCCACTCTAAACTTCTCTTTTTCCTTCCCATTCCTTACTACACTCTGGAAGGAGGTCACTATGCATACCCCCACTTCCAGAGTGGGGAATTATGTACCACCTTCTTGAGGATAGAGTATCCACATAAATTATTTGTAATTCTTGTGCATGGGAGATTTGCCTCCTGTATTTATTTAATCAGTCATTTATTTATATCAGTATGGATCCATGGATATTTATACTTTAGAATATAATCGAGTACTGATTTATTCATTTATTTTTGCTCAAATTGTTGCGGTTTTGGCCATTGGGAGGTCTTTTTCCTGTTGGTACCTCTATCTCTTTTACATAATCCCATTTTCATGGGTTTTTGTTTGTTTTCAAGCACTTCCTTACTTTTGATGCTGCAAGATACACCAGGCTTGTAGCATATTTCCTGCCCCAGGCTTAGAAATCGCCATTTTGTCCAAAGAACCCTGGCTCCTTTCAGAATAGTTTTTAGTTGTTGTTTGTTTGTTTGAGATAGGGTCTCATTCTGTTGTCCAGGCTAGAGTGCAATGATGGCAGTGATGTCATAATAGCTCACTGCAATCTCAAATTGCTGGGCTCAAGCAATCCTCCTCCCTCAGCCGCTGAGTAGCTGGGACTACCGGCATGTACCACCACGCCTGGCTAATTTTTGTATTTTTTGTAGAGATGGGGTTTCCACTATGTTGCTCAGTCTGGTCTTGAACTTCTGGCTTCAAGCAATTCTCCCAGCTTGGCCTCCCAAAGTGCTAGGATTATAAGCATAAGCCACCATGCCCAGCCCAGAATAGTATTCGAAAGTGAGATCTGGACACTAGGAATGCTCAGAGTGGCATTGTTTTACATTTTTTGCAAATCTCTTTAATATCTAGTTTAATAGAAAACAGCTGGATTCTCATACCTGCTTTTGCATTGAGTTTGTTGCAATATGCTATTATGATTAAAGTATACCAAGAGAATCTACCATCACACAGATATATAATTGGAAAAGGGGAGAGTATTTTGTAACTTTTTCAGATAATTTTGGATATTCTTCTCTGATACTATACCAAAGCTCCACAAGTGGTATTTTCTTAAGTGGTTAGTTGCAGTGTGGAATCTGAAACTGTGGAATCTGAAACTATATCAATGAACTTTTCATATTCTGTTGCATTAAAATACATTACTTTATATCTTGAACTTTGAATGAATTTTTTTTACCTATACCTTATTTTGCAACATCGTTAAGGTTACATGGATTGATTTCAGTGAGTTATGCACAATTTCCAATTGTTGACACATTTATTATACAGTATAAAAAAATCGTGTTTCATTATTATCACCAGAGATCTCATCAGAAGTATTTGAGCATTTGGAAGCTGTCAAGCTCACTGTGACAGATACAAGTTTTCCAAAATTCTAGCTTTCACCTGAAAGCTCAAATTTTATTGTTGGCAACAAGTACAGTATGTTTTATTTAAAATGACAGGCTTACTTCATTCATTTTCAAGAAAATGTCCGCTAAATACTTTAAATAACCATAGTTTGTTGTTCATTCTTTCAGGTAAAAATGGTGTCCCATGAAAAAAGTGGTTGGTTGAGCTCACAAGTCAAAAATGCACAAGTGTTTTTCCTTGAGGCAACATTGTATTTCAGAATGCAGCACTGTTACTTCAGGTGTACTTCCCATTTCAGCACACAGAATATTTGAAAGACATGTAATCAAGAGACAAGACTTAATAACAACGGTGTAGGATAGGGGAGACTAGGTCCCCAGTGGAGTTAGCATTCAGGTAGTAATGTCTATGTCCATCACAGACATCAGAGACAGCATTCTGGCCAGATTGTTGCTGCTGCCTGGCTTAGTTTCTGCCCAGCTCAACCTCAGGTATCCGCTCCTTTGCATCAGTTGTGTGACCAAGCCAATAACCTTTTAGTAAATTACTTTTATAGTTAACTAGGATCAGTTTCTAACTAGGATCAGCAACTAAGAACTCTGGCTGATACTGTGCTTAAACTTAAAAAAAGAAAAAATTTTAAATTTTTATGGAAGTTATCTGAAAAGTAATGATAGTCTTTAGTCCAAAATTATGTGCCTTGTGGTTAACCTTTCGGATGAGTTGGAGTAATCATAACATCAGTTATGAGCATTCACTATTCAACACCTACTTTCTAGCCAAACTGGATACATTGCTTCCCCCACCTCAAACCCCTCTACATCTTTACCTCTGTCTAGAATGTACTTTCCATCTCAGTTTGTCCAAATCCAAACCTAGGCCTAACTCTGTTGTCAGTGCCACCTTGAAGCATTGGAAATAACCTTGCCTTCTCCAAGCCACTCAGTATACTTCACCTCTTATGTGGCACTTAATGCTTTCTACTTTGTAATATTGTTATTTGTGTGTGTCTTATTTCCACTAAGCACCTGTGACAGTTAATATTACGCCATACAAATCTGTGCTCCACAGCACTTAACCTTGAACAGAGTAAGCAATTCAAAACATAAGATGAATGAATTTTTATACCAAATACACAAGTGCCTTTATGGGCTGTTGAGATCTTCTGGGCTGTGTAGCCCTGTCACTACGTGGCTCCACGCTGCTGGGCCTCTTTCCTCCCTTGGTGGGTCAGCTGTTTCTTTTTGCAGCTGTCCTAAGTTAAGCAGCCACTCCTGCCCTCGTTCTAGAGTTGCTATTGCTCATCTCAGTTAAGTAACTAGAAAAACTTAAGCATAAATTTAAGCATTTCGTTTGTTTAAAACAAAAGACTGTGTGAGGGCTTGAGGGACTTTCCTATGAGGAAATCTTTCACACATAGGCTTTGAACTTTATTTTGGGTATTGTGAGACTTTCTGGTTTTTGGCTGATTTTAGAGATAGTTGAGATTCTCAGAAAAGTAATTATTGGGTAATATAGTGTTATATTTCATCTATATGCAGTAAAAGTTCGTTGAACAAATAACTTACTGAGCTGTGTATCAGGCACTTAGTGGGAAAGAGAGAAAATATAGCCCGTGCCCTCAATAGGCTGCTTTAGTAGAAAAGGTATCTGAATTTGCACTAGGAATGTAAGTAGGGCACTAATACCTTTTCTTATTCAGACTGAGTTATGATGCTCTAGGTCAGTTCATCCCTAGGAATTTTGGACTGGAAAACAAGGTGGCAAAGTGGGGACAGTTGGAGGGTAGGGTGAGAAGGTAAGGATTTCTGTCATTAGCTCGACTTCCTCAGTCATGCTCATCTTTAGTCACTGATGGATTTCCTTGTTTTATAGATCTAATCTGTTCAGTGTCTGAGCCAGCCCTGACAGAGCAGAACCAGAAATATTATGACATTAGTCGTGCTGACAGGTCTAGTATCTGGGGTTAACCCTGAGCATCCCTGTGCCTGCCTAGTCCCAGCCTTCCCCTACTGCCACTTTGCTGGTCATACCAGAGCAATGAATGGATGTTCCAGGACTCCACTCTGCCTGACTTGGAGCACTGTCAAAAATCCTAGCCTTCTTCACTGGGACTTTGCCTAGTTTTGCTCTCGGGAATTTATTTTCATCTATATCATCTCTACAGGTGGAGGAAATGTTCTGTTCAGTTATTTTTCTGCTAGGGTTTTATCTAGATTGGGTCTACTGAATGTTAAGAATTCCTTAGAATGTGAAATCGTTTTCTGCAGGTAGCAACTTTGCAGGTCTTGCCTGGCATACAAGCAGCAAATTACTTGATGTTATGGAAGATGTTGCTTGAGTATGGATGTACTTTTCTTTATGAACTAAGTATATTATTGAAAAGTGTGTGCGTATGTCAACAAATGAGTCAAATAGTTTAAAATGTGCTGTTAACGGACTTGTTCTCCTAGGACACAAACTTTTTTTTATTAGCCTGAGTAAAGCATTATTAGGAAAGTAAATATATTGAGAAACAGTCAACTTTTGATTATTCATGTTAATGTAATAAGCAGCACTGTGAGTGTATTTTCTTAATTATGTTTAGTTTTGTAATTACTAAATATTTGCCTTTGCAGATAACAAATACTGTACCATACACTTGCTTTGGGTCAGACACAGTTATTATACAAATTGGTGGATCACTTGCCACAGCTCCTCCAGCTATATAGACCTATATTGTCACATTTTGAAACATTTTTCCTTAGCTTGAAGGCTTCAGACAGGCAGCTTTGGGTAAACCGCCTATATTCTCAGCATGCGCTCTCCTAAGGCTTTTAGGATGGACCTCTGACTTTGCTAGAGTTGCTTGAGAGTTTTGAATAACAGTGATCTTGATTCATGATTCCCTTTCATCAGAGCAGAACAGCAAATTGTATATCTCCCAGAGTAACTGAATTTTTAAAATACTCCTTCTAGATCCAAAAAGGATTTAAAGGTTTTAAGGTACCTATGTTATTTAGGTTTTCTGGGATATGTAATTTGAACCTGATGTTTGATTGTGTGGCAGAGATCCAGCATGAACCAGGTTAAGGTAAAAGGGGGCATTCATTGGCTCATGAAACTAAGAAGTCCTAAGGTGATGCTACCTGCAGTCATGGCTGGCTCCCAGAGTCTTGATATCATCAGGACACTGTGTTTGGTACTGCCTTTTTCTCAGATAGGCAAAAATGGTCACCCTCAGTGCTAGATTTATTCTCCCTCACACCTTGTTATTTTGGTGAAAAGGGTATTTCTTTGTTGATAATACCAACAGAAGTCCCTAGGACAGACTCTGATTATCATGACTTGGGTCACATACTCATCTCTGAAATAATCACTGTAATCAAGGGGAGTGAATACCAAGTTGGCGAGGCCTCCCTGGACCGTCTGTCCCTTCCTGGACTCACAGGTTTGGGGCAGTCTGATTTGTACTGCATGGACTAAGAATAGGTGGGAAGTGATTTCCTCTGAAGATGTAATATTCAGAACAACAACAAATAAAGCAAAGGATAGGTCCGTCGAAGATAGTATTTAAAAGTTGATTTGTGGGAAAATGATAACAAGTTTCACATTGTTGCAGTTACTTAGTGCTGTGTAACAAATCATCTTGAAACTCAATGGCTTAAAACAACAAAAAAAATTTTTTTTTTTTTTTTTT
>NW_012135414.1:752377-786916 GCF_000956105.1 Propithecus coquereli
CGTGAGCCACAGCGCCCGGCCACTTCTAATGGTTTTGCATCTGTGTTTCTTCTGAGGACTGCCTTGGGGTGACTGGCATCACTGTGTGCATGGGCCGGGGGAGCCGGAAGGGCCTGGCAGTTTACATCACCCTGGGGAGGCTCTTAGCTGTTGAGTGACTGATGCAGGGCTGTGAAAGCCCAGTACCTTTGCCTTGAGGTGGCTGAAACTCAGAGGCGTTATTTATACTCCAGTGCTCTCCTGTTAAATCGGGCTAAGGCTGGGATTCTGCCCAAAAATCATACCGTTGCTTGGCTGCTGCTGCTGCTTTTTTCTGCTCCCCTATTCCCAGTTTCCCCTGGGAGCACCTTGATAAAAAATCACTTGAATCCTCTCATGGTCTGCTTCTGGGGAACCCTAATTAAAACAATATGAATCTAAGTCTTCTTCATATTCATAGTCTTTGGAATCACTTTTAGGCATCATAGTTAATACACTGCTATTTCCAACTCATTCTTGGAATATTAACTTTTGGTCCATTGGGATGGCTAAAACGTATATTTAAAATGATGCTAGTGTGTCCACTGCATGTCTCCTTTGTTTTAACGGATGGCTCCATTCTGACCTTAATTGAGTTATGCTTGTGTTACTAGATATTAAATAGCTCATCTTAAAATTTAATCAGTGCAGTCACAGCAATAGTTGTTTTACTGTGCATGAATCATTCTTACTGATCCATTCAGAAAGACTGGTCAGTATTTAGTTTAATCACATTGCCTGGCATGTGATGCAGTAACTGTTTATTTCAATATTGTATCATAGGAAGCTTTCTATCCTAAAATAGTTTTTTTTGAGACAGAGTCTTGCTGTGTTGCCTGGGCTAGAGTGCTGTGGCGTCAGCTTAGCTCACAGCAGCCTCAAACTCCTGGGCTCAAGCAACCGTACTGCCTCAGCCTACTGAGTAGCTGAGACTACAGGCATGCACCACCACGCCTGGCTAAAAAGAGACGGAGTCTCGCTCTTGTGGAGGCTGGTCTCAAACTCCCCTGACCTCAAGCAATCCTCCCGCGTCAGCCTCTCAGAGTGCTAGGATTATAAACATGAGCCACGGTGCCCAGCCATATAAGCCTTTATCTTTATTGGGGTTATGTTTCGCTACTTCGGTAGCCTGTTATCAAAGGTGTCTGGGCCCTGGAAATTTTTCCTCACAATGGTGCTTGTGGGACCGCAATTTTCTTGCTGTTTTTATTTTTTCTATAGAAAGTAGGGATTGAACATAAAGAGTTTGACATTTTAGTGGATGACCTTTGATGGAAAAAGGTGGTGATTTCTTATAATCAAGACAACTGACATTTTAAAAAGCAAGCTATTGTCGTCTTATAACTTTTGCTGCTTGTTGCAAAAGAAAAGCATTGAACAGACTATTACTATCCTTTTACATTGGTATGCTGGGTTGAAATACAGTTTATTTGGAAAGTAAATTAGTCTTTTATGTCCCCTCTCATCTATTAAGTCAGGATAATAATTCCTACCTGGCAAGGTTGTTTTGAAGATTAGAAATAATGTAAATAAGAAGTGCTCAGCACAATGACTGGTGAGCACATAGAAGGCTCACAATAACAGTAGTTACTGTTATTTTATTTTTACCGCTACCTCTATTACTATCACCACTGAGACTGCTACTGCAGTGCTGGCTCCATTATCCACAGTAGGAGGGAAAGCGATGCACCAACTGTCTGGTGCTTCTTGTTTTTCCCTAATAGGGCCCAGATTTACGTGGTCCCTTAGTTGTTAGAGCAACTCTGAGGCTTGCAACAACTCCCTGTTTGATTAATTTTGCTTCTCAAACCGGAATGTTTCTTCCCTGTTACTGCTACAAAATAATTACTTCTTTGGAACTTGGCACTTATTAGTTTTTGAATTTACTTTCTAAGGCAGGGCTACAGACTTGTGAGCAGTAATTGCACTTTGTTTCATCTCCCTAAACCTTGAGCTCTGTGGTCCCTGAGTGAGTTGGGTGGGGCTCAGGGATGTGTGTGCTGCTGCCTGCCACTGTTGGCCCTCTCCTCCCAGCAGGGAGTCTTGGTAAAGCATCATCAGTGGGAAAGTGTGTGTTTTAGAGATCTGTTTTGTAGTTGGAAATTCTTCAAAGGTAAACAAACATAGGAAGCAAAAGAGTATGGCCGACATGTGGCTGCTGCATTGGTGCATTTTGCCATTCCAATAGTTAGTTACTTTCCAGGTATAACGAAATGGCATCTCACTTGTCACAGTAGACACTTGGTTTTTATGGATTTAGAGTTTGCCATTTCAGTTATTTACCAGGATCCTGAACAACTTTATCCTATTTCATAAGGCTGGGGCATTAGAGCAAGTGGTTGTGCCTGGCAAGCTGCTTGACATCCCTGTTGCCTTCCACTTGCAGTAATTCTTGTGAAATGCCAGAATGGTATTTGTGAATTTGGAGATTTGCAAAGTTATATACCTTTAGAATGCCAAGGATCTACTATGTTTTTTAAAATTTAATTTTATAAAAATTAATATGTATATATTTATGTATTTAAAACCACATAGTTCCATAAGGCATATAGATTAAAAACACAAAAACAGCAGTTCCCTGTCCCAGACGTTCTTTTCTCCATCAATTTCCCACTCCTCAGAGGCAGCCATTTGCAGTTGTTTCAGCTGTTTCTTCCACTACTGACTTCTGTATTTCTAAATAATATGCTACTATTTTTTGAGATAGCCTATTTCAGATAGTATTTCTGGACTAATAGGAAAAGAGAGGACTAAACTCTATTAACACCACTTCTCCTCTGTCCTTCCAATGCAAATTTGCCTTTTCTCACCCTCCCAGTATCTCAGATTTGGTTTGGTGTTCATATTATCATGCCTATGTAAATATTGCCTACAAATGAACTGCAAACAACCTTTTATTTTTCCTACAGTTAATTATTGCTCCATGTTTAAATTGTCTTGTTTTTTTAACAACCTGTCTTCACACCGTGATGGAACTGTTAAATTCTTAGCACTGTCAGCCACATCAGATGATCTGTCTATTGCTTTTTCTCACTCCCCTTCGAAACCTCCTTCCTATAATCCTCCATCCTGCTCCCGTCTCAACTGCTCGCTCTCCAGGCCTGCTGCTTAGTTGTCATCTTGGGCTACATCATCATCCTTGGATTCTCTTTGCCTGTCTTTTATGGTAGCTCTCCTTTTTCCTGCATTCTTTGTTTTCTTTTTCTTAGTTTATTCCCAGCTTTCTTAAGCACAACCTTTAGTCTCTTCCTGAAAAGGGATAAACCTCTGGGTTCGTGCTTGTGTGAAAATGCCTTAGTTTATCATCATAACTGATAAATAGTTAGGCTGAGTGTGGACTTCTAAGTTGGAAATGATTTTCTTGGAGAATTTTGAAGGAAGTATCACTCCTAACTTTCAATATTGCTTTGGCAAAATCTAATTTTAATTTCTGATTCTTTGTAACCAGCAAACTTCTGCCCACCCTCCCTTTTTCAGGACATTTAATCCCAAATGTTGTAAAATGTCACTGTAATGAGCCTAGTATGGGGACTTGTTTCTTCATTCATACTGTTGAATACTTAGTGGGGCATATTAGTCTTTATAAGCAAATTCTTCAGTTCTGGAAATTTTTATTTTATTTATTGATTTATTTATTTATTTCATTTTATTTTTTTGAGATAGGGTCTTGCTGTGTCACCCAGGCTAGGATGCAGTGGCATGATCATAGCTCACTGTAACCTTGAACCCCTGGGCTTAGACAGTCTTCCCACTTCACTCTCCTGAGCAGGTAAGACTATAGGTAGGTGCACACCACCACACCCAGCTAATTTTCTCTCTCTCTCTTTTTTTTTTTTTTTTTGTAGAGATGAGGTCTCACTGTGTTGCCCAGGCTGGTCCCGAACTCTTGGCCTCAAGTGATCTTCCTGCCTTGGTCTCCTAAATTGCTAAGGTTACATAGGCATGGGCTGCTGTGCCCAGCCAGTTCTGGAAATTTTTAAAATACTGTTTCTTAAATCATTTTCTCCCTCTGTTTTCTGTCTTTCTCTTTCTATAGTCAGATTGGACCTCATTAATCCTCTTTTTCTCTTTTTTTAATTTTTAAAAAATTTTTATAGATTTAGGGGGTAAAAGTGCAGATTTGTTACATGGATATATTGCGTAGTGGTGAAGCCTGGGCTTTTAGTGTGCCCATCCCCTGAATAGTGGACGTTGTACCCAGTAGGTAATTTTTTATCCCTCATCCCCCTCTCACCCTCCCACCTTTTGGTGTCTCCGGTGTCAGTTAGTCCACTCTGTATGTCCGTGCTTACCCATTGTTTAGCTCCCACCGTAAGTGAGAACACATGGTATTTGTCTGTTTCTGAGTTATTTCACTTGCAATAATGGCCTTCAGGTCTATCCATGTTGCTGCAAAAGACATGATTTCATTCTTTTTTATGGCATACTAGTTAGTATTCCATGATACATACATATATAACATTTTCTTTTTCCAGTTATCCATTGATGGACTCTCTTTCTTATTCATTCACTTTTATTTCTCCTTTGCCTTCCCTGTGAAATCTCTTCAACGATTCTCTTCCAACCCTTCTATTAACTTGTAAATTTTTTTGTTATTTTTAATTTCCAGTAGTTTTCTTTTTCCCTGAATATTCGTCTTTTTTTAAAAAAAATTATATTTTCTTGTTTCATGGATGTGGTATCTTATCTCTGAGGATGTTAATTATAGGTATTTTTTCCCCTTTTAGTTTTCTTTTTTTTGCTCTGCATTGTTTCCGTTTCTTCCAAATGCTTTTTTTCCCCCTGTCTGTATGGTAGAGTGTTTTTTCATCCAGATTGTGGTGCTCCCTAACTGTTCATATTTAAGAGTGAAGCATGAACTGATTGGAAGCTGAATGGATGGATAGGCCTTGAGGACTAGTAGGTTTCACCATAGGAAAATTAGATGGAGACCCAAGTATTCTGTTGGAGAGACTCCCCAAACATCAGTTTCTACAGAGAGGAATCTCCAGTCTCCATGGGAGGTATGAAGAATCTCCAGTCTCTTTGCTAGTCTTACGGTTGCTGAGCAGGTAAAGGGGTTGAAGGTGGCAGGTGAGGAGGGGCGTCTTATCTTCTGTATGCAGACTTAACTTAAAGTTTGTTTACAGCATAGTGCCTGATTCTGACCTCAGGTAGCACCTGGCATCGTAAGTACAGAGTCTCTGCTTCAACCTCAAAGGCTTCCACACTCCCTACCCCTGCCCAATCCTGTCAGAAGCAGCTGCCCCTTCTTTGTCTCCTGTTGCACCTTATGCTTCCCCTATCATAGCACCTATAAGACTTTATTTGCTTGTAGCCTGTTTATTAGTCTGTTTCCCCTGAGGGCAGGGATTGGATCTGTCTTGTTGATCATTTTGTTTCTTGTACCAGGCACATTAGATATTCAGTCTGTATATGTTTGAATCCCAGGGTTTAGCCATTATATTCAGCCTAACCTCCACCCCAGAAGACCAGAGGTTCACTCTGGAGAGGGGGGAACAGGATTTTTGACTCTTTGGGTCCCTCAGTGTCTGTAGGGCCTGTGAACAGAGGGCACCGAGGAGTGCCCCTTTGGGGTTATTGACTCTCTGTTCTAACTACATAATGAGGGTCTGTCATGAGCTCTAGCAAAGGATACTTTTAATCGGCAGTCATGCAGTTCCTAAGAAGTGTAGCAGTTTCTTGGACAAGAATAAGCAAGGTCTTGTTTCCAGTGAGTCCAGAACATGAAAATGTACAAATATTTAATGATTCCATACTCCACATTGGAAAAGTGATCCACTCAGAGGCTTTGTGGGCTCTTCTTTTTCTCCTTTGTAAATTCTAACTTTTCATTATGAAAAATTTTAAATATACAAAGTAAACTTTTGAAGCAAAGCCCAGACATCGTTGTTTCTTCTGTAACTATTTACATCTTTTAAAAATACTCTTTAAAAAAAATCGTAGTACCATTATCACAACTAAGGAAAAAAATAATAATAATTTCTTAATGTCATCAAAGACACATGTGATATTCTAAGCAGTCAGTTTAGTTAGTTCTGTAGAAGCCCTACAGTTCAAAAGGGACTCTAGGAGATCCTGTCTCGCAAAAGGGACTCCAAAAAAATGGTTTCGGACCAAGCTTATTCATCTCTTGTTTTTCTTTCCCCGTAATTTCTTTTTATGGAGGTATCATGTATTGTGCTTTCTTGAGGTATAATGTACATACCATAAAATTCCATGTTTTAAGTGTTCAGTTCAAATATTTTAATAAATTTATAAGGTGTGCAACTATGACCACAATAGAATTTTAGGCCGTTTCTGCCACCCCCCCCCCAAAAAAATGCCTCTTTGCATTTGCATTAATTTCCTAATCCCACCTCTAGCCACAGATGACCACTGGTCTACTCTCTTTATAGAGTTATCTTTTCTGTATGTGAGAGTTTTTTTAATCGGATAGACTTTCAGCCAGGCCTCCTGTCTTAGCCACACCTTCGCTCCACTTCCCCTGGCACCAGTCTCTGAGCTTTTGGGAGGGCAGTTTACATATGTCAAGTTGTTTTATCTCATGCCAGTTTAGGATTTTAGCTTTTTGGGTATGCTCCATCAGCATTCATTCACCTGCTCCCCTGCTTCCAAAATGCTATTGATGTCTCTTTTTTTTTTTCTTGTGGGCTTATACCTTTAAAACAGTAATAAAACCAAAAAACTTTAGTGTCTTTTTAATGGGGTTTCAGGACTGAGTAGTGGGCACATGCATGTGTGCAGTCTACTACCATCTATAACTGGAAATCTTCCCCACAAACATTGATTTGCCCTTTTCACTTATTTAAGGTTGTTAAGACTGGAACATTCCTCAGGGAATGCAGAACTCTAACAGACTTTTGTGGGATAGATACGCTGCCACCTACACATTGGTATTTACTAGACCCTCCGCGTTATAAGTGGGTCCCATGACGAGTGAAGGGGAGCCTGTACACAGCCAGTGGCTGAGCCCACATGCGTATACTTCCTGGGCTGATAGCTGGGTTGGCGTTTGCTCCTTATTTGACAAGTTCTTAGTGTATATGCCTGTCATCAGAGACATCACAAGCTTTAAAAGGTCCAAGCTTGGCTTTTCATCCTACCCTGTGTTCTGACTTTGACTTAAGCTTATCTAAGTCTTAACACTTTTCTTTCTTTGTTTTCCTGTAGGATCATGGATTTTCCTGGTCACTTTGAACAGATCTTCCAGCAACTGAACTATCAGAGACTTCATGGCCAGCTCTGTGATTGTGTCATTGTAGTGGGGAACAGACACTTTAAAGCCCACCGCTCTGTTCTGGCAGCATGCAGCACGCATTTCCGAGCCCTGTTCTCAGTGGCGGAGGGAGATCAGACCATGAACATGATCCAGCTGGATAGTGAGGTAGTGACAGCAGAGGCCTTTGCTGCGCTGATTGACATGATGTATACCTCCACCCTCATGCTGGGGGAGAGCAATGTTATGGATGTCTTATTGGCAGCCTCTCACCTGCATTTGAACTCTGTGGTTAAGGCATGTAAACATTACCTAACGACAAGGACGCTACCCATGTCTCCTCCCAGCGAGCGCGTTCAGGAGCAGAGCGCCCGCATGCAGCGCTCCTTTATGCTGCAGCAGCTGGGACTAAGCATTGTGAGCTCAGCCCTCAATTCCAGCCAGAGTGGTGAGGAGCAGCCAGCCCCCATGAGCTCGTCCATGCGCAGTAACCTGGACCAGCGGACACCCTTCCCCATGAGACGCCTTCATAAGCGCAAGCAGTCTGCAGAGGAGCGGGCCAGGCAGCGCCTCCGGCCCTCCATGGATGAGTCTGCCATTTCAGATGTTACACCAGAGAACGGGCCTTCGGGGGTTCATTCTCGGGAGGAGTTCTTTTCACCAGATTCTCTAAAAATTGTGGATAACCCTAAAGCCGATGGAATGACCGACAACCAGGAAGACAGTACTATCATGTTTGACCAATCTTTTGGTGCTCAAGAAGATGCCCAGGTGCCCAGCCAGTCTGACAACAGTGCCGGCAACATGGCACAGCTGTCTATGGCCTCTCGTGCAACTCAGGTTGAGACTAGTTTCGATCAGGAAGCTGCAACTGAGAAAAGTGGTTTTCAGTGTGAAAATCCTGAGGTTGGCCTTGGTGAGAAGGAGCACATGAGAGTGGTGGTTAAATCTGAGCCCCTGAGCTCCCCCGAGCCTCAGGATGAAGTGAGTGACGTGACCTCGCAGGCAGAAGGCAGCGAGTCCGTGGAAGTGGAAGGAGTTGTGGTCAGTGCCGAGAAGATAGACCTCAGCCCTGAAAGCAGTGATCGGAGTTTTTCAGATCCCCAGTCTAGCACGGACAGGGTAGGTGACATCCACATTTTGGAAGTCACAAATAACCTAGAGCATAAGTCAACTTTTAGTATTTCAAATTTTCTTAATAAGAGTAGAGGAAGTAACTTCAGCACAAATCAGAACAATGATGATAATATCCCAAACACCACTAGTGACTGCAGGCTGGAGGGCGAGGCCCCTTATTTGTTGAGTCCAGAGGCTGGGCCTGCAGGCGGGCCCTCTTCTGCCCCTGGCTCCCACGTGGAGAACCCATTTAGTGAACCTGCAGACTCCCACTTTGTTAGGCCTATGCAGGAGGTGATGGGCCTGCCGTGTGTGCAGACATCCGGGTACCAAGGAGAACAGTTTGGGATGGATTTTTCCAGGTCTGGTTTGGGTCTCCACTCCTTCTCCAGGGTAATGATAGGTTCCCCAAGGGGAGGAGCCAGTAACTTTCCATACTACCGCCGCATAGCTCCAAAAATGCCAGTTGTAACTTCTGTCAGGAGCTCACAGATCCCAGAAAATTCTGCCAGTTCCCAGCTAATGATGAATGGGGCCACATCCGCATTTGAAAATGGCCATCCTTCCCAGCCTGGCCCTCCACAGTTGACCAGGGCATCTGCTGATGTCCTGTCAAAGTGCAAGAAGGCCTTATCAGAGCACAATGTTTTGGTTGTGGAGGGAGCTCGAAAGTATGCCTGCAAAATCTGCTGCAAAACTTTTCTGACTTTGACAGACTGCAAGAAGCACATCCGTGTTCACACAGGTGAAAAGCCCTACGCCTGCCTCAAGTGTGGCAAGAGGTTTAGTCAGTCCAGCCACCTGTATAAACACTCGAAGACCACCTGCCTGCGCTGGCAGAGCAGCAATCTTCCCAGCACTTTGCTCTAGCTACGTGTCCTCACGAGACCATGGTGAGGCCAGTTGGAGGACTGAAACTAGAATCTCTTTTGGTAAGCAATGAATGCCACTGGGTTTGAGGCTTCAGGCTGCCCAGTGGCTCTTGCAAATTTCAGCAACTAATAAGTGGAGAACTAATACATGTAGCATTTGCGCTGCTGCATTTCTGAGTGAAGTGCACGCCTTGGGAGAGGGATGCAATCCCCGAAACCAAGTTCTTCCTTAGGATTGAGTAATACGGTCATAAAGTAATTTGTAACTGATGTTAAAAGTGGCACATTTAAAAATTAAAAAAATGAAGTGCAAAAGAATTTTTTTAGCAATTTTTGTAAAACTCTGTGAAGCATTTAATTAAATTTCCTATACCCTCTGATGGGAGTATTATATCCCTGTACAGTGATGCAAAATGCACTTACGTGTAACCAGTGGTGGCTTGGCGCCTGTCTGAAAAGAAGGCCCTTGAGGACGCGCCTGTCTGCCACAGATGCTTTAAAGTGTATCCTGAGCTAGTCCTAGGCCTCAGAAAGTACTGTATTTTTTATTGTTGTCTGATTTGCAGTCACAGACACTGCACTTTGATGGTGCTGACACTGGGTCCAGAGTGAGCATTCTCTTGGACTATTAGGTGTATATACTTTTGAATACATCACTGTTAGATAGATGTTTTAACAGTTTTTTCTGGTTTTAAAAACAAAGTTGTAAATGGAGTATGTACTTGTAGAAAGTGACAAGTAAGGTATTGTTTCTGTATGTGCTGTTTTAGCAGTATTTTAACCAACTTGTACTACAGATGTTACAGTTCCATGTTAGGAAGTCAGAAAAGAGCTAGTGTTTGTCTTTGTTCTGATGATGTGGAGTCATGTTTTGTGGGGTCTTTCATGGCACATCTCACCCAAGGACAAGCCTGTTCTCCGCTTCATTTCTTCACACTCCCCATATGGTATCTCTTCCAGGCCTAGAGTACCATTTTCAGTTACAAACTAACCAAAAATTCCACCCCCCCATGGGTTTTATTACTGTTATATGCTGTACTTTTAACAATATAGACCCAAAACTTTTATTGTTGTTGCTTCCCCAATCCTGTACTGAATGTTCAAAATTGTTTGAAATCCAAACACAGTAGTGTTCATGGATGTTTTCCAGGCTCCATAAGAGTTAGCCCATAGCACAGAAGTCACTAAGTAGCATCTGAGACTGTTGGGGAGGCATTCGGATCACTGCCCAGGGCCCTCTCTGGGCCCTCCGGCCTCACATCCCCAGCCCCACCTTGCCGTGGACCCTGTGCCATTGGGGCTGTTGGTGGCACCTGTGTAAGGCCAAGCCCTGGCTCATGTGTGTCCAGAGGAACAACACAGGTTAATGCATTTCTATAGAACTCATGAAGCGTCGGTTTAATTCATGCATGAAAATGAGTTCATTTTATTTTTTTAGACATCTTTCTTAGAGATACCAAATCATTGTGTGTAATTCAGAGAAATTATTAAGTTCTTGTGTTTAGAAAGCTTAAGTATTTATGTGGAGCCTAAAACAAAAATGAGTGTGTGTTTTCTCCTCTTAATTTAGTGTGTGCAGTTACACATCTGTGGATTAATTCATAATGTTCTAGAGGGGCTTGACGTCTCCCATGAATTGATTCCCGGGGAGGAAAGCCCAAAAGGAAACCTGCGATTCCTCTCCTTCTGAGTAGGCGTGGGAAAGAGGCCACTGGAGGATGTGGGATCCCCTGTGAAGTTGAGCTCTGTATACGGCTCATGGTACGCGTTCTGACATGATGTGAGGAGGCTCTGCATCCACCCCTCTTTGTGATGTAGGGACCAGTGTCTTCCAAGGAGATTGATACTGGGACTCAGGTGGGTCAGCATGGAAACAAGAGAGGCCCTGCCTGGGCCCAGGGAGAGGATCCAGTGACACCAGCAGAAAAGTGCGGCCCTCCTTCCCTTCCGTCTTGAGGAGGTGTGCCAGCAGCCTGCCTTTACCTCCCCTCGGCCATATGCAGACTTTGCTTTTGGGGCCTATCTCTGATACACGCGGGAGCCCTGCCTCTCCACTGCTAGATGGAACTTGGACTCTCTCATCTACCTCTTAGTCAGTCAATTTCTTGTGAGAAGCAAGCCTGTGGGCCAGTGTCCTTGTACATGCTGTAGCACTTAAAAAATAATTCCAAGGTTCCCTGGGAAACCAGTCCCAGGGTTCCTATGATCTGTAGTTTCTACCTGGATTGTAACTGGTATTGGGTACCTGAAATTTGATTGGTTAGCCTTAATTATAGCCTGGCATGATCATGTAGAATCCTTTCTGGTGATCAAATCATAAAGTTCTATCAAGGCACCCATGTCAGTGGTGCTATGCTGGTCACAATTTGAGATTTTGAAATAAAAAATTTGTCATATCCATGCCTCGAAATATGTGTTCTTTTTCTTTGCCTAAGTTATTAAGGTTGAAACAAAAAAAAGTGTTGTATCTCTTTCTCTGCTAGCCCTGCTTTGACTACTGCTTTTTTTAAACCAAACCTCTTAGAAGATAATGTTGTCGATTAGTAACAATTACTGGTCGTTTCCCTCAAATTATTCCTTTTGCCTTCCCCCTGCGTGCCTTTTCTGTCTCTGAGCTGTGGACATGTGTGAGATTCTGTTCTTGGTCCACCAGGTTGCTCTTAGAGGACCTGCCTCCCAAGTTGAAAACTCCACTGGCCACTTTGGCTTGGCCGAGGGCTTAGACTGGAAGCTGATTCCAGAGCACAGAGCAGGGCTTTGGCAATGGCGACGCTGCGGCCCGACTTTGGGGAGTGGGCGAGTGGTGATTAACCACAGAGCAGCCACCTGGGGGCAAGGGAGCAAAGTGTGCAGGTGCTGAAACTAGTTTTAAAATTAAGAAACCCACCTACCTGCAATTACTCTTGACCAAAAAAGATAAGTGTTTTTGTTTCCTAATTTTTGTTTCTTCTAATTAACTCTCCTTTACTGTATGTGCTCTTTAATTTTCCTGATGGTCTGTGTTTCAGATTCAAGTGCCATGGTCACACTGGGCTCTGCTTGTCCTGTCCTGGGTGAGGGACAAATGAAGGAACTGGGGCAGAGAGGATGAGGAGAGACGTGGTTCGGACAGGTTCTAATAATGAAAATGGTCAGGGGTGACGGCTGGTGGGAAGCAGAGCCAGGCATACCACTAGAAGCCCTGAGTTAGATGAGGTAAGCAGATGCTCTTTTTATTCTTTTTAGAGATGGGGTCTCACTGTGTCACCCAGGCTGGAGCGCAGTGGCTACTCACAGGTGGCATCATAGCTCACTCCTGGCCTCAGGCTCCCAAGGAGCTGGGACTCCAAGCACAAGCCGCTGCACTTGGTTTGATGCTTTTTCGTTAGCTTCCCCCAGGTACAGAACAAGAAAGTCTCTCAGAATTATTTAATAATGGCATTACATGTTTTGGGCTAGGCGTATCCAACCACAAAAGTGGCAAGCACATCTGTCAGCACCAGTCTTCCCTCGCAGAATCAGGACAGATCAGACTTTTCCTTGGCTCCCACCTGTGGGCACGCCTGACAGAATACCAGGGCGCCTTGTGCCTCCCGGCCCTGGCTACAGCTTCAGTTCACTGGGCATCGGCTCCCCTCTCAGGCCAGCCAGCAAGTTGTTAGCTGCCAACAAGGACATGGTGTTGCGAGTTCTGTAGGTGGCACTGCCAATGTGGGGCAGGATCACTGGAAAGAGAAGAGAGGGAGATAAGCAGCGTGGCTCAAGAGCCTTCAACTGGGCTCTTTTATCATGTCTTGGGTTAGCCAGTGAGAAAAGAGAAGCTGCCTCCTCATTCCGTGCTTTGCCTTCCCTCCTGCGGCCACTAAGCATTCCACCCCCCCAGGGCTGAGGCTCAGGGGAACAGAATAAAGGGACTTCAGGCTGCTGAAAGCCAGACACAATGTGATGAGAGGTTCATATCCTAAATACAAGAATGCTGGGACTAGCAGGGGTCTTGGAGCTGATCTAGACCCAGCCCTTCAGTTAACGGTGGTGTCGATTTAGCTTAGGAGTTTAGCACCGGCCACCCACACCCTGTGCCCCCGAAAATGATGCCACAGGGCCACAGGGTTTCTGATCTACAGAAATAACTCCAAGGTGGAATGCTGGACAGCACAGCTCCCTCTGGCCCCACTACAGGGCAAGTGAAGTCATTTGTCCCCAAAGAATTGCCAGCTGGGTGTGGTGGCATGTGCCTGTAGCCCCAGATACTTGGGAGGCCGAGGCGAGAGGATCCCTTGAGCCCAGGACTTTGAGTCTAGCCTGGGCAACACAGCAAGACCCAATCTCTTAAACAAAACAAAAAAACCTACTCTTTAGAAGCAGTATCCAGTACCTGGGTCCCTGAGCTAAATTCCCAGGCTTTGGGGGATGGGGCCAGTTTTCCTGGCTATGGCCAACAGTGCTGACATCACAGCTGGTGTTCCTTGCAGGCTGGGTGGGAGGCGGGAACAGTAGAGTTTCCAAGGGCTGCAATAATGGGAGCATTCACTGGGGAAGGCAGTTAAAGACCTCCTATTTGGTGTCCATGCCAGAATTTAAGTAAAGCACAGGGACTTGGCCCAGACAGCCTAAGGCCCTGACCACTCACAGTTAGTGTGAAGGCAGAAGCCACACCAGCTACCTGAATACAGAGAACTTATTACAAAGGATTATTAACTAGGTACAAAGTTGTTAACTAGGTAACTGAAGAGGCAAAAAGGGAAAACACTGAGGCAGTAGTTCTCTAAGTGTGGTCTCGGGACCGTCAGCATCAGTGTCATTTGGGAACTTGTTAGAAGTAGTCTTGGCCCCACCCCAGACCACTGAAGCAGAACCCTTTGGGCTGGGGCCCAGCAACGTGCATTTGATCAGTCACCCCCTCCTGGTGACTCTGAGGAACACAAAAGTATAAGACCCCTGGCACTAGGGTATCAGAGGTAGCAACTGCTCGAAGCGTCTACCACCCCAGGGATAGGGGGACAAAGGGAAGGGTGGGACTGCTGAAACCTAGAAGACTGAAGGCAGGGCCCCGCTGGAGTTGAAATTTAGACCTCTGTGGCTGTTGCTTGTGTCTCTGAGGAGGGCCCAACGGGACTGGTTAACTGAGTGTTGGAAAAACTGCAAACTGGATTCTCCAGCAGGAAGCAATTGGTGCTGCCAGCTGCGACAGGAAGGCAGGAGGGAGGAGGGAGGAAGTCCCCCGTGACAGGGCCTGGCAGGGCCAGCTGGCACAGCAGGAATTGGGTGCACAGAGGCCCAGCCCCGGCCAGGCAAAGCAGAATAGAGAAGGAGGCTTTGTTGCTCAGTTGCTCAGAGACAATAGCTTAATAACAGGCACAAGTTGTAAATATTGGAGTTATAATTCTAATTTCTCACACCTAAACTGATAATAGCACTATATAGTAATAGGTATAGGTGTAAGACACACAACCCACTCTTTCTTAAATCCATTCACCCTGCACTCTGTCCCTTTAGGACAGAGAGCCAGTTGAGCATGCTCAGGAGGCCCCTTCCTATTATGGACCACTGTCACTAACAATGTGAACAGTCCCTGGGCGTGTCCCTTTGTGCTCAGCACTGCTCAGGCTAGCTTCACACCCTGCCCCTCCCAAACCCCCACCCCAACACTGGCCCTGCAGGGCAGCAGCGGGTTTGCACTGGGAGAGCACAGTTCTTACCACAGTTCTTCAGGGTCAGGAGAGGGTGGTTTGTAGGCAGTGGTTCTGGGGTTGTCACATCCAGTCCAGCAGCTGCGATCTGACCACTGGCCAAGGCCTGGTACAGGTCATCCTGGTTTACGACATCGCCCCTGGGAGTGACAGTGGTGAGATGGGGGCCCCAGCACTCCCTCCACCCAGGCCGCCTTCAGGGCAGAACTCGCAGAGTGAATGTTTCCACTCACTTGGCACTGGCTTTTAAAGTGGTAGGTTTTATAGTACGCTCACTTAGAGTAAGTCCGTATATTCAGAGAACCCCCAGCCCTGCCCCTTTCTAGCTGTGTGACCTTGGGCAAGAGTTTCAAATTCTCTGTGTCTCTGTGAGATAAGGAGAACACCATCTAACTCCCAGGAATATTGGGAGGATTAAAGCTTTCTTACATGCACTATTGCACGAACAGGGCCCAGAACTCTGCATTTGTGTTGGGCCCATCCAGGTGTTTCTAATCTGGTTGCCCCTCCCCCCACCCTGAGCCACCACAGCATGCCATCAGGATGCTCCTAAACAGGGCAGAGAAATGGGCACACACCTACCAACACCCATCAAAGTGAGCAGCCACTAAAGCACAGAACTGATTTTCTAGAGACTTCACGTTGTGCACTAAATAATACTGTGCAATAATGAACAACGCAGGGCCCTGTACGTCCTGGGTGCAAGCAGGTGCTCAGTAAATAGAAGCTCTGACTACTGCTGGCCAGCAGCACAAGCCCCGTGTCCCTGCAGTCTTCACCCTGCCACTCTCAGGTCACCTCCTTTATAGCTAAACTTCGGTAATTACAGGCACCTTTGGAGTAAGATGAGCCCCTCAAGGTGACCTCATCCAATCCCTTCCCCCAAAAGGATTTAAACAGGTTCAAAAGGTACCAGCTGCCCTCCATACATGCCCAGTGGCTTGAAGGCACACCCCGCGACATTTCGAGGAACCAAGATAACTTGAGTTTTAGGGTTGGTCTACCACGAATCACAAGGTTCAAACTATCGCTGGACTCAAGGTCAGACAGACCCGGGCTCAGCAGCGTGGAACGTCAGCCTCTGAAGGGCTGTTCAGATCATGAAGTCCAACCCTTTGGGGGAGGATGCCAGGCCTGCTGTTCCCTGCTCCCTTACCAGGTTCCCTGGTAAGTCGCTGCCCATCCTGCCTTCACTCCCTGCGTGAGCACTGCTGGGAACCAGACAGGCCTGGGCCCTGCTCTGATTCTCTTCTTCCCAACCGGGGCTCTCTCATGTGTAACATTTCCCACGTGTTTCTGGGTCGGTTGGTTGGTTTATGGAAACGAGCCGGCTTGGCCTGGGTTCTCACTAACAACCCACAGGGAAGAAGATCCCCAGATCGCAGCAGTGGGGACAGCTCCTCTCCGGGCTTGCTGGGTGACCCAGGGATGTCGGGTGGCCCTAGGATACCTGCTGATGTTGACAAACACGGCTGTCTTCTTCATCTTCTGGAAGAAGTCCTTGTTGCAGAGTCCCCTGGTTGCAGGCGTTAAGGAGCAGGCCACGACGATGAAGTCAGACTGGGCAGCCAGCTGGGGGACAGACACTGGGGGAGGGGAGGGCTCCATCAGACGCGGGTCCCAGGTGAGGGACAGCAAGATGGGGGGCAGACCAGACCCCTCCTCCCTCCTCCCATAATGGAAGCTCCCGAGATACTTCCTGAGGGCCTAGTCTCTACCTGGACAACTTGATGACTACAAAGTCAACGGCCATTCGTGGGATGCTGGTATATCACATCATTCACCACACCCCTTGGTGTAACAGATGGGGAAACTGAGGCCAGAGAGGGGCAGGAGCTTGTTCAAGGTCACACAGTGGCGCTGGACCACTCTGGCTTTCACCACTGTC
Organism: Propithecus coquereli; assembly: GCF_000956105.1. NCBI lineage: Eukaryota > Metazoa > Chordata > Mammalia > Primates > Indriidae > Propithecus > Propithecus coquereli. The sequence continues at coordinate 769,160 of NW_012135414.1, forward strand.
AGGGTCCAAGTGCCAAGGGGGTGAGGAATGGCTGAGCCCCAGCCTGCCCTCTGCTCACCACGCCGTGCCCCGCCAGGGAGCGGATCCACCCGGACTGAGGGGCACACGCAAGGGCTGGGGCGGTGTCCACCAGTTTATTAAGGCAACGGGGTGAAAGTGCTCAGCCCTCCCTCACATCCCTCACCATCCATGCTGCTGTGTCACATGGGCAGTGGTGACAGGGGACTCTGAAAGACAGGAGCCCTGGAGTGCTCTCCTGGCCCCGAGAGGACTCACTGCATGACCCAGGCAAGTCTCTGCACTCCCCGACTGTGCCTGTGTCCAGGGCAGTAGATTGGACAACATCTAAGGGACGCAGCAGCTTCCGGGCACACCTGGAGCTCCTGCGTTCTGCCTGGAAATGCCACCACAAAGCAAACAGAGCTCCCCAACTGGGCATGGATGGGACTCCTGTGGAAATCAAGGTTTTACTTACCAAACTCTGCCTGGAATTCCGCTGCTTCCTCAGGCCTGGGTTGGCGCCCTGTGTATAGGTATCTCTGAACGCCGAATGGTTTCAGACGCCGAGCAATGGCCTGGCCTAGAGGCAAGAAGTCAGAGTCCGGGGCTGTTCCCAACCCCTTGAGGACAGCGACCCAGGGCCCTTGGGGGCAGATCCTCCCATCAGCACAGCCCAGTGTTAACTGGTCCCTTCTCATCCAGAGCTGGGGGCTGCCCTAGCGTAACCAAGCCCAGCCAAGCCCACACTGCCCTCAGGGACCTAGAGACAGCTCCTCAGCGTCTCTGTGGCTGTGACTGGCCGATGCTGTCCTCTCATGGGCCCAGCCATCTTGAGGGCCACTTGCTAACCTTCTCTGAGCCTGGATCTGGCATCCCAGGAGATGCCTGGTCAAGCAGTCCCCTCCCTCCTTCTGGACTTTCTGCTTCTGTTGATGCAGTCTCAGACCTCAATTGACTTTTTGGTGGCAGCTGCCAAACTGCCAACTTGCCCCAAACCTATAAGACATTTTCATACATGCTGCTACTGAGACGGGCTTGAGCAGTTTGATTTTCAGACTCAGAAAATGCCCCGAAGCTGTTGGGTTCCTCCAAACAACTCTCCAATGAGAAAGGCAGGGCTGCTAGCTTGCCACACAGGTTATCCACACTCCCTACCCTCACCCTCACCCTCACCCTCACCAGGCAGGATTCCAGGGAACTACTGACAGCTGCCTCGCTAAGCCCAAGCCTTTCTTCAGACTTCTCCCCATAGGGGCCACTGGAAGAAAAACAGCTCTGCGCTGTCGGCACAACTACAGGCAAACTCTGCCCACTGAGCTCTCTGGGCCCTAAGTTAAGGCTTCACAAATCAACTGCCTTCTAGAATCCAGGCCTGGGGGAGCATGGGCTCTCCCACAGTAAACCACTCCTAAAGGCCCCAATCTAGTATTTGTAGCCTTCATCTGTTCTCCATGGAACTGTAATCGTGAAGAACCCTGGCCCTTAACAACCTGCTTCTATCACCTAGTGAGTTCTTAAGGAACTCCTGATTTTTAAAAATGTATTCATTTGCCTGTGTTTTACAAAGCTGTATCTCTCACTAGAGATATCCCCACCGTAAGCCAAGTGCCCTGATAGCATGCGGGTAAGGCAACCCTTTCCAAAGGACTCCCAGCATTCAGACATGTGGTACCAGGGACTCAAACCAAGCCATGAGAGCCAGGGGCAGGCAAGGGGGCAGCTGGGAGGCTCACCTATGCGCCCCAGCCCAATGATGCCAACGGTGCTCTGCGTGAGTCCGTAGCCACACATCCACAGGGGCTTCCACGTGGTCCAGCCACCGCTGCAGAGGGAGGGGGACTGGTGAGAGGCCCGGCCTCGACCAAAGATGAGGGCCCACTGGGAACTCCCAGACCCAGCACCCGTAGTATGGTCCAAGGTATAAACCTGCTCTCCAGGTCACAGAACAGGACTGAGAGTGGGACGAGTTACACCCACGGCCACTCAGTGCTGCAGAGAGGCAGCAGGATGACTCCTCCTTTAAAGCCATCGGGGACACAGAAATCGAGGGCCGGAAGGGGCCTTCCAGGCTCTCATCCCATTTTGCAAAGGGGGAAACAGACCAGAAAGGGTGACCTGCCTCAGGTCACATAGCCAGGGGAGAGCTGGGAGCAAGAGGCTGCAAACTTCGGATTTGTGATTCCAAAACAAGTTCTCTCAGCACCCTAGGGCAGCAACAAAAAGCAAAGCCACAAGGCCCCCCCATGTTGCTCTGGGAGGGGAAGAGAATGGGGCCTGCCTTGAGCCACCTCCGATGAAGGTGCCAACTCCTAGATGGGCTGGAGAGTAGACATTCAGCACTATGTCTAGCGAGTCCCATGCCCCGAGCTGTGGCCCGCGCTCCTGGGCTACGTTCTCTGAGGCCAGGCCCTGCACCCGGAATGCCCCAACTCTTTTTTTTTTTTTTTTTTTTTTTTGAGACAGAGTCTCACTGTGTTGCCCGGGCTAGAGTGAGTGCCGTGGCGTCATCCTAGCTCACAGCAACCTCAAACTCCTGGGCTCAAGCAATCCTCCTGCTTCAGCCTCCCGAGTAGCTGGGACTACAGGCATGCGCCACCATGCCGGGCTAATTTTTTCTATATATTTTTAGTTGTCCAATTAATTTCTTTCTAATTTTAGTAGAGACGGGGTCTCGCTTTTGCTCAGGCTGGTCTCGAACTCCTGAGCTCAAACAATCCGCCCGCCTCGGCCTCCCAGAGAGCTAGGATTACAGGCGTGAGCCACCACGCCTGGCCCCTCCCCAACTCTTGATACATGGACCAAAAGCCCTGATCTGAAACCCTCAGGCCAGATGTTTAAATTGTTTGGTTTTTGAAAGGCAATGTGGTGCACATGGTGTGTTCTACACACCGCCCGGCAGTGTCGGGCAGCACCCTGTTTCAAACACAGTGGCACACCTACAGCAAAACTTAGGAATATTCGCACTATGTGGGAGAAATAAAAACCATAAATAGCCTCCTGTTAGTGTGGTCAGGTTTTGCTCCCCAAGGATTTATGAAACAACTTTCAGCTCTCAAGAGCTTTTTGGATTTCAGCATCATGGGGGAGGGGCAGTGGACATGGGCCTCTGTGCTCAGGAGGACACCCACCGGCTATGCCTCCGGGAAGCCTTCCCTGATCCACACTCCTCCCCAACTCCCTTCCCAACCTGCAGAAATGACCTGTTCCTCCCTTATTCTCTGTTCTTGTGACTTCCCTTTGTGCTGTTTATTGCAGCTGGGTCTGTGACCCTCACTAGATGGAACACTCCCAGGGACAGAGACCACATCTGGGCCAGGCTAACACTCATGCTCAGGAACCTGCTGCTGAGCAGAGCCAACTTTCCCACCAGCCATTCACTTACTTCTTCACTTCTTCAATGGCCTCTGGCAACCGGCGGCAGGTGGTGAGCAGTAGGGACATTGCGAGTTCAGCGGTGGTGTCTGTCAGGACATCTGGGGTGTAGCCCACTCGGATCCCACTACAAATCAGACATGTGGTAGGAACATCAGCCTCGAGCACCTTCACCAGTGTCTACTGCTGAGACATTTCCATGATGTTACTTTGCCCCCTTTTTGCTCTGTCTGCCAGGAAGCTCAGAACTATAAAGCACTTAGGAATATGTACACAGCCACACCACTCTCAACAGGCCTGATCTTGTCTGATCTCGGAAGCTAAGCAGGGTGGGGCCTGGTTAGTACTTGGATGGGAAGAATAGTCAGTCCTCATTCTCATGTTGATTATCTCCCACTTTGGGAAGGATACGAAGGTGGAAGATCATGGTTCAAGGTCTGGGGCAAGTAACTATTTAACTTTTCTAAATGTCCTCATCTGAAAGGGAAATAATAATACTTGCCTTTTCTACTTCAAGGGGTTTTTGTGGGGATCAAGAAAGTTAATGAATATGAAATGGTGACACCTATATAGAGGCTACCTACTGCTTCTGATCTCTTGGGTTTACTGTAACTGACCTGTGCACATGCGGACAGATTTTATCACCGGTTAGCTCACATTCTCCCTGAATAGTCAAGGAACATGAAGTGAAAACAAACAAATAGCTCCTCTTCCCCATTCTGTCATAGCCACCCCGCACTCCAGGGCCCCTTCCGAAACCCAAGCTGCAGTTACCGCTTCTTAATTTCATCCAAAGCCAAGTGGTCAACGCCCACGGACAGAGTGCTAATGACTTTGAGATTGGCTCCTGTTGCACAGAAAATGCATCATTAGTATCTTTCCTCACGGAATTCCAAGCCACAACGCTGGCAACTAGTGTGGGGACACCTGCTTATTATTATTTTCTTAGAATGAAAGGAAAGGCCGACATTGCTGTTCTTCAGTTAGAACTCTGAACAATCCTCTTTGACAGCTGCAGACACTGTGGCTCAGGGAGGTTAAGTGGCCTGGCCCAGTCTCCAGCAGAGCTGGGGTTCACCTCAGGGCCTCTGCCACCAGCACCTGGCTCTGACCCACTGGCCTGTCCACCCAGTGAAGCCTCGTGTCTCCTTCAGCCACTCCTGGGGCCTCCCCAGGGACACCTCTGAGAGCACCAAGAAGGTAGCTGGAGTGTGACCCTCTCACACCCTCTCCTCCAGGCAGGGCAGCAGAAGCTTCCGGGCCAAGGCCAGGGCATGGGTTGCCTCAGCACTGACTCACAAGGGTCCCTCCCCATCCAGCAGCCCAGTCTGAACCTTTTCTCAAAACTGTCACAACCACCCCACAGGGTGATATTTACCCATCCCAGGGCTGAGACCCATGGCTGGGATTGTGGAAACACATCCTGGGTGCCTGTTGGTGCTTGGCAGTGAGCTAGGTCCTCCCTCATGCCCAGATGGGGCAGGGTCTTGCTCAAGGTCACAGAGCAAGGCCGTGGCAGGGCTGGAGGAGAGCCCAGGGCCTTGGGTGCTGTCCCCCACACCTCACTGTCTCCACTGGTCTCTGCCCTCCTAGGGTGCCTCAGGGTTCACAGCAGGAGGCAGGGGCAATGCGTGTGTAGATGGCATTGCAAACAACTGCCCCCTCCGGCCTGATATTGCCAGAGAGCCCTCAGAACCCAGGGAGAGCACTGCAGAGCTACCCGGGAGCCAGCAGCAGTAGCTGATGTGCCCGGTGGGGCCGAGGCACCCTCGGAGTCCTCCCCCGGCCTGCCCAGTGCACATACCTGCGGCATCCAGCAGCCTCTTGTCCACACGGTCAGAGAGGAGGCAGAGCAGGCCGTGGGCCCCCGCCAAGCCTCGCTCCAGCTCCTTGTCCGGGATGGGCTCATCCGAATCCCACTGCTCCACCTCACAGCTGAGGGGAAGGAAGGCGAAGCAGACAGCTCCACACATGCCCGGGGCCCCGCAGAGCTGGGAAACATCCCTTCTGCTTGCTCTGTCCAGGCTGCCTGGGGCCGGGGGAGCCAGGGTCAGGCATGGGTGGCCTCAGAACTGTCCTGAGAGAGTGGATGAGGATGAAGGGCTGTCACAGGGGTGAGGGGCTCCTAGAGCAGAGCCGGAACTGTTAGGGGAAAGTCAGGGGGACGGCTCCTGGCTCAATGCAAAGAGCTTTCTCACACCGACAGGGGACCTCGGGTGGCCAAGCAGCGGCCAACTGTACGGAAGGCCAGTGTGTGTCGGGGGGTGTTCCTGCACCAGACGGGGCTTGGATGTCCTCTGAGTCCACGAAACAGAAAACTCTCATGCTTGGACTTTGCCAAGTATGAGATAAAATCAAGGCGACTCAACATGGAGAGCTTCAGGGCATTGCTTGCACAGCAGCTCACAGGTACCGGATACTTTTCCCAGTGCCATTGCCAATGGGTTAAGTACAGCCAGCATGCATGTGTGCAAGACACAGGATGGCTGCTGGCACCCCTCAGAACACCCTGCTGCAGCACCTCGAGGACTGAGCCCGGGCACTGGCCACCTTTAATCCACCTCTCCATGAGCAGAGCTGCTGCTGCTACTAGTGCTGTGGTTTCTGCCTTCCACATTCTCTCGCTTCATAAAAAGCAGGTCCTCAGCAAAGGTTTTGTTGCACTGAGTGAAAATTTAAATCTCATTTTCCCCTAGAATTGGTTAGCGAGACTGGGTCCCACCTTCTTTCTGATACTGGAAGTGCAAACCTGATAAAATGCACTGGTCAGACTGCAGTCAGACAGGACTGAGTACAAACCCAGCCCCACCAGCTGGAGCTCTATGACTTTGGGCAACATACTTAGCTCCTTCCAGCCTCAGTTTTTTAACCTGTGAAATGGAAATTATAATACTGACTTCACAGTGTTGCAAGGATTAAAAGTTTATGTATATGAAGCACCTGGCAAGGCTGGCCCAGGGAAAGGGTTCAATTTTTAAAAGGTCATCAAAGGCCACTGCCAACCATCCAAGGAGCCAGGTCAGTGACCACCACAGTCCCTGACTCCCCTTGACCCCATCTCCCCGTCGGAGGGTCAGGAATTAACAGCCTGGACCTTGCCTTGCCTCATGGGCAATCTCTCCCGTCCAAAGGCCATTGACCTTCTCCAGGTCCCCTCCTGCCCGCCCACCGCCTGAGGGAACTGCAGGTCCCAGGGTCATTTCAAGGAGAGACAGCTGGGCCCCAGAGAACTTCTCTAAGCCTCCTCCAAACTCCAAGCTCGTCCCAGCTGGACACAGTTGCAAAATCCAGGCAAGGTACTCCAAGTGCCAGGCCTGACTCTCCCTGGGACCGCCCCGTCTTCTCCCCTCCCCCACCCCAAAACACCTGGGGCCTCTGAGGGCCGCCTCCAGACCTCCCGGGTGCACTTCCGGGCGCCCCCAAAGGAGATCGCCGAGCCACCCTGTGCAGGGGTGCCTGAGGCTCCGGGGCGGGAACCCTCAGGGTGTCCCGGGACATTGGTGCTCTGATCTCGGGGGTCTCTTCCCACACCACCCCAGCGGGGCTCTCGGGGCGCGGAGCGGCGGGGGGCGCCGGGCTTACTCTGCGGCCCTCGTGAGCGCGGCAATACCCTCGGGGGGGATCCTGCGGGTGATGAACACCTTCATGAGTCGCACTGGTCTCATCTACCGTGCAGCCGGGGCACACTGAACCGGACCTGGCCGGGCGGAAGCAGAACGGGAAGCGTGGGCGGGGCCGGAGCTGGGGAGGGCGGAACCGAGCCGGGGCCTCGGGGGCGGGGCCGGAGCTGGGGAGGGCGGAGCCGAGCCAGGCCTCGGGGGCGGGGCCGGAACAGGAGAAGGCGGGCAGGGGGTGTGCGTGGGAGTGTAGATCTCCACTGGGAGCTTGGGGGGTTGTGGCTCTGTGTGACTGTGCATGTTCAGGGAGAGACAGGGACAGTGCGCCTTTGTGTGGGGTGTGAGGGTGGGGCTCCGAGTGTGTGCCACGTACATTCGTGTGCCACGCAGCCCCAATGGAACTGAGGGGTTCGGGGATGATGCTGCCAAGCATGACACCCACTACCCCAGAGGCTGGGGTCGGGGTGGGTGAAGCGGCACCCCGAGGAGAGTTCTGTGTGAGTGTGTGTAGGTGTCCGTGTCCTGCTGAATAGGCTGTCAGAATGTGGGCGGATGCCGTCAGGGACCCCTCTCATTCCCAGGGCCTGGGTGCCCTCACCATCCATGCTAGGTCTGTTCCATCTGGATCACACTGTTCCAGGCAGGGATCTCTGGTCACACAGACTGGACTCTCAGTCTGACCTGATGTGCGCACACTGAGGAGGCTGGGCGTGGCAGTCTGAATCCAGAAATGACCTCTCTGGTATTTGGTGCAGTTCCCTATGTGAAAGCCACAATTATGAGGGGGCTTTAACTGGTCGTGAGCCACCCCCAGGCTTGCTGGACACCTGCTGACTGACTGGAAGCTGCTCATGCACAGGGCCAGGGCCAAAGTGCTGCATGGGGCCATGCGGGTGGTAGGCAGACCCAGGTGTGCCGTCAGTTGGCCCAGGGTCTGAATCCCAGCTCTGCCACTTACAAGCTGTTTTGCCTTGGTGAGGTCATGTCATCTTCCTAAGCCTCAGCTTCTTCAGCTACAAAATGGGGATAACACTTACCTTTGAAGGTTGTTGTGACTGTTGAACAAGACAATGTGCGCATGGGTTCTGGCCATAGTGCATGTTCAACACCACTGAGACTATGGAGGAGAGAAGTGAGGGGCTCAGCCTCTGCAGCTAGACTGCTTCGGTTTAACGGCAGCTCTACCACTAGCGAGAAATTATTAAACTTCCGTGTGCCTCAGTTTCCTCATCTGTAAAATGGGGATGATACTATGATATATACCTGCCTCATGGCTTGCTGAGAGGATGCACTATATACAGTGCTTACCTTAGCACAGTACTTAAATATTAATACATCCAAGGAAACCAACACCCTGTGCCCAGGACAGCAGTTGGTTAGAGAATGTAGAAGCTGAAGCCAGCTTAGGCCAAGGCGGGAGGGCAGGCCTGTTCCTCAGCTCTGCTGGCTTCATTTCTGTTCCAGGGCTGTTCAGTTACATGCTCCAGCCCTGGGAGGGCCCAGAGGGCAACAGAGGGGTCTCTTCTCCACTAATTTTATCTGAATCCATTTTGCCCCATGAGGGCCCAGGTGAGGGGACTGAGATATCCACAGAGGTGACATCACCAGCTTTGAATCACACAGCACGTCCCTGGGATTTCTGCCAGAGCTCCAGCCTGCCACCTCCCTCTCTTAAGTAACACATTAATAAATGTCTAACACACAGACCATTATCTGCGCTGCCAGGCCGCTTCAGGGAGAATTTCTGAAATTCATCAAACAGTGATACACAAGGTGTTTCTCTGTTCCCAGGCCAAGCCCTCTGTCCTCTGTTAATCAGTGAGTGTCTTCTGTTAATCACCTGAGCCCAGCTTCTCCCACACACCAGGACAAACAAGGACACCGGGCACTGGACAAACCTGTCCAAGAGGGGCAGGAAGGGACATGACAGGTTAATAGGTCCCCTTCCCCAAAGCAATGCATGCACCTGGCACTCAACAACTGCTCCTGGGTGGAGGGAACAGAGCAGAACATGGAGCCAGCTGAGGACCTAGGAAGAGGGATATGCTAAAGCAAAAGAGGCTGACCTGGGCTTCAGGCTTTGCTGGGGAACACTCTTTGTGATAACAAGTAGACGACATTTATGCAGCTCTTGGTAAGTTCCAGACACTGTCCCAAACACTGCACATGGATGGTAACTCACTAATGCTACCGTGTTCCAACACCTGTAAAGTGCATACTGCTACTGTCCCCGGTCTACAGACAAAGGAAGCTGAAGGCAAGAACAGTGAAGTCACTTGCTTAAAGTCGCACAGCTACCAGGAGGCAGAGCTTGGATTCAAGCCCGGCACCCTGGCTCCAGACCCGAGCTCTTAGCCACCGTGCAAGGCTTGTGGGAGTGGGAAGGAGGAAGGGGAGAGTGAGGGCCGACTTCTAGGTATTGGCCTGGGGGACTCTTGGAGGTGGCTGCACTTTGATGGATATGCGGGAGGGGCACGGGGCAGGTGGGGTGCTGGGGAGAAGGTGGATAAGTTGGGTTTGGCAGGTGGGTGAGTTGATGCCTGGGGACGCTCAGGCGGAGGCCAGGAGGGAGGCCAGTCTATGGCTCTGGTGCTGGGTGAGGTGGGGGCTGCTCCTTCCAGAGTCATTGGCATAGAAGCTGTAGAAGCGGAGCCCGGGAGACACTTGGGCCGCGGAGGGGCAGAGCCACTGCTAAGGCAGGGGGACTGAAATTTAGTGTCCAAGAATCCAAAATGACAGTAAGAATAGAAGTGTTTGTAGGACTTTTAAAATTTCACTTTTAGATTTAAATTTTGAATCTATTTGGAACATTTTGTGTGTATGGTTTGAGGTGAGCTCTCCTTACTGTTTTTCCAAATTGTTAACCAGTTATTCGAGTGCTATTTTTAAATGAGTGTTTTCTTTATTTTGGGAATAGATAATAAATGAGCAAGACACAAATTCCCAAAGGGTGAAAATTTTGTCTCTCCCACCCTATCTCTGCCCCATACTGGGTCTTCTTCCCCCGAGGTAGCCACTGTTCCCAGTTTCTTGTACATCTTTCCAAGGATGTTTAATACATATATGAAAATATGCTTGGCCGGGCGCAGTGGCTCACTCCGGTAATCCTAGCACTCTGGGAGGCCGAGGTGGGTGGATTGCTCAAGGTCAGGAGTTCGAGACCAGCCTGAGCAAGAGCGAGACCCCGTCTCTACTAAAAAATAGAAACAAATGATCTGGACTAATTGGACAACTAAAAATATATAGAAAAAATTAGCCGGCATGGTGGCGCATGCCTGTAGTCCCAGCTACTCGGGAGGCTGAAGCAGGAGGATTGCTTGAGCCCAGGAGTTTGAGGTTGCTGTGAGCTAGGATGACGCCACGGCACTCACTCTAGCCCGGGCAACACAGTGAGACTCTGTCTCAAAAAAAAAAAAAAATATGGTCATACTTTTTCATATAAATGGTAACATATACACTTTGCATCACCCTATCTTTTCACTGAACAGTGCATCTTGGAGATCATTCTACAGTGGTACTCACAGAGCTGCCTCACTCTTTTTATCGATGCAGAGTATCTCACTGTGGGAATGAACCATACATAATGAACGGAACTCTATGAATGGACACGTAGGTTGTTTCTCATCTTTTAGTATTCCAGCAATGCCACATGAAAAGCAGACACCATTTTGCACATGTGTAAATACATCTGTAAGGTGAATTCCTAAAGGCAGAATTGCTGGGTCAAAAAATATATGCACTATAAATTTTGATAGGTATTGCCAAATGTTTTTCATTGAAGTTCAATTTATACTCCTACCAGCCTATTTCCCCAGTGTATTATTTTAAAAAATTGGTATCTTGTAATTTTAATGTGCAGTTCTCCTGTGAGCCAACTTGAGCATTTTTCATCCATTTAAGAGCCATTTCCTTTTCTGTAAACTATCCATTGATATCCTTTGCCAATTCGTATGAGCTGGGCATCTTTGTCTTAGGAACTATTTGTGCAACAAGGAAATTAGCCCTTTCTCTGCAAAATGAGCTGCAAATATATGGCATTTTACCTAGTTTGTTGTTTGTCTTACGATTTGTTAATTTTTCAATGCAGAAATGTTTTATTCTTATGGCTTTTAGGTTTTGTCACACATGGTCTATCAGTTATCTGTTGCTGCATAATGAATTATCTCCAAATTCAGTGGTTTAGAGCAACAGCAATCATTGTAGTATTATCTCTGATGGTTGGGGGTGGGGAGGTTGACTGGGCTCAGCTGGTGGTTCTCATTCTGGCTCTTTCATGCAGTTGCAGTCAGATGGCTGTTGGGCTGGAGTCACCTGAAGGCTTCTCGCTCATACGTCTGGCCGTTGATGCTGGCAGTCAGCTGGGCTGTTGGCCTGAACGTGCCTACACATAACCTCTCTGTCCTGACCTCACAACCTAGAGCCAACCCGAGAGACAGAAAGTGGGGACTTTCAGTCTCTTAAGGCTTGAGCCTAGGGAAACAGGACCATGAATGGTGTGCAGAACGCAGGGCTCCATTGAGGCCTTGGACAAGATACTGCCCCTCTCTGGGCCCTGACTTCTGATTCATAAAGTGAGAGGAAGATGTCCTAGAGCATGGATTAGCAAACTTTTTCTTCAAAGGGTCAGATAGTAAATATTTTAGGCTTTGCAGGCCACACTGTCTCCGTTGCAACTGCTCAAAGCTGCCAGTAGTGCATGAAAGCAGCCATGGACAATATATAAGCAAACTGGTGCGGCTGTGTTCCAACAAAACTTATTTATGGCCATTGAAATTTGAATTCCATTTTTTATGTATCACAAAATCTTTTTCTTCTTTACAATTTTTTTTTCCGATCAGGACCCATTCTTAGCATGGGAGTCATAAAAATAGGTGGCCAGATTTGGCTCCTGGGTATTATTTGTTCGTAAACCTCTGGACTCAAGCAGAGTGTCTCACGTTAACTTGCCATGAATTACTTGAAGATCTTGTTAAAATGCAGATTCTGATTCCGTGGATTTGGGGGAGGCCTGAAAACCTGCATTTCCTAGAAGCTCCCGGATGATGCTGTTGTGGTCCATGGACTGCGCTTCGAGTAGCAAAGGGCTAGAGAATCGGCCAGCTTGAACGTCTCTCAGGTTCAAAGCGTGGCGGTCCGGATCGTGCTCTGCACCGAAGATGCGCAGTCAGACATCTGGACGCATACGGGCCCTGGCATTTTCTGCATAGTCTTCGCCTCTGCCCTGCTTTATTTATTTCCTTGTTTGTTTCTTGTGCTTCCCGCCAGCCTAACCTCCCCCAGCTAGAACATAAGCTCCCTGAGAGTAGGGAACTTGCCGCTTTGTTTAGCGCTGCTGTCCTACAGTCCGGCACAAGGCAGGTGCTCAGGAACGAATGATGCAGGGTGCCTCGTTGGCCTCGCCTGTCGCTCGTCCCCGCCGGGACTTTGTCGTTCTATCACCACCTAGTGGGCACTTTTGTGTACTGCGGGGTGGGGGAGAAAAATGCGTCTGTCGGAGTCTGATCCGGGCAGAAGGTGGAGGCGGCCCCTGGGGCAGAGCCGCCCTCTGGTGCCGGGTATCTGTGTTCTTGAACCTGGCATAGCGCTCCTTGGAGGGCCTTCCTGAAGGAGGCGGCACTTGAGCTGAGCAATGAAGGCAGTAAGATCTGGAATGGTAGGACTGAGAGAGGGAGAACAGGCATTCCTGGCAGAACCACAGCATGAGCAAAGGCCTGGAGGCTGGGCAGCTCGGCACGTGCAGAAGGGGAGAGAAGCAGTAGCAGCTAAGGACGAGGCCGGGTAATGACACGAGGAGGAGAGGGGCCCCAAGGAAAGGGAACTTCCTCGTAGTGAGTGATCCATGCCAGGCACTTCATAGGCACAAGGTCATTTAATCTCCACAAAGGCCGGTGAAGTAGATTTTAGGACCCCTATTTTACAGACAAGGAAACTGAGGCACAGATCAGTGAAGTGACTTGCCCAAGGTCACAGAGCTTGTAAGGGGGCAGAACTGGATTTGCATCTAGACTGAATCTAGATCATCTGATGGATTCTCTTCTCTCTTATGGGGGTGCCTGCCTTGGTGTGTGCTTGGTGGTGGTGGGGTGACATGTTGGGGGCCCATTATACAGATATGGAAACTGAAGCCCAGCGAGGGGAAAGGAGTTCCCCGATGCTGCACACCAAGAAGGCAGCTTTCAGCCCGGGCTCCCATCTGACAGCTGGAAGATGAAGCTGCCACACAAGGGCCTGAGCCCTGGCCACAGAGGGTAGCAGAGAGTCCAGGTGGGACCCCTTTGCCAGCCCAGGCCCTTGGGAACTGTGTTTAGGTTTCAGTTCTCAGTCAGGTGTGTCCCTGGGGTGTGTGTGTGTGTGTGTGTGTGTGTGTGTGTGTGTGTGTGTGAATGTGCAGAGCTGCAGGCTGGGGGGCCAGGCCTCCCCGAGGAGAGAAAGGAGGCTCAGCAGGACCTGCCCCCGGGCTGTCCCGAGACTGGCCTCCCCAGGGCAGTGGATGGGGGCATCCAGTTCTCCCAGCTCAGCAACAGACCTGGGTTTCCCCAGACTCTCATCCCAGCTGCAGCCTTGCACCCTGCACAGGAAGCCACCTGTCCCTTTCTCAGTTCCTCAGGCCCTTGGCCTGCTCTTCCGGGGAGCAGAGGGCCCCAGCCTGGGGGAGTCAGAGGGACGTGGGGTCCACCGCTGCTCAGACAGCATCAGGCTCCAAACTATGTGATAATCACCCGCACAGTAAGCCTGCGAGTGGGCGCTGTCAGGATTCCCACTTTCAAGTGGAGACAACCCAGGCTCAGAGAGCCTCAAGTCCTACCCCGAAGGACTTGCCCAGGGTCACCAAGTTCGAGGTGGACCTCCAATCCAGGTCAAGGTAACTGCTTGGGTTTGAATGTCCCTTCCAAAACTCATGTTGAAATTTAATTGCTGTTGTGACAATGTCGAGAGTTGGGACCTTTGAGGGGTGATTGGTCATGAGGGCTCGTGGGAGTAGGTTAGTTATGGCTGGAGTGGGCGCCTGATAAAAGGGTGAATTCACCCCATTTGTTTCTCTGTCTTGGGCGTTTGCTGGCCATGGGATACCTTCCACATGGGACGACCCCTGCCAGATGCCAGCGCCCTGCTGTCGGACTTTCCAGTGTCCAGAACCGTGAGCCAAAAAACTTCTTTTCTTTACAAATTACCCAGTCTGTGGTATTCTGCCATAGCAGTGGAAAACAGACTAAGTAGCCCCAAAGCATGTGACCACAACCCTGATGGCTGCCCCTGTCCTGAGCTGCCAGGGGCTCCTTTGGCTCTATCCACAGCTGCTGGCTCATCCACGGCCTTGGGGCATCACCTGGAGCATCTGCTTCTGCCTAGGGCCCTGAGGCCTGGGCTGGGGGCTGCAGGCCTCTGGTTTTCCGCTAATGTGGGCCCCACCATGCCTGTCCCATTTCCTCCTGTGACCCTCTCCCCTCACCTTCCTATCCTTGAGCCTGGGAGCAACACAGGGTGAGGACAGGACAGGGTCAAAGCCTTTTCTGAGGCCCCAGTGCCTGGCCTGGGTCCCCACAGGGTGAACACTCCGTGAACACGTTCCCTGTGAGTGAGTGAATCCCTGTAAGTATGGACACCATCCCTAGTTTTAAACATGAAGCTGAGGGTCAGTAGGCACAGGGACCTGCTTGGGTCACCTGCAGGCTCCAGGTAGAGCAGTGACCTGTCCAGGCATCTTGCCATCCAGCCTGAGGTTTCCTCCACGAGGAGATTCGGCCTAACAAAGCTCCCCTGGAAGCTTGTGCTACCCCAAATCCTGCATGTGAATCAGAAAGCTGGCTCCTTGGGCCACTTTTCTGCCAGACAGAGGCCAATTGCCCAGATGCCCAGCTGGCCCCGGTGGCCTGCAAACACTCAGAATGTGTTTGGTTGGAGACCGCCAGAAGAAGATTACTGTAGTTGGATTTTTAGGGCTTCCTGGGGGGGAGTTCGTTATTTCTGCTGGGGATTTTTACCAGCGCATTTTCCTTAATCCTTCTCAGGGCATAGCTGGGATTTAGTAATGAGCTGTAACAGCCAGAATATTTGATCCTATGACCTGGGACATAACTGTTCATTCTTAAACAAGCTGGGCATCTCTTCTGGATGTCTTAACTCAGCTCCCGCAGGGTACCAAAGTAGCACCATTGCTCACAAAGGGCCAGAGCCAGCACCCCAATAGTACAGATGGAGCTACGGAGGCCCAGAGAGGCTGTGAGGTGGGGGCAGAGCCAATGGGGACAGGAAAATTTTGTGTGCAAAGTCTCAGCTGTGGGCAGAGACAAGGGGAGGGGCCCCCTCTCAGGAACCGGGAACAGGGGACCATCAGAGAGGGCCTGCCAAGGTGTCATGGGGCCTCAGGGCAGGACTGTTCTTCGCACTGGGGAGATCCCTGCAGGAGAAGAGGTCTGCCTTGGGCCTGGGAGGCATCGATCTCTTTTGTAGGGGAGTGTTGAGGAGGATCGGCTTTCCCAGAGCAGGCTCTTGGCTGAGGATTCACAAGCGAGTGATTTATTAAGAAAGTGCTCCCGGAGTAGACCAGGAAGTGAGCGGGAAGCAGGAGGAGAACAGGAGGGAGACAAACAGCGCATGTCTGGCCTGTTCCTGCAGGGGGTCCCTTCGATCTGGAGTGCAGGTTACATCTCAGGGTCATGGAAGCCCCCGCACGGGAGCTGGGCTTCCAGACTCCCCGCGCCCCACAGTCAGCACCGCCCAGGCAGAAGTGAGCAGAGTGAGCTTCCCGGAGGAGGAGGCATGGGACTTGCTGTGTGCGGGTTCTTCACCGGAAAAAGGGTTTGCGCAGGGGCTGAGGGAGGAGCTCAGGCACACTGCTTGAAGGCCAAGGTTGCCATTTCCTACCTGGAAGAGGACCAAGCCCCATCCCTGACTTAGGACAGGCTGAGGAGGAGTAAGGAACACGGAGGGGTGGGCGGCTCCCAGCAGGCCACAGAAGTTCACTCAACTACTGCAGCAAAAGTCCCATAAACACCTCTGGAAGTCCCTCTGTCATCTGCCGATGTTTGGGGCCAAAGCTGTGAACTGTGCTGAGGAGGGACAAGCTAAACAGTTCATTGATGAGCCACTGGCCTGCAGTGGGCCCCAAGAAGCTGTATCAACAGGGTCTCAGGCTCAGGGCAAGGTGGGTGTCAAGCCTGGGCCCCCAGGGCACAGCCTCGACTGAGGCCAGCCCAGGGCAGTGGCTCTGTATTAGCGGCAACTCCCTTCCCTTTCGTTGACCCCACTTCCCTTCCTTCCTCCCCTCCCTGAAGACCCCACCTGGAACTCCTGGCCTCTAGCCTTGCCTCTTCCAACACATTCTCCTGGAGTTGCCAAAGGCTCCCTTCAAAAAGCAAAACTGGTCCTGTCCATCGCCTGCCTGCCACCTTCTATGGCTCCCCATTGCTCTCAGGAGAAAGCTCAAAGCTCCCATGTGCTGCTGAGCTCTCTCCTGATGAGGAAGAGGCTTACCCCAGAGGGACTGAGAGCGACAAGCTTCAGGCAGAAACCAGGAGACCCAGCAGCCCCTCAGAGCCTACAGAGCACCAGGCAGCTGGGCTGCTGTCCGGGAAGAGCTGCCCCGGACCCGCCCCCAGGCCTCCCTCTCCCTGTAATTAATTTAAGGAAAGCGTCTAAATCGGGAGTCAACACAGCCCTGCAAATCTCACCTAATCCCTGCCTCCGTGGAGGGAGCAGCACCCTGGAGGTGGAGGTGGAGCTTTTCTTACAGTGATTACATTTGGTTTTGCTTCAAGAAAAAAACCAAAATGAAACATTTAAGGTCTTATTTTCACAACCGCCTGCAGAAAGCGGAGGCTTCCAGGCGGTGTTTGGCGAGACCATGGGGAACGTCGCAGTCCTGCAGCCCGAGGAGGGCGTTCGGGGCTCAGGGAGTCTAGCTCATCAAAAATCCTCTGGGCTCTACCTCTAAGCACGCCAGAAGCCCGCTCTTCCCCCGCTCGGCTGCCTCCGCCCTCGTCCGAGCAGGGCACCTCTGCTGCAGGCTCGGGCACCCCGTTTGCACCCTTGTCCCGCTCCAGGCTCTTCTCATGGGCAGCCAGAGCCAGCTCGCTCTTCGCTCCTCGGAGGAAGCTCCCCGGGGGTGTGCCTCAGGGTAAGGCCACCCCCTCAGACCTGCCTCCCTCCCTCTCCAGCTTCCCTGGCATCCTGTCCGCCTCCTGCTCTGCCCAGTGCTCAGCCTCCAGCCCTCGCTGTCCCCTGCCTGGAACCTTCCCCTCCCTCCATGTCCATGAGGGCCGCGCCCTCCTGTCGTGCAGATCTGGCTGGGAAGTCGGCCCTTCACAGGCCCCCCTGACAGCGCCGCTCCTTCTCTCCTCCCCTCGCCTACTTTCCCTACCCCCTTGGCACTTGGTGCCAGCCAGACATTTCCTTATTTCTTTGCGTATTGTCTAGTTTCCCGCTATGCCCACCGGCATGTAAGCTCTGATAGCAAGGGCCTTGTTCTATTCGCTGCTGTATTTCCAGTGCCAAGAACAGTGCCCGGCACCTCACTGCAAGTGCTTATTAAGTATTTAATGAACAAATGAATCATATCTGTCATTTGATGGAGGGGGTGGGCAGGGTTCCTCAAGATGCTCTGAGGGTGTCCCCATGGTGCATAGAGTCAGTTCAAAGTTATCTCCTGTGGGAAGTCTTCTGTCCAGGTTTTATCATTCTTAAACAAGCTGGGCATCTCTTCTGGATGTCTTAACTCAGCTCCCGCAGGGTACCAAAGTAGCACCATTGCTCACAAAGGGCCAGAGCC
>NW_012135414.1:787416-791786 GCF_000956105.1 Propithecus coquereli
GAGCCCGTTTCAGCTCTTACTTTATAGGGCCTCTTGTGTGGGCCTCAGTCATGCCCTTGTCCTCATTTGAGCCTCACAACAACCCTCTGAGGGAGTCATTTGTTATCCCCATTTACAGATGAGGAAACTGCGGTTAGAGGCCGCAGCAGTGATTTACCCAAGCCCCCCAGCTGGCGTCAGAGAACAGAGCGGAGCCCAGTTCCTTGGCCCTGAGTCCAGCCCCACTGCAGCTGCCATGCGCACAGTCACTGCTCAATAAGTGCTTGGAGAATGGGTGAAAGGGCTAATCTGAGTTCTCAGGGCTCCTGAGCGAGCGTGAAGACGTTGTAACCACAGCACGCCAGGGCAGGCGGGTTGGCGATGGCTGGTCTCATGCTCTGCTGAGCCCTGAGGTCGTGACTGTCCTGCTGCTCTGTGTGGAGCAAGAAAAGGCCATAACCTCTCCCCTCTGGCACTGGCAGAGTAAGGCCCCGGGGGACTGGCCTGTGGGATATGAGGAAGCCACATGACGGTGCCTGTCACCTAGAGAAGAGATAAAAGGGTTGAATGATGAGCTGGAAGCCAGGGACAGCGCAGGGACCGCGCAGGGACCAGGGTCCCTGACTCTTGACAATCAGTCCTATCTTTGTTCTGACTCCACCTACTACATACCATAAGGGCTATATTCCTAGGACCTGCGCCTCAGTTTCCTTGTCTGCAATGTGGGGATAATTGTGCCTATCTAAAAGGATCAAAGATTAAATGAGATAGCACAAGTGCTTGGCCCAGTGCCTGCAAGAAAGCAAATTCTTAATAAGTAGGCATATAATTATTAGCTGGTTCCAAGGAGGCACACATGTTATATTGCCTCCTTCTTCCCCACCCTTATAAATAGATCTCAAGGCCTGGAGGTACGAACTTGGTAGTTAGAAGAAGTGCTAATTGTTTAGGGAAAAAAAAAAACCAACAAAATAATTAACATGATAGTGCACAATGGTGGAGATGATGTGGGAAAAGTAGCACAGTGTGGTAGCATTTCGTGAGGACTTTAAATATTCAAGGTAACTATTTTATCAAATGCTAAATATTAATAAACTCTCACTTTGCCGGAGTTCTTCCAACTTTTAAAATGTATGCCAAAAAATAAGTAATTTCAAAGCTGTCTAGTTAAGTGAGCTGTAAATTGGATCTACAATATTGCCAAGTAGGGCATTTTTTCTTCTTATTTATTTTTTTTCAGCTTTAAACACGTCTAAAAGTAGGGCATTCTTTCAAACTGGGAAACAAATATAAATGTCTCCTCCCATCTTTTGTCAGGATTAGTCTTGAATTCAGCAAATTATGAATCATGCCAGGCCAGGAGTAGGTTCTCCTGGCATAAGATGCGATGATCCCACACACTTACATGACTCTAGGACCAGCTCTTTGGGAAACAGTAATTTGACAGAACATATCACGAGCTTCTGAGAATAAGTAATTCAAATTAAAGTTGTTGGAACTTTAAATTATTTGAGCCTTAAAGGAAATGTGATTGTGGGACCTGAATCAAACAACAAGCGGCTGCAAACTTTGTTTCTTTGATTACAGATTAACTTTTTCCTTACCTACATTGTTTTGCAAAATGTAAAAGACAAAATGGTGCCAGACGAAAGACCCCTTTCTTGTTCATTGTTGACCCTCTTTATCGATTAACTTTCTTCTTTCTTCTCCTGCACCCGACTCAGATCAGATGGACAAAGACCCTATGACTACCAGATTGCTCAAGATGGAATGTTAAATATACCTTTGCTTGAAAGGATCAAGTTGCAACCAATCATATTGCTGTAATTCATAAACCAGCCTTGTATGAAAAATGTAATCCTGCTAAACTTCTTTGTTTCCACCTGTGTGAGTAGAACCTTAGCCTCTCCATTTTGGAGCACTGATCCCATTTCCTTGGCATCTGTTTCCTGGATGGCTCTCCTTCAACTTTGCGCTTGAATATAACTCTTCAGAACTGGATTCTGATCGTTTGGATGACATCAGGTTTAGAAGCCATAGAGGCCATTCATATACTCTGGCCAGTTCTTTCCTCTAGGATTTATCCCAGTGAAATAATTTTTTAAAAAGCAAACCAAATCTGAAAGTGCTGGGGTGCAGAAAACAATTCCCCCAAATATGGCACTTGGGTGTGCTGAGTGCTTTTGCAAATTGAGAGGCCTCAGAAAATAAGCCTCAGAACCAGGGCCCTCTGACTTCGTCTTGTCGCTCCTCACACCCCTAGCGCAGAGAGGGACTCTCTCTGGAATTTCCTTGTCTGACCAAGAAAGCTTCTTACCAGAAGAAACAGAATTGCCTTCTATCCCCTGTCACCGCACTGTCTATTGAGGAAAAGAAGACTGGAGAATGCGACCGCACCTGGATGGACTGTTCCACAAATTGTCTGCCTCTCAGGCTCATTCAAACCCCAAAGAGAATCACTCCCAAGTTAATTTCTGTCTCCCTCATCCATTCGTTCTCCTTAATAACATTTACTGTCCCTCAACAGAATTGTCTACATTCCCCATCTCCTTCCTCCCCTATGCAAAAGGGTATATTAGCTTCTGAACCCCATTGTGATTCTCTCCCATGCATGTTAATAAAGTTACATGCCTTTTCTCCTGTCCATCTGCCTTTCGTGAGTTGATTTTCTGGAAACCTTCAGAGGGTGAAGGGGAAGTTTTCCCTTCGTCCACACATGAGCACGTAAAGATGTCCATCACAGTGTTGTTTACAGTAGAGGAGAACAGCAAACACAGGCAATAAGGGATGATTTACTAAATTTTGCTTGAGTCCTTGATGGTTCTTTGGCTAATAAAAAACAATCGTCTTGAAGACTATGTAACAACACGGATGATGTTTATGTTAAAAGGTTTCATATCAAAAGAAAAAATGCAAAATTGCATTGAGACTCTGGTCTCTACTATTAGGGAGTATTTTTTCACCCTATTTGATTCTCACAACAGCCCTGTGTTGTAGACAAAACAGGGTCAATATTTATTCTCCCCATTATCCATGGGATTGAGGGGCAGGATGGAGACGGAGCCATGAGAAGCTTTGGGTGGAGGTTCCCACAGGGACTCAGATTCTGAACTGGGACAGCTCCCAGGTCTCCTGAAGCAGAACCCAGCGCCACTCAGAGCAGCATGCGACTGACAGGGGGACCCAGTGGGTGAAGACAGTGTAAGACAAAGCAATGTTCTGGCCCACTCCCTCCATCTCACCCAGAAGAGGTGGCCCTCGGGGTGCCGCTTCTCTGTCTCTCTGGCTGTGATTTCTCCCCTAGGGAGGTCTGGAAGAACCCCCAGTCCCAGGCCCCACCTTGCTCTGTGCTGTG
Organism: Propithecus coquereli; assembly: GCF_000956105.1. NCBI lineage: Eukaryota > Metazoa > Chordata > Mammalia > Primates > Indriidae > Propithecus > Propithecus coquereli. The sequence continues at coordinate 790,751 of NW_012135414.1, forward strand.
CTTACAGGAAGCCCCTTCTGCACGCTTGACCCCTGAGATCATGTGGGAAAACCCTTGGAAACTCTAACACCCACTGCAGCTGCTTGTTCCTTTTTTTTTTTTTTTTTAAGTTGCAATGTGAATTTTTTCTACCATGCAAAAATTGTTGGTAATGATATAATAATAAATGTTTTTATCCCTATTGCCAAGGTCAGGAAATAAAATCTTATTATAGGGTCACTGGAAGGCTCTTGGGTGCCCCTTCCTGATCCCGTTCCCCACTTCTGTCACCAGGGGTAACCCAAATCTGGATTGGATGTTTATCCATAAATGGTAAGTGGTATTGTTTTGCATGATTTTAAACTTTCAATAGTGGTTTCTGTCTTTTATTCATTCAACAAATTTACTCAACAGATATCTATTGAGCACTGCTGTATGTTAGGAGCTGTGTTAAGCCCTGGAAACATCAGCAAACAGAACACACAAGATCACTGCTCTTGTGGTGTGTGCATTCCAGTGGGGTGCGGCAACAATAAACACAATTTATGAAATTTAGATAAATTATGCAATATATTAGAATGTGAGAAGTGCAAAGGGGAAAAATAAAGGAAGGTGGAGAGGTAGGGGTGGAATACCGCAATTTTAAGTAGAATCACATCCTTCTATATCTTACATATTTACTCAATATTATATTTTTCTTTGTATGAATGTGCCATCTTTATTCATTCCTCCATCAATAAATATTTACTATTTCTTTCTCTTTTTTTGTCACTATAAACAATGTTGCTATAAGCATACTTATAAATGTCTTTTTGTGCACATTTTCTAGGGCATGTACCCTGATATAGAACTATTGAGTCCAGGGTACCTTTAACCCAACTTAGCCAGATGGTACTGATGGCTTCTCCAAAGTGGTCATGCCCACGACTCTCCCACGAGCAGTGTCTGAGGGTTTGTTACTCTACCTCTTCTCCAATACTTGGTGTTGTCAGATTTTTAAAAAAATTTGCTAATCTGATAGGTATAAAATGCTATATATTTGTTTAAATCTGAACTT
>NW_012135414.1:793416-814725 GCF_000956105.1 Propithecus coquereli
GAAAACTGATTAAATAAAAATAAACCTACAAAGAGGAGGAGAATAATAGAGAATTCATCAGTGATAGCATTTTGGAAGTTGGAAAGTAGATGGATTTAGCAGTCCCAAGAGAGCTAAATCCCACATTTGAAAAACAGCCTGATTTATACCGCAGAATCACGCAGAGGTCAAGCAACCAGGCGTGCCAAGGACCTTGGGACCAGAATTGGGGTTATGAGGTGGGGGCAGGGAGGAGAAAAGTAAAATGGGCCAGGATGAACACCATTTGAGAGGAAATTAGATCTCCAGATTCCCCCAGCCCCGCTGGATCCTAGGGTAAGTCTGGAGGCTCCTTCTGGGGCGGGGGCCGGTGGGGTGTGGAGGCAGGAGGCCAGGGCCACACTGCTGTTCTGAGACAGAGAGGGCAGGCATTAAGTGACCGTGTGCACACTGAATGTTGAATATAGACATACCCAACCTTCTCCTTCCACCCCCTTCTTCCAGAAACTTCAACCAGACTTTTTCCTCCAGGCAAGAGATTTCCTAGGAGAATCTGACCTGCTTGAGTGATAAGCTTCCCCTCTGGGCTGCAAGATGAAGTGAAGGATATCTACCAGAACATAGAGCAAAACCACAAAAAGAGCAAAAACACCAGGAAGTCAGCTGTGAGCCTGGTTCTAAAAAAAAAATAAAACACCAAGAAGGAGGAAATAAAAATAAGATTAGTGGACAAGTCCAAGAGGTCTGACCTCTGAATAATAGGAATTCAAGAGAAAGAAGAAAGAAGGAAGAAAGCAATTTAAAAAAAAAATTTTTTTTCATATATCCTAGAGTAGAAGAACATGAGTATCCAGCACAAAGAAAATATCCTACGAGTTTGCAGAGAAAAGGTAGATTCATACAAAGGATCATGGATGAGAATGGCATTTGGTTTTTTAATAGCATCAGTAGAAACCAGAACACAATGGAGTAATATGTTCAAAATTCTGAAAGAACAACTTTGTGGTAAAATTAGTAATAAAAATTAGTAAACATTAAACCAATGATAAAAGCAGGTCAATTATTAACTCCAGGGAAAGCAACATGTGCTGGAAAAGAAAATGGTAGTGTCCTATCTAGCTCATATGATAATAGATTTACAGTCAGAATAAGGCAAATAATGAATACTGATCTGATCAGAATTACAAATAACTATATTGGGGGGCTGTGTATGGGGGAGGAGAGGTATGTGAATGCATTTGGGGGGGATGTTATGTGGGTGTTTGGTGAGAGGCTAAATTCTGCCCTTCTGTAATGACAAATCACTATGCAGTGTACAAACCTGAAAAATCGAGAAGTAGCAATATAAGCATAGTATTTGGACAAAATACAGTAAATACCTAAAGGATGGAAGGCAGCATCTCTGGGACTGAAAAAGAAGAGGAGGGCCGTGATTGGGGCAGGAGCTTCAGGGAATTGCTGATTTTCATAACAAACCTAGCAGAATTTTTTGGCCTTTGAAATCATGTGCATGTATAACTTGATAAAAATTAAAATTAAATTAAAAATCTCCCCTGTGATTAGCAGCCTCATACATAAATCTTTTAGATTTCTTCATTTATTTCCTTAGGATAAATTCTAGAAGTGGGCTGCTGGGTCAACAGGCGTGCATGTTTTCAAGACCTTATTATCCACAGTGGGAAACAGTGCGCCAATCTTGCCTCTTCCAGAAGTATAATATGAGTCTTTATTTTCCAGTCCCTGCAAACACCTTTATCAATTTTCACAACTGCCAATTTGATGGTTAAAAAAAGGTATCATACTGTAGTTTTAATATGCATTGATTTGACTACTACATAATTTTACATAGTTAACATATTTAACCATTTTTAGTTCTTCTTTTATTAATTTCCTGTTGCTGTTCTTTGTCCATTTTTATCTTGGAGTGTTCATTCCTTTTCACTCTTGATTTGTAAGTGCTCTTTAAATAGCAAGTCTACTCGTTCTTTGGCTATCACACATTGCAAATATTTCCCCCCGCTCAGGGGGTCCTTCTCCTTTCAATGTTCTTTTTTTGATATAAGGGATTTTTTGCTTTTATGTAGTTAAGTCTGTCTTTTATGGTTTTTGCCTTTGGGATCATGCCTGGAAAGCCTTGGCTCATCCATGGCTTTTTACAAGGACAGCATTTCTTATAATTTCATCTAGTATTCATACAGAGTATTTCATTGATTCTGAGTTTTTCACATTTTATTTATTTATTTATTTTTTGAGACAGGGTCTGACTCTATTACCCAGGCTAGAGTGCAGTGGCATCATCACAGCTCACCGCAACCTCAAATGCCTGGGCTCAAGTGATCCTCCTGCTTCAGCCTCCCGAGTAGGTGGGACTGCAGATGTATGACACCGCGTCCAGCTGATTTTTCTATTTTTTGTAGAGACGGGGTGTCACTATGTTGCTCAGGTTGGTCTTGAATTCCTGGCCTCAAGCGATCCTCCCTCCTCAGCCTCCCAGAGTGCTAGGATTACGGCCGTTTTTCACATTTAAATCTCTGAAATGGGGATGGTGCTCAGGTGGCAGTTGTTGCCTGCCTTCCAAGCATCAGAACCAGAAAGCGTCAGCAACTTGTGAAACAGAGTCCCAGAGACAATAGTGGGGCACTGTGTAAGAAATACTACATCATCACCTGTTCCCTTTTCCTCCTGGGCACAAAATGAGATGACTTTTCCCAGCCCCCCTGCAGTTAGGTGCGGCAGCATGACTGGGTTCTGGCTGCTGGGTTGCGGGTGGAAGTGATGCATGTGCCTTCCCTGCTCGGCCCACAAAACCTCCCACAGGATCATCTACTCTCTTTCTTCCTCTCTGCTGTCAGGGGAGCTAGGCGATGGCAGAGCCAGAAGGCAAAAGAAACTCAGGTCCCTGAATGACCGCAGGGGAGGCAGCCTGCTAATCAGGAATTCCTATTGCTCTTCATGTGACTAAGTAATACACTTACTGTGTTAAGCCATTGAGGTTTTGAGTTGTGTTTGTTGTTTGTTATAGCAGCTAGCATTGGTGATACCTAACATACCAATGTCTTAATTTTGACTCTAATCTGAATTCCTCCACACTGGAGTTTAGTGTTTTATCATTAGTGTGATGTTGGCTTTTTTTTTTTTGAGACAGGGTCTTGCTCTGTCACCTGGGCTAGAGTGTGGTGGCTACAAGCTCAAACCCCTGGCCTCAATCGATCCTCCTGCCTCAGCCTCCTGAGTAGCCAGGACTACAGGTGCATGCTACCACACCCAGCTAATTGTTCTGCTTTTTATAGAGAAGGGGTGGGGTTGGGGCTTGTGGGGGGTTCTTGCTCTTGCTCAGGCTGGTATGGAACTCCTGAGCTCAAGTGGTCCTCCTGCCTCGGCCTCTCAGAGTGCTAGGATTACAGGCGTGAGCCACTGTGACCGGCCTGATGTTGGCTCTTGATTTTAGATAGATGCACTTTATCTTGTGTTCTTTTTAAAATCACATCTTGGTATTAGAGTTATGCTAACTGTGTAAAATTAATTGGAAAAACTGTAACTTTTCTAAGCTCTGGGAAAGGTTACATAGCATAGAAATTAACTATGACACTTTGACAAAATTCATACCAAGAACTGCCTGTGTCTTTCAGCAAGAGCAGTGCTTTAACAAGCTTTACTTTTCTTTTTCAAATTAACTTTTGCTGTAGACAGAATTGTGTTTCCCCAAAATTCATAGGTTGAAGCCCTAGCCTCCAATGTGACTATATTTAGAGATAGGGCCTTTAAAGAGATAATTAAGGTAAAAATGAGGTCACAAGGCTGGGCTGTTCATGCAATATGACTGGTGTCCTTATAGGAAGAGAGACACGCAGGAGGCACGCACACAGGGAAAGGCCTTGTGAGGACACAGCAAGAAGGTGGCTGTCCGCAAGCCAAGGGGAGAGGCCTCAGGAGAAACCAAGCCTGCCAGCATCTTAACATTGGACTTCCAGCCTCCGGAAGTGTGAGAAATAAATTTCTGTCATTCAAGCTACCCAGTCTGTGGTATTTTGTTATGGTATCCCTAGCACATGATACAACTTTTATTGTTTTTTTTCTTTAGTGGTAAAATATAAATAATAGAAAAAGAAAGCCACCATAATTCTACTTCCCAGGAATAACCATTGGTGAAACTCTGGTATATATCCTTTCACATACTCAACTCACACTCACATATTTACTTAAATAAGTGGAGGTCATTCTCTACATATACCAGTTTACAATCTGCTTTTTATACTTAGTATGTCATAAATATTTTCCATGATAATATATCTATTTCATTTGCATATACTTATTTTCAGATTCCAAAAGTAACAAATGTTCATTGTAAGTTCAAATGTTATAGTGATACAGAAAGTAAAAGTTTTCCAATTGCTTCCATGGCATTTTTTATGTTTTCTACTCCTTTTTGAGTCACTCTTATTTATTTTTATAAAAAATTATCCATTTTATACATTTTCTAAATTTATTAATCTAGAGTTATAGTCTTTAAAAAAATCTCCACCACATTTAAGATATATCACCTTTCTTTGTCTGCATGCAGACAGAAACCCCTAAGGAGCTCATGGCACAGTTCCCTCCGCCTTCTCCCCCTTCCAGCATCTGCCCGTCCTTCAAGGTCCTGCTAAGATGCAGCCTCTTCCAAGGTACCTTCCAGGTGCTCGGACAGAATCAGCTTTGCCCATCACACTCTTTCCTACAGCGGAGGCCGCACCTCAGCGCTGACAGGGGCAGCTCGAGGTGGTGGAAAGAGCAGGCGGGCTGGACTGGAGTCTGAGCCTGGCTGCTTTTCTTTTCTGGGGCCCATTCTTTAACCTCTGAGCATTAATGCTGTCCCCTGTAAAATGGGGTAACGGTTGTTCCTGCCTTTCAGGCTTGAGGTGAGAATTAAATGAGACCCTGCACGAAAGGGCCCCGGCCCTTATTAGTACATTTGACGTGAGTGTGCAGTTTCCGGCCTGTCAGCTTCCAAAGGCAGGGTGCAGGGCCAGGTGTCGGTGACCCCAGGAAGCACTGGCTAGAAATCTGCAGAAGCAGCCCGGACAGAGCCCGGCAGGAGGGCAGGTCCCTCCCCACGGCTGCTTTTCCTTCCCTGCGAGAAGACCTAAGGAGCACGGTGGGCCCAGGAGCCGCCGCCGGGTGAGGGCGGTTCCCACACTCTCATCCCCGCCAGCTTGGCCCCAGCCTGAGGCGCGGAAGCCCAGAGAGGCAGTTAATGCGAAAAATGCTTCTGCTCGAACAATTAAAAATAGAATCACCACATGATCCAACATTTCCACCTCTGGGTATATACTCAAAAGGACTGAAAGCAAGGTCTTCAAGAGAGATTTCTGTTCATAGCGTTATTCACAGTAGCGGAAAGATGGAAACAACCCGTGTCCATGGACAGACGAATGGATGAACAGGACGTGGCATACACATAAGTGGAATAACACTGAGCCTTAGAAAGGAAGGAAATTCCGACACACGCTACAGTGGCGAGGAACCTTGAAGACAGCAGGCTACGCGAGATAAACCAGTCACGAAAAGACAAATACCGTATGATTCCCCTTGCATGAGGCACCTAGAGTAGTCAAATTCATAGACACAGAAAGTAGAGTGGGGGTTGCCAGGGGCTGAGGGAGAACAGAGACGGGGAGTTATTTATGGGAACAGAGTTTCAATTCTAAGATGAAAAGGGTTCTGGAGGTGGATGGTGATGATGGTAGCACAACAATGTGATATACTTAGTGCCACTGAATTGTACACTTAAAAGTGGTCAAAATGGTAGATGTTTTATGTGTATTTTATCATAATTAAGAAAAAAATGCTGCTGGGGACTTGCTCAGGCTGGGGGTTTATGAGCCGCCAGCTCGAGAACTGTGCCCAGCAGGCATCGAGGGCAGAGCCCGGGCTTCTGAGCCCCCAGCCTGCCCCTCTGCCCCGCTGGTGACCTTGCTCCCTGCTTGCACCTCTCTGGGCCTCACCTGTCAAAGGCCAAACAAGGACATGGAGTGGAGGATGTCCAAGCTCCTCCGGGCTCTGATGAACTGAGATGAGAATTAGAACGAAAGCCTGCGCTTTGAAAAAAGTAGATAGAGAATTAAAAATACAATCGAAAATCACGCTCACTATTCCAAGATTAAAAACATTCTTTAGAAACTGGGCTTATTAGACGACACGCTTCCTGCATCGTGCGGGAATGGGGGAGCCAGGTCACCAGCGCTCTCCGTAGGGGGCAAGCAGGTGAAATGATTATGAAATATGTCAAGTAAATGGTCCTTTTTTCTCCCCAGGAGATAAGGAAAGGTAATTTGGTCTGTCAGTCGCGCACACAGAAGACGTCATGGTCAACTGCATTAATACTGAATACTTTGTCCGGAGTCACAGAGCTAAAAGAAATTACAGAATCTTTCTCCTGTGAATTCTGGCATGACTCTCAGCAGACCTTTCCCCACCTGAATTCACAAGAGAGATTAATAATAAAAGGCAGGGCCGCTAGTGGGACCCAAAGCTGCTTTTCCCTCTCTCTCACCTGGGACCCCTTCCCCCAGCCCAGTGGTCCAGCCTCATCTCTCGACACGCCCTTGCCAGTCCTGTTTCCGCCAGACAAGACCCTGCTGTTCTGTCCCAAGAGGCAGCGCCTCCCTGCCTCCTCCCCTATTGGCACCTGTCAAATCACCTCTTCCAAGCCACCTCCTCTGGGACACCTCCCTCCACCTTCCCTCCCCTTCGCTTCCACATGCTCACTTCTTTTTGCAGTTGTCATGGGGATTTTGTGTCCTTGCCCCAAACACCCCAGACCTCCCCAGAGGAAAGACCCACCCGGCCGGCCTCCCTGCAGTGTCCAGCTGGGGTCCGGCACTTAGCAGAGGAAGCGATGGGTGAGTGAGGTCTCTCCAAGCCTTCTCTTTTATAATCTAACAAAAGGGGGGGGGTCTGTGGTGGATCTTCTCTTTTCTTTCTTTTTTGATTTTTTGAATAGGTGGTGGTATTAGGGCTGGGAGAGGACACCGGACGCTCTCTGAATCCACCGTCGTGTTGCTGAATAGTTGGCTTGCAAGAGAACGTGTGCTCGTCCCTCTCTCCATTCCTGCAGTGGACAGGGAGCCCCCTCTCAGGGCCCTGGTTCCGTGGCTGCAAAAACCTTCTTCCCTTTTCTGCTTTTGGGGACTTGGCGGTCTCTGGAACAATTAAACCTCTTTTGATGTGGTTATATTCCCTCATGTAATAAGTACTGCATTATTTTTAGACTGTTTTACCCAATTAATTTCATTATCAGTTAATTATGTATTAACATTTTAAGAAAATGAATATTTGCCCAGTTACTTAAACGAAATCATTAAATATGTATGCATTCCTTTCTTTAAATGCACATCTGTTATCTCTTGCAGATGGAGAAGACGTGTGTGGCGCTATCTGTGCCTCTGAGACAGACCCCTGTACAAAGGGGCCTTCGTGGCCCTGTGGGCCGAGCTTGTATGGGGCTGGGAGGCGCCCGGAAAGTGAGGCCCACCGCATGTCAGAGACCTGGGCCTGGCGGTGAGAGGGAAGGGCCACCGTCCTAAAGACCAGCTTGGCAGAATTTGGGGTGAGGGGTGGTGGGTGCTGCCAAGAGCCAAACGTATGATGGTGTGTGAATGTGTAGCAGCACCTGGAGACTGATGGCTTAAGAAATAAACCTCCTGCATGGAAAGCGATACGTGGGACATCTGCACGCCCATGTTCACTGCAGCCCCAGTCACAACAGGCAGAATATGGAAGCAACCTTAGTGCCCATCATGGATGGATGGATAAAGAAACTGTGGTGAATATACACAATGGAATATTATTCAGCCACCAAAAAGAATGAAATCCTGCCATTTGCAGCAACATGGATGGAACTGGAGGTCATTATATTAAGTGAAATAAGCCAAGTCCAGAAAGACAAATATCACACGTTCTCACGCCTATGTGGGAGCTAAAACAGTGGCTGTCGTGGAGGTGGAGGGTAGAACGGTGGTTGCCAGAGCTGGGAAGGGGAGGGGGGAGGCAGGATGAAGGGTAAACAAAAAGGAACATAAATGTATTTATCACCACTGCACTGTACACTTAAAAATGGTAAAGATTTATGTTTATATATTATATATGTGTATTTTACCTCAATGAAAAGTAAATTAAAAATGGGGAAAACAAAATAAACCTCCTCTTGCCACCTCTGGGTGATTCGGTGCAAATCCCCCCAGAGGTCAGCACGCCCAGTCCCGTGGTGTGGTCATGAAGGCCCTTCCTGGCCTGACACACCGTGAGCCTGTGAGCCACCTGGGAGTCACCCCCAGTCTCAATCTACATAGTGAGGGCACGTGCAGGCCGGGGCTGCCGCACCAGGTGACAGCAGCCCCAGCTCCAGGACTCACGGTCAGGGGAGAGATGCCAACACCCCGGCATTCCCTGAGGAGGGAGATGCCCAGTGACCATCCACACCGGGGGTCACTAAACCCAGTGCCTATTTTTGTGTGGCTCGGGAGCTAAGAATGATTTTCACATTTGTAAATGAGTGGAAAACGTCAAAAGACAAATAATATTTTGTGATACATGAAAATTCTAAGAAATTTCAATGTCCATGAATAAAGTTTTGTTGGAATACAGCCATGCTCATTCATTGACACATTGTCTGTGGCTGCTTTTGCCACAAAACTGCTCTTGCTACTCAACAGCTGCTGTGTAGCTGTGAAGGCGACCACGTGGCCCGCAAAGCCTACCACCTTTACTCTGACCCTTTACAGAAAAAGTTTGCCGACTCTACAGTACTTTTCTATGGCGATCACAAGGAGAATTTTCTTAATAACAAACTAGATGGGACATCCCAATTGTTAGTCGTAGTGATAAACATCTAAGCACTTTCTCGGCTAGGTACTGGAGAAATGGTGATAAATCAGATCCAGTCCCTATCCCAAAGGAACGCCCAGTCTGATGATACAGGTATGTAAATTGCAACATATAGAGATGAGATTCTTAGAAGTATAGAGGAGGGAGTGACTGGCTCTGCCTGAGGAAATCAGGGAAGCCTCCTGAGAGGAGGTGATGACTGAGCACTATACTGCATTCAGCTGAAAAGACTGTGCACTGTGTGAGTCCAGGGGTGTCCCCTCCCGTTACACAGTGCAAACCTGCACAACTGTACATGGTAGGCCTATTGAGTGGGCCTTCAAGGACCCTTGGTTGCAAGTGAGCTACCTAACTCATTGGAGCTTAGGCAATCAAGGCAATCACTGGCTCTTAAAATGCAGAAGTCTGGAGGGAACCAGGCATGGCTGGATGCAGGAGCTCAGGCAGTGTTGTCAGGGCCTTGTCTCTCACGCCCCATCTCTTGGCTCTGCTTGGCTTTCTTCTTCCTGTGAATTCTTTCTTCTTTCTTAGCGCTGGTAGTGTGCAGCCAGATACACAACCTCCCAGCAAGACAACTGAATCTAAGGAACCCTCCTTTCTCCTAGGGACTAAAATAACAATCTCAGAAAAGAATTCCAGTTGGCTATTTGAGTCACATGCCTGCCTCTGAACCAATCACTGTGATGAGGGGTGGGGTACAGTGATCTTTGGGATGCTCAGAGGGCCAAGGTTGGAGCCTCATGGTGGGAGAGGAGCGATTCTCCCAAGGAAATTTGCAAACAAAACCATACACCCACTACAAAGAGTAAGAAAGACCTCTCCAGACAGAATAGGCAGGAAGTCTATAAACAGGTCATTGCCAAAAATCCTACTCCCAGGGCCTCTTTGGTGTCAGATGCCATCAGGAGCAGTGGGCCCTGAGCTGTGCTACTGGGCAATCCTGCCCAGGTCCAGTCTGCGGAGACTGTTGACCTCTGAACCTGGCTGGGGGAAAGAAAGGAGGCACCCCCTCCCCACCTCGTCTCTAGGCTGTTAGAGCTCAAAGGGTGCTTGGAGTCCACTTATCTGATCCGCGGAGCTTTTTTAAAATGATAACAAGAGCTCGTAAGTGAGAACGCATGCAACTTTCTTTTAAAACCTCCTTTGCTCAGCCGCCAACCATGGGAATTAAATTTGTGTAGTGCATTTAACAGACAATGAACATTGAACAAGGTCACAAATACATGTTGGGATTACAAGACAAGACACAGAACAGAGGCCGGCAATCATCTGCAGCCTTGTGATGCTGCCTGGCACGTGCCGCCCATGCCTGGATACACAGATCTAACATCGTCCTTGCATGTGGGGTCGGGCAGCCGCTCTGCACACGACACCGTTTCTTAAAGGCGGATCACTCCAGAGAACAAGACAGATGTGCCTTGCACTTTTCTTATGTATTTAAAAATACATTTAAGAAAACTGTCACTGGCATCTTTTTGGCTTTTAGACCAGGGCAGCATTATTTGAGAAAGACTGTTCTAGTCCAACCCTCCGGTTTTATAGATGGGGAAACTGAGGCCTAGAAATGGAAAGTGACACTTTTTTTTTTTTTTTTTAAGAGACCTGGTCTCTATGTTGCCCAGGCTGGAGTGCAGTGATTATTCACAGGTACAACCTAGTTCACCACAGTGTCAAACTCCTGGGTTTAAGCAATCCTCCTGCCTCACTGGCTTGGAAAGTGATTTCAACGGCCAGAACTCAGAGTTGGTCTGAGAATCTTGGTCTGACACGTTTGAATTCGGTCAGATGAGGAACTCAGCAAGGTCCGCAGGTGGCGCGTTTCTAAGGGGCCTCAGGGACACTTCAGCTCAATTTTCTCACTTAACCTTGGGTTTTTGATTCAAGGTGCAAAACATTGTTTTTCTTGACCTCAAAGGTTAAGGCTTTACCAAGTTGTTCATGTAAGTGTTATTAAAGAAAAATTTTAAACAAGTTAAATGTAGGACATCCATATTTAATGGTCATGTATGCGATGTGGCACATCTATGAAAAACTCTACTGCGATCAAAAATGGCAGCTGTGAAAATTAGGAGTTAGGGCAGATTGAGGGCAGTGATGGATGCTGCAATTACTGGCCTCCCGGTCTCTGTGCCCCTACCCTGAAATCTGTATCCCTTCCACTCTGACTCTGGGCTGGTCTTGCAACTAGCTTTGACCAGTAGAATGGGATGGAGCGTGAGACATGTGGTGTAGTCACCCGGTTGCCCTGGCCATGACCAGCCATGTCACGTGAATGAGGCCATCTCAGACCAACCAGCAAACTGGTTACCACAGACGCATAAACAACCCCAGTCTAGATTAGCCGAGCCTGGCCCAGACTTGACCATAGATTCAAGAGCAATAATAAATCGTTTGTCTTAAACCACTGAACTTTGAGTTGGATTGTTATGCGGCAACAGGTGATGGATACAGAGGTATTATTGAGGGGGAGAGGACACAGGTGGAAAAAGCAGGATAGAAATATCCATGGAAAGCGTGATCTCCGCCATGTGATGTGGCAGTAACACACACAGCAGCAGCCGACACTCTGGGAAAATGCCGGGTGGAAACATACCAAATATCTCAGGTATTAAGGGATGGTTGGGGGTAATTTCATTTTTCCTTTTCTCTCTTTTCCAAATTTCCTGAAATGTTCTTTTTTTTTTTTTTTTTTTGAGACAGAGTCTCACTGTATTGCCTGGGCTAGAGTGCCATGGTGTCATCTTAGCTCACAGCAACCTCAAACTCCTGGGCTCAAGCGATCCTCCTGCCTCAGCCTCCCAAGTAGCTGGGACTGCAGGCATGCGCCACCATGCCCGGCTAATTTTTTCTATGTATTTTTAGTTGTCCAATTAATTTCTTTCTAATTTTAGTAGAGACGGGGTCTCGCTCTTGCTCAGGCTGGTTTCGAACTCCTGAGCTCAAACAATCCGCCCGCCTCGGCCTCCCAGAGAGCTAGGATTATAGGCGTGAGCCACCGTGCCCGGCCTCCTGCAATGTTCTTAACATTAAATAAAGTGCAGGCCGGCCCCACTCGGGACTCCCACGTGGGAGGTAGCAGTGGGCTGTCAGCTTCTTCTTCTGAGGATCCTGCCCCATCATTCCAGCCACCACCAGAACAAGCCCCTATTGTGGCTGAAGACCAGCTACTGACACAAAAAATCATTGATTCACACGCTGACTCCGTGAAATGAACAAACCTAAAGCAGCCTCTCTTCCCTGCTTCACAGTACTGGGCACCGATAAACTGAATGTGTTTTCTCGCCTGGATGCCCTTGCTGGCCACCTTGCTGGCCTGGCTCAGGGACGCCACGGCTCCCACCCATCCTCCTCCCTGTTATTTCTCCCCTTCCATCTCAGCAGTGCACATCCCCAAATCTTACAGGCTCACTGCTTATCCTGCCTCCTCCGGGAAGCAACTGGTCTCCCCAGGCGGAGAGGACTCTTCCCTTCTGAGTTTCCAGAACCTTCCTCAGATCACAAGTCTCCTTCCTTCCGTGTGGCCTTCACACCCACATTTCATCTCTTTGTCCAAACTTTGGGCTCGGTGAGGACAGGGTCGTCACACACAGTTCATGTTGGCTTCCCCCACCCCCACACCAGGGGCTGGACAAAGCCAGGAATAAAGGAAAATTCATATACAGAGAAAAATCTGGAAATAATCACTTCTAACCTCTTGGTTTCTAAATGTGGAGAGAGGGGACAGGAGTCTCCATTTGGTGGGAAAGCCAGAGCTGGAACTCACATCTCCTGAGCCGAGTCCGGGATCCCCCTGCAGACGCTCAGCCTTTCTGGCCGGGCTGTGGATTGGGGCTGGGGCTGGGGTGAGGCAAGTGGCCGTCAGGGTGAGACGTTTAAGGAGGCCTGCTGTGTGTGAGCTGTGACTGTTCTGTGCGGGTCACAGGGCCTTTCAGTGCACAGCCCGGGTCTGGACCAGCGTCCCCGTTGTGCGGCAGAAAGCCCAGTCCTTCCCGTGGCGCTGGAAGCGCACTGTCGCGGTGGGAGAGGACCCGGGGAGAACACGTGCACCCAGCATTTGGGGCAGTTGCCTCAGGACGTGTGGGTGGAAGAGAGTGGTCACCACCTTGTACCACTGAAGTGAGGTAGGTTTTGTTTTATTTGTTGTTGTGGGTGGTCGTGGTGTCCTTCCTCCCCTGTCCCCTCCCAAACACCTTCCCTCTGGGGTGGATCCAACAGAGGTAAACATGTCTCAGGACAGTAAAATCAGGAATGGTGAAGAGACACTGTCAATCCCTCCAAGAACTGAGGTTAGACACTTTTGAAGATTTTTGAATATCAAAGGAACTTTCTGTCTCACCTGGTAAACTGACAGCAAAGTAACAATTTTAAATCTGTCACCTCTTCAAATGCCTTCAGCATTTCCTAGGAGAATTATTTTTTTGTTAGCAGGGGGTGCCCTGAGGAGAGGAGAGGGGTGGCCTCTCCTGTCGGAGGCTGGGGTGGGTGAGATTAGGCAGGCAGGGGCTCAGCTGGAGTGGCGGGTGGGCTAAGGGGCCTGGGTTTCATTCCAAGTGCCTCAGAGAGCTTGTCGCAGACTGTGCGATTTCCTTCCCCCTTCCCTCTGTAGGGTTTTCTCTGCCACTGTGTTTCTGTGAAGGGGGCAGTGAGAGTGGGACCCTGGGCACAGGAAGCGGGGGACCTGCTATGCTGGATTAAGACTCAGCAGGGCTGTCCCAGGGCAAAGCCAGGGCCAGTGGGAGGTCATGGGAATGCAGAGTCCAGCGTGATGGAAGAGAAAGTTTTCTCCCAGTCAGAGCTGCTCAATGAACATGGTACAGCCACTGTGGAAACAGTACGGCAGTTCCTCAAGAAATGAAACATAGGCTGGGCGCAGTGGCGTCTGTCTGTAATCCTAGACTTTGGGAGGCAGAGGCGGGAAGATCACTTGAGGCCAGGAGTTCAAGACCCTGTCAAAAAAGAAAAAATTAGCTGGGCATAGTGAGACATGCCTGTGCCTCTCCCAGCTACTGGGGAGGCTGAGGCAGGAGGATCACTTAGTCCAGCTGTTTGAGGTTGCTGTGAGCTATGATGACACCACTGCACTCTAGCCCAGGCAATAGAGCAAGACCCTGTCTCAAAAATAAAATAAAAATGGTCCAGCAATTCCACTTCTGGGTATAAACCCAAAAGAATTGAAAGCAGGGTCTCAAACAGATACTTATGCACCAGTGTCCACAGCAGCATTATTCATAATAGCTACAAGGTGGAAACAACCCAAGTGTCCATCAACAGATGAATGGATAAACGAGATGTGATATGTACATACCATGCAATATTATTCAACCTTTAAAAAGATGGAAATCTTGTCACACACTACAACATGGATGAACCTTGAGGGCATTAAGCTAAGTGAAATAAGCTAGACACAAAAAGACAATTACCGTATGAGTCCACTCACATGAGATACGTAGAGTAGTCAAATGCACAGAGACAGAAAGTGGTGTGGTGGTTGCTAGGGGATTGGGGGACAGGGAATGAGGGGTTATTGTTTAATGGGTAAAGAGTGTCAGTTTGGGAAAAAAGTTCTGGAAATGGACAGTGGTAATGGTTGCACAACAATGTGAATGTGATTAATGCCATTGAACTATACACTTAAAAATGATTAAAATGGTAAATTTTATGTTATGTATATTTTACCACAATATTATAAAAGCTATTCGACAGTTCCTTGGGCTGACTTGGGAAGCAGTGACCCGTCCGTTGGTTGAGGTGTGCAAGGGAGGCTGGACACTTGCCGGATGCTGGGGAGGGTGTGAGGATGGGGGGGAGGATCACCCTGTGACCTGGGTCAGGAGGGGGACTGACAAACATGGTCGACATTTTTTAAGCACTTACTGTGTGCCAGGCCCTAAGCTAAGTGATTCGCATGGTCTCTTTCTCCCCCAGGGCCCCTGAGGCAGGGTTAGTATTATCCCACGGGACTGACACAGCCCCAGAAAGCATCAGTCATTGCCACCTGCCAGCTCCCCTTCCATGAAGGATGTGCTGCCCTGCGGCTGGGCAGGTGGTTGGCACATGGCCTTCAGCAACCAGTCCTTCAGGACAGCCTCAGCGGCAGGCCCAAGGTCATGACCTTCCCAGGGCAGCCCACATCTGGTAACCAACCGATGTGGTGGTACAAAGGCCTGGCCATCTCCACATGAAACTCCGCACTCAGCACCTTTGAAAGGACATTCTAGCCACCAGGCGTCCCCATGGGGTCAGTCTTGGCTGTTGAGCCCCAGGGGCAGCTAGACTTTTCCCTCTGCCCACTCCCATCTCCTCCCCTCTCTTGCTCAGGTGTTGGTCCCAAGTGTCCTCCTCCCTAAATTCCACATCAGAGGCTGGGGACCCCACCTGCAGCATTCATCAAGGTCACCCAACTGGACAGCGGTGGGACTGGGGCAGGGAAGAGCTCGGGACTGCGTCGGTCAGAGAGAAGCTCTGCTAACCCTCAAGAGGGCTGGTCAGCGCCCTGGGTGGCCCTGGTCCCTAGCACCCAGCCAGTCTGAGGACACAGAGCCTCAGAGATGAAGGGCGAGTGTG
Source organism: Propithecus coquereli (assembly GCF_000956105.1). Classification (NCBI taxonomy): domain Eukaryota; kingdom Metazoa; phylum Chordata; class Mammalia; order Primates; family Indriidae; genus Propithecus; species Propithecus coquereli. The sequence continues at coordinate 808,825 of NW_012135414.1, forward strand.
CCTCGTGCTTCTCTTATCCCGTTGCCCCTCACATAATAGCAGAACCACACCGCAAATGTCACCGGAGCTAAATTCTAACAGCCAGCCCCGCCCGGTGACGGCCTCTTATCCATTTAAATTGGGCGTGATCCTTTGGGAACTGTAATTTTATTCATGGAGATTGTGCTGTCTAATTTGAATACAGAAAACTGTACTTAAGAGAAACAGTGGCTGGCTCGGATGCTCTCTCATTTCTCTCCTCCTCTTGGGCTTCTCAGCCCGGCCTGGTTGAGGGCACACTGTGCGCCGGGGCTGTGTAAGGGGCACTGCCACCATTGGGTGGAAAAGAACGCGGGTGCAGAAGTCAGTTGAAACCAACAAAAAGTCAGACCACTAGGCGCGACCTGAGCAAATTACTCAGCCTCTCTAAGCCTCGGTGTCCTCATCTGCAAGTGACAAGAGTGCTCAGTTCCCAGGGTGGTAGGAGGGCTGCGAAAGCACGGCACACAGCACAGGGCACCCAAGCGTCATCAGATGTTCCAAGTACTGGCACAGAGATTCGCACCAGTTATTTGTTTGGACCACCCTGATCCTCCTTTTTTCCACGTAAATAACAATAGGACGATCGGAATAGGAAGGTAGGTTTTCTTTTTTCTCCAAGAATGGGATTATATATATTGTAATTTTGATTTTCACTTAGCGACACATTCTATAAATATCTTTCCATGTAAATTAATATTTATAGAATACATCATATCAGTTAATATATCAAAAATATTATCCACACCTTTAACCCCAAGCCATGCACAACACGGAGGCTACAAACGCCGTTCCCCTTCAGGGCCCAAGAGAGTTGTGCAAAAACATTGCCCTGTGCACACTGTCCTGGCTTCCTCGCTTTCCCCCACATTGTTCCCTGAGGCCCCCTGGGAAAGGACGCTGGTGGGTGGGGAGGCTGGTGGGGGATGAGGGGTTCCACCACCACCTGCAGAGAGCTCTGAGCTCTGTGGCGGTCACAGCTGATCTGCCTTAGCTGGGCAATTTGGCTGCCACTTGGGGAAGAGGTTTCTGGGCTGTGTGTTTTGTTGTTGATAAATCTAATCACGTTTGAGTGTGAATAGGAGTGTATGCATTTAAAGAAAAGTCTTTAAATGTATACGGCACTTAGCCATAAACGCATTTGCCTTTAGGCTGGAAATGGAAATGCAGCAACAGGAGGAAGGCAGGCAGTTGGAGAGAGATGCTTGATCGGCGGGGAGGGGGTTGCCTAGATGTGCGATGGTAGAGAAGACTGTGGAGGAAAGTGACCAACCCCAATTGTGTGCAGGGAGTGTGACGTCACCATAAAACAATGAGAATGACGGGGCCCATGCGGCTCGATGAAGAAATACACAATGTTTACCAAATAATGTTGAGAGGAAAAATGGGCTCCAAACAACCTGCACATGTTGTGACCATCTCGTGGAATATCCAGTGTCAGTGGGTGTGGGGAGGGATGGATAGAGCCGGGCTTGCGGGTTTATAGCTCTGCTGCCCATACGGCTAAGTGAACAGCCTGGTTAGTTACTTTAGACTTGACATCAAGGCCTGATGGGGCAGCATTGAGGTCGGCAGGGTGGGTGGACAGGAGAGACCACTCAGGAGGGCAGGGAGGCCTCCCACAAAGACTGATGTGGCAATGGGGCTTTGGGGAGGAAGTGAGCTCTCCACTGCCACAGGTGTGCAAGCCCACGCCCAGTGACAACATGGCAAGATGGTCCCAGCCTGGGTGTTCTCTCTCTGTGATCTTGGAGTCAGTGCTCCAGCTCCCGAAAGCCGCTTCCTGGGAGCTGTCTGGTCCTGAACACACAGGCAGGCTTGAACACGCTGCTCCTGAATGAGGCTTCAGAACTTACCCCTGCTCCATCCCTCTGGTGGGGTGAAGCTCTGCCTCAGCAGCAGGCAGAATCTGTAGGAAGTGGGGCTTGGCTGCCGGGCTGGTTCCTTTATAGAAAACCTGGCTTCAGATCTGGGTGGCTGTGGAGGCCAGGACAGAATCATGTCTGAGCTGGTGTGGTCCCCACACATCTAACCCCCTGCACAGAGGAGGATACTGAGGCCAGAGGAGGGATGACTTGTCCAGAAACAGACAGCTAGTCCAGAACTTAGGTCTCCTGCCTCTGTCTTGGGCCCTTCTCTGACCAGCTGCCTTTTCTACCACTTGCAGCTGTCAGGAGGAGCTCCCGTCTTTGTCCAAAGCAGCAAGAGTGGCTGCAGGGCAGGGAGAGTCAAAGGGCGAACCAAGTCAATGGTCTCTTCTGGCCCACAGGGCCAGAGGTCCCCCACGAGGGACTTGTCTGGGGCATCCCTCCAGCCATCGCGTGGCAAGCATGCTAATAGGCCTCCTCCTGTCACTGCCTCCTGTTTCTTGGATAGGATAAACCGTTTGGCCTTTGGACAAGATTATTTTTGCACAAAACAGGATTGTTATCACTTAATTGAAAATAATTATCCAATGCAAATTGAGTTCAATTTCTCTAGCTGGAAATAAAGAAGTGAGTATTTTGGGCAGTTTCACTGCTGCAAAGGCAGGTATTTTAAGTAAATGAAAGTAACAAGATGCCCGCTGCTCTCTTTGCAGGAAGCCCTGGGAAATCTGTGGGCCTTTCTTGAGTTGGCCCCCAAGGCTGGGAAGTCTGGTTCACCCCCTTGTCCAAATCGGGGGTTGTCTTAGTGGGTCTGTACTGGGAGAGAAGTTCTGATGGAGCTGGAGGCCTGTGGGGGCAGGTGCGTATGGCAGGGGTGAGAATAATCCCACATAGTGACTCAGCTCCTGTGGGGCTCGTCCTGACAGATGCAGGCTCTGGCCTTCCCCAGATACAAGGAGAAAGAAAGGATCGGGGAGGGGAAGGAGAGAGTGCTGTTGGCATTAGTCTAATGTGGGCGGTCACTTCTCCTTCTCTGTTCTCTAGCCCAGGCACTGGACCTTTAGCCACCCAGGTCCCTCAGCTAAACCCCAAGTTCTCTGAGGCTGTCTCTTAGTCTCACCCCACTCACCCAAATGACCACCAACTCCATTTGCTTTCTTGAGTATTTCACAGCTTTGTTCACTTCTTTCCAGGACCACTGTATCAGTCACCCATTGCTGCAGCACAACTGCGTAATAAACAGCCCCAGGGTGTCAACGGCTACAACAGGCATTTCTTCCCAGGGCCCTGCAGCTCTACTGACCTTGGTTGGCCTTGTTCAGGAGCCTACAAACTGGTGGGCAGCTCCCCTCCTCATGTCTTCCACCCTCCTAGGGTCAGCAGGCTGGCTAGACAGGTCCTTCTCATGGTGACGGCAGGTGCGTTAGGAGAGCAGAAATATGTGACGCCTTTTAAGGTTAAGTCTCAGAACTGGTGTCATGTTGCTTCCACCCCAATCCACTGACCAAAGTAAGCCACAAGGTGAAGCCCAAAGTCGAGTATGGCCAGACTGTGGCTGCAGAGAGCGGGAAGAATTGCAGCTGATATTATCACCTACCAGCCCTGGCTATTGCTCTAGTCCTGACCTTCCCAGTGGAGTCACCACCTCTAGTCTTGCTCCCTCTGATCTATTCTCACAGAGTAGTTTGCTCCTAAAATGCAAACCTGACCACATCACTTTTCAGCTTAAAAATCCTTAAAATCCTCCCTTCACTTGGTGGTCTTATTCCTCTTTTCTAGCAATAATTGAAATTCAACTGTAAAATCACTGTTTTTAACAATACCATAAGGGACCTATGACATATGCCACCAGTACAATTGTCTTGGTGGCCCCTCTGATTGAGTTGCTCCGGTTGCCCTTGCTTCTAAGGGGCAGCCCTGGCTGTTCATGCTCACACGCAGCAATGCACGGGAGATCTGCACCCTACAGATGAGCCACGGGGGGGAAACATGAGGCAAATCCTCAAGAGCACGAGAGCAGCAGGATGGGGCACCTTTGAGTGCTGCTGCATGTGAAGGCCATTGCGCAGTGCCAGGCTCATGGCAGGGACTGCTTATTCTCTTCCAAAACCCAACCACAAATCCACTCGAATGCAAACTTTCCACAATGAACCCATCATGCTTAATGAAGCTGTATAGACAAGTGCTACTCAAAATGTCACCTGCAGACCAGTGCTGCTCTGCAAAATCTTGGTTAAATGTCTACGAAAAGGAATAAGAAGCTTGCCCAAAAATGCATATTACTGTCACTAAGCAGACTGTTTAGTTTTGCGACATTTTTCATAGCAAGACATAAAGGAAGTAGCGTGCTGATTTACCCTCTAGTGCAAGCTCCTTAGCTCACGGGAACAACATTTGTGGCCCTGCTACTTTGAGGTTGCTCCTCTCTGGCACATAGATCTGAGGTGGCCAAGCATCTCTGAGTGGTACTCTGATAAAATTACGAAGGCATTGGGCAAAAGGCTAGTAATTTTAAAAAATCATAAATGCTATAATAAAAATGAGAAGTTACTTCAATATAACAAGAGATGACTGGTTAAATACGTTATACATGTCCCCTTAATGGAGTTGAATGCAATCATAAAATAGGGGACTTTATAATGGAATGAACAAGGCTTAGGAGGTCGGGCGAGGTGGCTCACCTGTAATCCTAACACTTTGGGAGGCTGAGGCAGGAGGATCGCTTGAACCCAGGAATTTGAGGTTGCAGTGAGCTGTGATGATGCCACTGCACTCTAGCCAGGGCAACAAAGCAAGGCCCTGTCTCAAAGAAAGAAAAGAAAAGAAGAAAAAAAGGATATAACAGGAAGCTGAAACAAAAGCATGATATAAAATTTTGTGAGCACATGTGCACACATACATATACCCTGAAGGAATTACAAACAGGGGATTTGTTAGGGTGGTGTAATGATGCATTTTTCTTCTTTTCTTTATTTTTCAAACTTCTGAAATATAGCTCTGTTATTTGATAATGAAAAACATTTTAAACCCAGTGGTAACATATTTCCAGGGCCCATTCAGTTGGTATTCTCAATTTCAGTGTCTCATTAGGGTCCCACATTTATACATTAAAAAATCATTAATTCAGACACATAAATTCAGTTTATGATCACTCAGACCCCCCCTTCCCCCTTCCCCAGACCTCCCCGAGCACTCCCTGAGGGCAGTTCCAGGCATAGCAGCCAGAGGCCAGCTTCCCTCTGGGCAGTCGGGGCTCCCCCTGCACTCTCCCTGATCCACCTGATAAACACTGGCCCACCTTGCTCTGTGTCCTGGCTGAGGCTGGCGCTGGGGGACAGAGGCAGGTCCCCATCGTCCAGCAAGAGAGAAGACAGATGCACACCCAGGAAACTTTTCGTCTTCAGAAATGTCTGTTAAAACCTTAAAAACTTAATACATGCCCATAATAAATTCAAACAATACTTCATATTAAAGCAAAAATCCACTTCCCAGAGATAAGCAAGAAGAGCTTGGTGTATAGCCTTCCAAATTTCTTTCTATGAATATACAAAGACGTATTTCCTTATATATATAAATGTGTATTATATGGAATATAGAATACATACATATAAATTTCTTTGTTACGTTCTCTGTCTCTCTCTATAAATATATATATATACACACAAACAAGCTCGCTCTCAAACGTCTATAGACATGTCTACATAAACCATGCAGTTTTATTTTCATTTTTACAAAAGATGGATTTTAGAATGCATCTAGCTCTACAACTCTAACGCTTGATGTTCTGAAGCAAAGCCTACAAATGCGTGAAGTGCTGGGGACCACAGAGGATGGTGCTGGTGTCAGGATGAGGTGACGCTGAGGGTGGGGTGACTGTGGAATCCCTACTGTGTCCCTTGCTGGGACCATATGGTCCCCCTCCAGGCTTCACGAGGTGGCACTGGAGCTGGCACTGACCGTGGTAGAGTTTCACCGGCAGAGATGGTAGAAATGGAGGCAGGGAGAAATGGCAGAG
>NW_012135414.1:815121-832596 GCF_000956105.1 Propithecus coquereli
TCTCAAAAAAAAAAAAAAAAAAAGACCCCAAGTGGTGGCCCCAAACTTGCCCCTTCACCAGATCCAGAGCCAGGGTGCGGCCCTGCTGGGAGGAGAGGCTGGACTGCGCTGCAGAAATGGTCATTATGGAAGTGAGTGTGGTGCTGCAGCACCAAGGACAGCCCTGCAGTTGCAGAGTCCATGTTGTTTACACAGCGAGGTGACTTTCTGAGAAGGTGAAGTTAGGGTTGGGTCGGTTGGGGCTCACTGGGCCTCACTGTCCTCTGCCTATTAAACACAGCATCTAGGGGGCAAGCCAGCTGCGCACCCACTTCCACTTTGACAGCTGGTCTCATAAAATGAGAAGGCTTTACACATGGGAATTTACCGAATGCTAATCTGGATAATTAAAAAAACCCAACCAAAATACCCCACAGAAATTCAGACGGAACTACTGCTGATCTTTGTAAATATGATGGCACATTTTTGCGTTTTATTCTGGTAGCTCTCCCTAAATGACTGGTCCACCCCTCCTGGGTGGCTGGTGACAGGATGGGGGTGCCTGGTCCTGGCAGCTCCAAAGTGAGCCCAGCCTTCAGACATAGGCCAAGCCACAGACACCCTCGGGCCCTTACATGCTGGGTTCATGAGGATTTAGCCCAATCACATTCCCCTTCCCTTGAGACCACTTCTCGGGGTCTCAATGTCACCCTCTATAAATTGGGGTGGAGGTGGCAAAAAAAGATCATTACAAAACAAAATGGGGAGGGGAACCACTATGAATCCATCCCAATCTGATCCTATTTAAAAACAAAAACCACCATGGTCCCAGCTACTCAGGAAGGTGAGGTGGGAGGATCACTTGAGCCCAGGAATTCAAGGCCAGCCTGGGCAACATAGCAAGACCCCATCTCTAAAAAACCAAAAACACCCCCTCGCCAAAACCAAGGGGAAAACATATCAGCTAAGAGAACCCAAGAGCTGCCCTAGGTTCAAGGCCTCAACCCAAGACCTTGTCCTGATCCTGTTACCCCACCCTAGGACACTGTGTCTACCTTCTTATGTCCCCAAAGTTTAAGTTACCTGTGGGTGTCACCTCTTCCCCTACACACACATACAGATCCAGAGTCTTGAGCTCTCCAGTTGGTGCCTTGACTTGCCCACTCTACCCCCAAGCACAGTGACTTAGGACCTCAGCCACATCTTCTGGACTCTAGCACATCACCTCTTCTCCTCTGTACCCCAGAGTTGGCACGATCACCTGACCCCCTTTGAAGTCATTGACAACAGATCAATGACCCTTGATCAGCCATGCTAGGATTACCCCTGGAAGCTGCAGTCAGGTGGCCTGTCCCTGTCCTGCCCACCTGCTCTCCTAGCACACCCCATGCTCCAACCCGGACCAGTGCTCTCCACCTGCACTAACCCTCCAATGGCCCATGAGCCTTTGAACAAGCATGTCTGAGATGCTCTTTCTCCCACATTCCCTCTGCTTTCACCTTGGAGCCTTAGTTCAGGATATCATTCTTCCAACCCAAGTCAGAACTGAGGCCTCTGCCCACCCCTAACCAGTTCCACAGAACCTGTACCAGCCTCGGCTGAATATGGTGATCGCCTGTATACATATCACATTAACTTTCAGTCTTTTTACACTGCACGTTAAAAAACCTTTTAAGACTGACATATAACTTACACACAGTAAAGTACTGTTATAGCTCAACACATTTTCCATATTTATGCACCCATGTGTGGGTTTAGGATACAGATGGGTAGGTCAAGGCACAAACTGGAAAGCTAAAGAGTCCCTGTGGGTCTCTCCATCTGTGTTGAGGAGGCAGGACTTCCTGTAGGTAACAGACTTTGGGGGCCAAAGAAAGAAGACACACACCCAGCATCCTGGGAAAGAGTTAGGAGGTCTCAGGACAAGGTTCTTGATCCCCCAGATCAAAATGTAGAACATTTGCAGCACCCCAGAAGGTTCCCTTGTACCCCCTCTGGTCACCATCTCCCCAAGGCAACTGCTATCTTGTCTGCTAACAGCACAGATTAGTTTTTGCCTATTTTGAATTTTACAGAAGTGGAATCTTTCGTGTCTGGCTTCTTTTGCTCAGCATAATGTTTGTGAGATTCCTATATACTGTTGCAGGTGGTGTAGTACTCCATTTTGTTGTGTAGCATTCCATCTTGTGGATACACCAGAACTTATTTATCCATCCCCTTAGGTTTTCTTGATGCATTTTTTGCATAGGTGAGAGACTATACCGAATGTGCAACTTTAAAAATCTTGATAGAAGGGAAGAGGCCTAAAAAGTATCTTGATAACTTAGTGATTTCTTCAAGCTCTATTGAATTGATTGCTATCATTTACTTCTCCATTCTCTTTGTCAAGTATTTCCAATACTCATAATTAAAGAATATTCTATGAATATCTTAGTAGATCATTCCTTAAGGGCATCCTTGTTAGTTTTGAGGGTAGAGTCCTAGAAGTGGCCATACTGGATGAAAGGAGTAACCCTCGCAAGACTCGTCACACATATGACCAAAGTGCTGACACGAAGCTCGAATTAGTTTTCTAGGACTGCCCTCAACATAACACAAATTGGGTGACCTGAACAACAGAAATCTAAGATCAAAGTGTCAGCAGGGCTGGATTCCTCTGAGGCCTCTTCCCTGGGCTTGCGGACGGCCATCCTCTTGCTGTCTCATCACATGGTCATCCCTCTGTGCACTCCTGGTGTCTCTTCATGTGTCCTCATCTCCTCTTCTTGTAACAGCACCATTCGGATTGGATTAAAGCTCACCCCAGTGACGTCACTGTAACTTAATAACCTCTTTAAAGGCCCTGTCTCCAAAGAGTCACATTCTGAGCTACTGGGGGCTGGGACTTTAACGTATGATTTTTAGGGGAACACAATTCAGCCCGTAACAGAACTCTTCCCTAGAGGCTGGAAGTGCCCCTTGGTGTCACCTGGCTTGAGTGCAGTCCTCTTGGTTTCTTCCAAAGCTGAGTTGTATTTTGGTGTGAAGACCTGTCTAAGTCACTCAGCCTCAGCCCTGTTTTCCTTTCCTGGTTTCTCATTCCGTCACCGTCCATCAGTCTAGAGATTCTCAACCTTGGATGCACATTGGAATCACCTGAGAGCTTAAAAAATAATTGTGATGTCTGAGTCCCAACCAAATAGATGCCATTGGTCTGGGGGTGCAGGCTGGGCATGGGGGACTTGAAAGCTCCTACGATGGTTCCAGTGCTTTGCCAAAGTGAACATCTCCAGTCTCTGGTCTCCCCGTTCCATGCCTTTTGCAAAGCATGACACAGAGCACAGGGGCTGTTTAATTACCATCTTCCAAAGTTAATTAAAGCTCCATATTCCAAAGCCTGTTTTTAACTCCCCTAAACAAGTTCATTTTAAAGCTTGGTGGTAATTTGGCTCTTTTGTTAAAATTAAGTCCTTAAAGTAAAAATTAAAAGACAAAATGGAAAACCACTGGGCATAGAAAATCCACCCTGGGTTTAATAGAGTGTCTTAAGTCGTGGACTGGAGTGAGATGCTCGCTGCTCAGTGGAGGTGGGGGGCTCGCTATACATCGTGGGCCTTGAGGCTTATGTTCTGTGTAAGCTTTTACAAAAAGAGGATAAAAGCTAATTTTCACGAGAGCCCTGCTTCTGTGGTGGGGTGATTAGGAAACTATTGTGTTAAGTTTGGGCTCCTCCAAGTTTAGCGCCCCAACTCTCAATGTTTGAAACAAAGATTTAAAATATTCTACTCATGGGTGAATCTCACAGACACATTGCGTTAAAGAAGCCAGAGACAAGAGAGTTCGATGACTCCATTTATATAAAGTTCAAGGACAGGCGAGTCATTCCTGTGCCTTTGCTGTTCCTCCTGCCTTTGATGACCTTCCTGGTCTTGTTCGCCTGGAAAGTGGATTGTCCTTCCTGTCACAGCAGGGGAGTTGTTCCCCTGCCTCCAGGATGTCATTAATCCCGCTGTTTGTCCCACTATTAGTTTACCTGTCTGTTTTTGCCATCAGGCTGTGGTGCTCTCTTGGGGGACTACTGTTTCCATAGCTGCAATGCCTGGCACAGTGCCAGGCACTCAGTAGGGACTTAAAAATGAGGTTTGTCATTGAATTGTGTTAGTTTAGGGTGGGAAATGGAGAGCTGTAGACATTCTTCCATTATAGCCATTCATTTATTCATAATGATATTTGAAACAAGATAGAGAAAGGTGATTTAAATGACTCTTTGGGAAAGACCTTGGTTGGTTGGGATCTGCAGGCACAGGTTTGGACTGAACCTAACTCCAGAGTGGGCAGAAGAATGGCTCTAAAAAACAGAGGGACAAGAATTTGGGACTGGACACTGTGGTGAGAAGTCTTCTTTTTTTTTTTTTTGAGACAAGAGTCTCACTCTACGGCATTGTCGTAGCTCACTGCAGCCTCGAACTCCTGGGCTCAAGCAATCCTCCTGCCTCAGCCTCCCGAGTAGCTGGGACTACAGGCACGCGCCACCATGCCCGGCTAATTTTTCTTTTTTCTTTTTTTTTTTTTTTTGAGACAGAGTCTCACTTTGTTGCCCTGGCTAGAGTGAGTGCCGTGGCGTCAGCCTAGCTCACAGCAACCTCAGACTCCTGGGCTCAAGCAATCCTACTGCCTCAGCCTCCCTAGTAGCTGGGACTACAGGCATGCGCCACCATGCCCGGCTAATTTTTTCTATATATTTTTAGCTGTCCAATTAATTTCTTTCTATTTTTAGTAGAGACGGGGTCTCGCTCTTGCTCAGGCTGGTCTCGAACTCCTGAGCTCAAACAATCCGCCCGCCTCGGCCTCCCAGAGTGCTAGGATTACAGGCGTGAGCCACCGCACCCGGCCTAATTTTTCTATTTTTAGTAGAGACGGGGTCTCACTCTTGCTCTGGCAAAGTGCTTGGCTTTTGGGATACAAAGGTGAATCAGACGAATACCTGCCCTCAGGGAGCTCCCGGTCTACTGCAGGAGACAGGGTGTAAAACAGACAACTACGCTAGGAGCTAAGGGCCAGGATAAGGACGTGCTTGGAGGTTGGGAGGCAGAGCTGAGAGACAGTGATGGTGCCTGGAGCACAAGGGGAGGTTTCTCATGGAATTTCTGACAGGGTTGGGGGAAGCAAAGCAAAGAGGGTGTTTCCAGCAGGGGCCACAGGACAAAATTCTCACAGGATGAAAAGTCGGGTATCTGAGGGGTAGAACGAAAGAAAGAGTGGCAGGAGATGAGCAGGACAGGAAGTCCAGCGTGCGGGGGAGGGCCCTGGGTGCTGTCCCCACGAGGGGAGTCCCTAACAGGGTCACCTCAGCCAGGTTACCGACGAGGCCCCGCTGTCATCCTGGCAGGCACTTGGGACGGCGGACACCCTACAGGTGCAGCTGGAGGCACCCACAGAGGGAGGGAGGCCTCTTCCGCTTCTGTTGTCCTGCTGTGATTGGAGCTGGGAGCCCCCGTGCAGATCGTGTGGCAGCCCGAGCCCTTTCTGAGCCCCGGTGTTGTGTATGTCGTGAGCCGCTGCAGGTGCAGAACAAGAGGCCACAGATAATTTGCATGGGATGGAGAACACATTTTCAGTTTCCTCCTCTCAAAAAGGCGAATTTCACTTTCGCAGCCTTCTTTCCCCATCCCAACCGCAGCAGTTTCTTCACAGCACCTCAAGAATCTGTTGTCACAGAGAAACCCCAGCTTTCCTCTGTGGTGTTTCTGCCTCACCAGCCTCTAGGGCTCCAAAAAGCTCAAGCCCCAGCCATTGCCATCCCCTGCCCCCATGCCCTGGTTCCCGGCCACGTGGAAAGGGTCCCACACTGGGAGTCGGCCTGGGCATCGGTCCTGGGCCTGCCTCTAATTCAGTATGGGATGAGCAGCTCAGTTTCCCCTCATGCACCAAGAGGGTGCTTGACTTGATAATCTCTGTGTGTTCTCCAAACTGTAGAACAGTGACTTTCTGATCTTAACAGTTTCTTTGTCCTGGAAACCCCAAGATAATATTACTATATAGCAAGTACTGGGGACTTGGCCCCTGATGGTCGGGGAACTCTCATCTTTCAGGTATCTTCTCCCATCGACTTGGTCTGCAACCGCTCCCCTGCCTTCCCAGTTTTCTTGCCATCCTCAGGTCTGGCTCCTGAACCCTCAAGTTCATTTGCTCCCCGGCTCCCAGTGATAACTCTGGGAGGTGTCAGTCCAGAGGCGTGCAGTCCCCTGCGCTAAGGAGTGAATGCAGGTCTGCCTCCTGGCCCAGGAGGGAGGTCTCTTCTCTCTCCAGCCCTGAGCGCCCATGCCACAGCCCCGCTCATGGCTGTGCCCAGGGGTTCTTATCACAGCTGCAGAAGGTCCCTGGAGGGAACAAGGCTGTTAAGGCTCAATATTTAAGCACTAAACACATTTTCCACTCACTACTAACTGGTTGATGTTTTCAGACAAATTGTTTTCTGTTGACAAAGCTGAGAGAGACAGGGGGATTGAGGGGACACCAAGGCCTAGGTCTGGCCATGCCTCTGACTTGATATATAGCATGGCAAGCCTTTTACCAGTCTGGCCTCGATTTCCCCATCTGTGAAACGGGGAGTGAAGTAGGTGGGCTAAGGTGGACTAGACAATCTCTTAGGTGCTTTGCAGCTCTGAAATCTGTCAGAATTTCAGGAATCTTGCCATGGCCAAGAGTCTTTTCACCCCTTGCAAGATGGTGCTGTGAGCATCACCTGGCTTGCTGAAGGGAAGGGAAGCCTGTGAACAGACAAAGATCCCCTGGAGCACAGACAGGCCAGCTTCCAAGGCCAAGTCTGTGGTGGGGAATCCAAAGCGACCCAGGAGGCCAAAGTTAATTGAAGCGATAAAACCAGAAAACTCCCCTGGGCAGCTAAGTGCAGGAGGGTTGTCATGCAAATCACAGGAAGAGATGATTAGTTGGGTGTAAGCTCAGAAGAGAGGTGGCTGGTGACCCATGACTTGTCCAGGACGACGAGGCTGGGTGTGAAAGGAGGCCGAGGCAGAGGCGAGTTTGACAGGCTCCCCTCCCAGAAAGATCAACCAGGAGAGGCTGGCAAGCAAGAGGCAGCTGGTGGAGAAGAGTGAGAAAGACTTGCAGATGGTTTCCATTTCAGGGAGGTTCCCTGCTCTGCCCCAGTCTGTGGGGGGCTCACTGGCTCCCTGGTGGTGGGGGAGGGCTGGGGAGTGGAGCCGGGACTTTTCTGAAGGGTGCCATTAATTGTGAGCAACATTTCTAGTGTCTAGGGTTATCAGATTTCACAAAAGCTCCGGGAGGCTCTTCCTGGCCTCTGGACCCTTCTCGTCAGCATCCATGACACTCTTGTGCTCAGCTTTTGGTTGCGGTACCTCCAGTGATCAAGAGGCCGGTGGGTCGAGGCCTGCCCGGCTGTCAGAAAGAGCTTCTCTGCAACAAGCCAAAGTTTGCGTCTCTAGCCATGGGCCCAACCTGATATTGGTCCTCTCCTTCCTCCCCAACGCACAGTGGTTTGCATCAGCACTTCGTATATATCCATGGATGTTCAGCTTGGTTATGTCTATGGGAAATTTTATGTAAAAAGCAGGAATAAACAAATCTTTTATTAAATCGATTTGTTCTGTAAAATTTGGATTCAGTCGAAAGGCTGCACTCAAGGATTCAGAAGGCCACATGTGGCCCCAAGGCTGCAGTTCCCTCCCTCCACCCTCCCCCCTCCCGTTGGAACTGGAATCACCTTACCATGTCTCTGTACAAAGGCAGATAAAGGACACTTAATCCCTTGGAAAGACAAGCAATTTATGAGTACTTATATTATAAAGGTGCTAATTTGTGTAGTGCTATGTTAACCTAAGACCCATCTCCAAGCACATTGCTCATCTCCCTGCTCAAATCCTCGATGGTTCCCACTGCCACCACTGCCATTGCATCAGCTGCTCTTTTTAAAGCATTTCCATCGGATGCTGTGCAAGTAGTTTAGAGCTAATGTAGATTGGCTATCTAATAAATAACTTAGACACTTTAGTGAGAGAGAGAGTGCTATTACCTCCATTTTACAGATGAGGAAGATGCAACCGAGAGGTTAAAACATCAGGAACATGCTCCTTAGCCTGAACCTGGAGCCTTCAGTGATCTTGCTCATTCGTTTCCCTCTCCCACCCTCCTGTGGCCTGCAGTCAAGGCAAATTGTACTAGAGCCTCTTATGTAAGTGTGCCCTAGACTTTCCTACCTCCAGTCTGTTGTCCATACTCATCTTCCTCCTGATACGGCTTTCCTCTTACCCTACATGTTTAAGTTTTCCTCATGCTCCAAGGGCTAATTCCAATGCTACTTCCTCTGTGACGTTTTCCTGGGTCTCTGCCACCGACACGGAAAGTGACCTCTTTCTGCATGCACAGTCCCACGTGAAGGCCTCTCTGTGACTTGAGCTAAATCCATCCGTTTCAGGGCTTCTCTTTGCCGTCTTAAAATGGAAGCTCTGTGAGGGCAGGAAAGAAGTCTGGTAGATAATGACAGATGACAACACTGAAACCCAGGGTGTTTCTTTCTAAAGCAATGAATTCTCATTAGAAAAACAATTCGTCCTCCTGGACTAAACTTCTCTAAGACAATGTATACACGATTTTCTGAAAGATCAGGGTTGTTTTACTCTGGCATTACGTTGGTGGACTTACAGTTTCTTTTATCTTCCAATCGAATGACAGATCTTATATTGATAATTTAGAAAGGTTACATCTTGTTTTATCCTCCTGAGGCATGACAGAGGATAAAGGCATGCAACAGCAGCAAGCTCTGAAACCCCCAGCACCTACAATGTGTGCGCCACAATCACTCTCTGCCCACCCTGGAAGCCGTCTTTCTCAAGGAGCCTCCGCAAACCTTTCCATTTGCAAGCGCAACCTCCCAGTCTGGTTAGGTCTAGTTGTCCCCATTTTGGCAACATCATGCAGAGAAGTGTTGGGGACCAGTGAGTTCAGTTCATTTACTAAAGCCTAACTGTGTCAGGCCCCATGCCAGGCCCTGCGAGAAAGGATAAAGATGACATGGCCTTCATCTCCTCATTCCATCGACAGATATTTGAGCTCTTACTCAACACCAGGAACCATGCTCTTGTAGCACTTAACTCACTTGCACAGTGTTTATCTTCTCTGTGGGCTACATGCCCCGTGAGGACATGGATCACATCTGTCTGGTTCACCACCGTACCTTGAGTTTACAGCAGGGCCTGGCACATAACAGGTATCCTATAAATGTGCGTTGTAGAACTGAATGGGATTTGCATCTGTCTCACTCACTAGAGAAAAAGCCATTGCTCCTCAAGGGTAGGAAGCCCTAGAGATCAGGACAGGACCTGGCTCAAGTTACAAGCTCAAGTGTTAACTGAGTTATCTGAACAGCCCCAGGTTCTGTGGAAGTCCAGCATGGGCCACATCTGACCAACGCACGGGTTGTGGTGTGAACTCTGGGTTCTTCATGGGTTCTTATCCACATCTGCCATGGGAACTGCTGGTTCTTGCTTTCTTATGTGACTCGTATTCCTTACTTGTGACTTAGGGAACTGAACTGTCAATGGTGTGGAAGCTGAAAACAAAGAGACCTGTCTCCATGAGGTTGCTATAGAACAGCCAGTTCTGAGGACTTACGGCTAGTTGTACGCTCAAAAAGGCACTGTGAGGGGATATGACTCAGCCAAAACTGGTTTTCCCGTTTAAACAGTATGAAACGGAAGGATATGTTCATTATCAAGGGTATGATACCTAAAAATGATCACAAGTGTGACATTTAACCAACCATCATGACCTGCTTACACAAAGTTTCTAGACTGCACAAGCCACATCTTATGTCACTGGCTGGGGAGGTATGAGGGAGTGGCTTGTAGGGCCACATGGAATCAGTTGGAAGACTCCCAGAAGAGGGCTGGGCTCAACATGAACAGCTGGAAGATGAGCAAAGGGGTGTGCACAGAGCAAGGATGCTCTCAGAGGCCGGGTCATGGGCAGACAGCCAGGTTGATGCTTACAGTTAACCTGAATCCAACCGGCAGGGAAGGCTGGGGGCTTGCCTTGCCTAACAGCGGCTGTTAGACGGAGGCTTGCCCACAGGGAGGCAGTGCTGCCCAATGGTCAGCAAGGATTGCTCTTGAGTGAAGCCAAGGGCTACCCATCACCATGAGAGCCACAGAACACCAGAGCATGGAGGTAACGAGAACTCATCCAGGCTAATCCCACCGCTCCCAATTTTATAACGAGGAAGTTGAGGCCCAGATAGGAGGTCTCAAGTTATCAGAGCTTTGGGCCCTCTCAAAATGACACACTTCCTTATGACAGCATCTGATTAGCAACGTGGGTACCTTGGCCTGTCGTATATAAGAGGCTGAGCTATGTTTGGTAGACATACTTAGGGGCGCGTATGTGGAGATTTATAAAGACTATTCATTAGTGTATGCAGGACCGAACTCCTTGATGTGAAAAGTGAACCAGATAAACTCTGGGAAAGGAGGACATGAGTCTTGTTTCTCCACAGGAAATCCTTCTTTTGCATGTGTCCCCAACTTCTCCCCTCACTTGGGCAGCCATGGGGCACTTCCAAAAAGGACCACTCATGCGAATAGGGGTAAGAGAGTCCTGGTCTCAGACCTCCCTTGCTCCTCTTTCCCCTTCAGGGTCCTTCCATACCTCCCCCTCCCCCTCCCCTCTATTCCCTTGTTCTTGGAAAAAGCTTCATCAAAAGGGAGGCCTTGAGAATGCCATGTCCTCACCCTGCTCGCCTGCCTCCATTCATTCGTCCCTCCAGATCCATCCCTTCTCCCGTCCTCGATATGAGTGCCGTCAATTGAGTTTTCTTCAATTCTCCAACACACCCCTCTCTTTCAGCCCCTTCCGGTCAATGGCAAGCCCACTCTGACAGTGTTCTGCACTGTCAATACTTCACAGCCAAGGGTAAACACTCTCCCTTCTTCCTCACTTAGAAACAGACGTTCTCTCCTCTTCCCGGCTGGCTGCTCATTCCTTCCTCAACACACTGCAGTCTGGCTGAGTGGCTCATTGCTATCCTGGAACTCCTCTGGCAAAGGTCTGCCACTAAACCTGATAGATGCTTTTCAGTTCATACTTTTATTTACTTAACACACATTTCACAAAGGAACTGAGGTATAAGGATATATGTAAGATAAGAAATTACAAATAATAAATTAAAAAATAGTCTTGAGAAAGGTGTAAATCAGAATGGAAAGTCAAAGAGGCCGGGTGTAATCCTAGTACTCTGGGAGGCGGAGGCAGGAGGATGGCTTGAGGTCGGGAGTTTGAGACTAGCCTAAGCCAGAGCACAACCCCATCTCTACTAAAAATAGAAAAAATTAGCCGGGTGTGGTGGTGCGTATCTGCAGTTCCAACTACTTGGGAGGCTGAGGCAGGAGGTTGGAGGATCGCCTGAGCCCAGGAGTTGGAGACTGCAGTGAGTTAGACTATGCCACTGCACTCTAGCCTGGGCAACAGAGCAAGAATGTCTCCAAAAAAAAAAAAAAGTAAAGTCAAACAGAGAAAAATAACATATGGAAGGCTGCATCAAACAGTAAAAGCTTGGAATAAAAACAAAATGCAACTTGGTAAAGCAATTCTTACAATTCTTGGGGTAGGCAGTGGGCTGAATAGTGTTCCACAAAAAGATATGTCCAAGTCTTAACGCTGGCACCTGTGAACATGACCTTATTTGGAAATGTGGTCTTTGAGATGTAATTAATTAAGGATCTTGCATTAAAATTATCCTGAATTTAGGGTTGGCCATAAAAACCAAGACACAGAGACAGAGGAGAATGCTATGTGGAGACAGAGGCAGAGATCGGAGTTATACAAGGCAAATCTATAAGTAAAGGTATGCCAAGGATTGCCAGTCAGGCTCCAGAAGCTAGAAGAGAGTTCTAGAGTGGAATGAGTTCTAGAGTGGAACTCTGGAATGAGTTCTCTCTCACAGCAGCGAGAAACCAACCCTGCTGACACCTTGATTTTGGACTTCTGGCCTCCAGAACTGTGAGAGACCAAACTTCTGTTTTCAGCCATCCCGTTCGTGGTAATTCATTACGGTAGTCCCAGGATACTAACGCGTCGTTGCTGTTTCACAGCTCCATGCCTTTCAACACATGGCTCCTTCTCTTACAGTGGCTCTTCCCCTTTCATTAACCTGGAAAAGTTTTATTCTATTATGAAGACCCATTGGAACGTCCTGTCCAGTCTCCTTTAACTCCCTGGCAGGACCATTCACGCTTCCTTGATGTTACCATCATACCCATGCCTCTCACTGCACTCCTCACCTCTAAACAAAGTATTCTCTCTGTGTGTCTCTTCAATTGCTTGTTAGTTCCTGAGGCTTGAGATTTCTCCATATTTCATAAAGTCAACCTCAAGCAAGAATACTACCTGGAACGAAGAATGTCTGTGGTAAATGTCCATGGTGAATGTATATTGAATAAATCACTCAAATGGCAAGAGGAATACCAAAGAGGGAAGGATTAATGTTATCTGAGAGTGGTTACAATAGTGGGCCTGGATATTCTGGGAAGAGGTGACTGCATAGGAAAAGGCATGCAGGTAAGGCATGACCTATCCAGGGACTAGTCTTTCAGCCAGTGGAACTGGAAGGGTGAAAGGGACAGAGGAGAAAGAAGAGTGAATAACTGCAGAAGATGAAGCTAGAAAGGCTTTGAACTCTAGGTCAGAAGTTAGGCTGCACCCTGTGGGCCATTTCCCAAACGCTGGTGCATGCAGTTATCACCAGCATGCCTCTTAGGATAAAGGTCCAACTCCTTAGGCCTGAGAAGTCAGCGAGCCACCTCCTCCAGGCCCCTACGGCTGGATACTTGTCTTGTAATAACAGTCTTCTTCTTGGCCCCACATGGGCAAAGCAGAAAACAGAACTGAAGATGGCCTGTGGACTACTGAGCCTTGACCTCACTCAGTTTTTTAAGAATATTCCCCATTCAGTAAAGAAACATTAAAATGTTTCTAATAGATTACCTATGTAAAACTAGACTTTTTTTTGTGTATTAATATGTATACACCTGTGAAACCATCACCACAATCAAGATAATGAACATATAGTTGGCCATCCATATCTGAGGTGTTTGCATCCAGACTCAACCAACTATAGATCGAAAATATTTTTAAGTTATAAAAAATACAAATAAAACAATAGCAAACTAATTACACAGCATTTATGTTGTATTAGATAGTATACGGGAGGATGTGTGTTATATGCAAATACCACATCATCTTATATCAGGGGCTCGAGCATCCTCAGATTTTGGATCTGTGTATTTTGGTTTCCACAGTCGGTCCCAGAACCAATTCCCCATGGATACCGAGGGACAACTGTATTCATCACCCCATGTTTCTGTGCCCCTTTGTAATCTCTACCTCCTGCTCCTCCCAACCATCCCCACCCCAGAAACCACTGATCTGCTGTCACTATAGATTAATTTGCATTTTTAATAGTATTCCACAATGAATTTTACCTTATTGGATGCTGAATATTTTTGTATTCCTATAAATATTCTTGAGCTTTATTCTTGGAATTTATGATTTGGAAACAGCTTGACTTTCAGATCTTGCTTTTAAGTGTCAGGCAGAGCCAGGGCAGAGTTTAGACTTGGGCTAATTTTTCCTCATTACTGAGGCAAAACCCTTTTCTGAGTACTCTAGCACAAAACCCTTCAACTAAGAGGTTTTCCACTCTGACTGGAGAGAACAGAGCTATTTTTGGCTTTGTGTGAACTCCAAAAATAGTTTTCTTTAATCCTTTCAGGTGGTTTCCTCACACATGGGTACTGATCAGTATTCAGCTGAAGACTCTAGGGGAACCCTCTGCAGGTGTCGGGGTTCTGTCCACGCAGCTCTCTCCCCTCTGCTATTCTGAACCACAAACTGTAGCCACTTTGGCTTTGCCAGACTCCCAGCTGTTTCAACTCAGGGAGCCCACTCGCTCTTCCTGGGTTCTCCCATCCTTGCTTTTTAATTGCGATAATGTCCAAGCAGTCAGCTGGAGCGAGAGGGTACACCTCACTTGTTTGCCGTTTCCCAAAGTTCATTGTGCCTCTTTCTCTGATAATCAATGTCTTGAAAATGGTTTCATCATTTTAACGTTGTTTCAGGAAGGGGGTAAATACAGTCCCAATTATTCCAATTGTGGCTGGAAGTGGAAACTCTCCAAACTACTTTTGATGACTGTGATAAATGCTGCAATAAATTTGATATTCTGAACCCCATGTTGCACTATCATACATGGGTACCTTAACTTGACAACTCTTGAGAAAATGATTACATACAATATAACAAAATAAAGTGGTGTTTTTCTGCGTTCAAAAATCATTTCAGGTTGGTCCGAGTGCAATGGTGTCTACAAATAATTGATCACAACCAGGTACAGATTCCTTTGTTCCTTTTCTACTCCCGCTGCTTCACTTGACCAGTCTTAAAAAAAAATAATAATTGTTAAAAAAAAAAAAACGTTAGTGTAAGATTGCCAATGTATCCTTTTATGGGAACTGGTCTGAGATTATAGCTGTAGTAGATGGTGTTAGTGTTTGTTTCATTCATATCCCTGTCCTCTGTCAGGGGGCTACCCTCTACTGCCCACACCCAATTTGCTTGGGTGTATAAATAGCCAGGGTTGACTGGGAAAGACCCTCAGGGGCAGCTTCTAAACAGTGACTAATGAACATACACACACAGTTCCTGATCAAAGTGGCCTATGCTGTCTCTAGTGCTCCCTGTGAGTCTGAAAATTCCCCTCTATGCCACTTGACTTGATAAAGCATCTGGCTTGGCTTCCTTCTCTTCTTTTCCCTGTCCCACTTCCCCACTCCTTTCCTGGATTTTCTTGGAATCATTGCCTAGTAAATCACTTTAAGAACTGATTTATTTCACAGTTGTTAGGAATGGGTATGTACAACATCCATTGTATGCATTAAAAGAACCAGAAACTCAAGTTCTCTGGAGAGAGCAATCGTGAAACTTTTGGCCCAAATCACACACCAACCAGCTTCATTGTGTGATTCTTTCCCTGGCTGCATAATACATCATGTCTTTCAACAGTTGGCGCTTATTTGAAATGGAAAAGTCCAACTGTAAGACTTAAGGGTCTGCTGAACTGGGGTCCTGGTGATGGGTTCTACAATGTAATGCAATTCTTATCCAATCATGTCTCACTCGTCTCCAACTCTTTCTTTCCCCAACTAGCTGACTCCGTTTGTTCTCACAGCGCAATTCTGGATTTACCTTGACAGTACTCACACCCTAGCCCGGTGCCCTGGAGTTTGTATCCCACGATTTCTAGTTATACTATTAATTCCCCTCAGCTGGCTGAGTCTCCAGCTTCCTGTCCCTCCACAAAGTAGTCCAAATGGTCCACGGATATTCGTGCCATGGAACTAGTGTTCCTTATTTCAGATGAAGGGGACATGCCCAACCAATCTCTCAGACATCAGCTGTATGATGAAATGCTAAGCCTTGTACAGCAAGGGTACATCCTATCAGATGTGGAAGGCAATCTGAACTCCCTCCCAGTAAACAGAATTCCTTTTGAGAAATGGGTCGGGGTTTCAGTAAGGGTTTCTCAACCTCGGCACTATAGCCATTTGGACCAGATAATTTTTTCTTGCCTCTATTCCGTGCTTTGCAGGATGTGTAGCAACATCTCTGGCCTCTACTCACTAGATGCCAGCAGCACCCTCTTTTTGTTATGAAACCAAAGCATGATAAGATCAGGGGATCAAGATGGCTACAAAGAAATAAAAGGCTCTCTTATTTTGAATTTTCAGTTGTTTCTTGTAAGCAGCTTCTCTCCAAATCTTTTACCAACAGATTACTCCTATATTGTTAATCCTGTCTCTCCTTACACATAGTCTACACATCAATCTTTTCACTCCAGCACTAACGAATGTTTCTTTGCCAGAGTAGCAGAGAGAAAAAGGAATGACAATATTCTATGCTATTGTGGGAGTGGGAATATGAACACTCACAGACTGCCAGGGATGTATAAATGACTGGAGGAAAATCTGATTTTGGGGAATATAATTTGGTAGTATGTACTAAAATTTTCATGAAATACATGTTTGCTCTTTGACCCTAAATGCCATTTTATCACAATTGAATAAATGGAGAAGATATGATGTAGGAGGATTTTTGTTTAAATAATATTAGAAACAACCAAAATGTTCAACAGTAGGGAGCTTATTAAATTATGGCATAGCCATATAATAGGAAATTATGTAAAAATGTAGACATATTTTAATTAGAAGATTTTCCCAATTAAAAAAATAGGTTACAAAACAATGTACACACAGGTATAGAAAAAAGTCTGAAAAGACAGACTCTAAGAGTTTTAACCATAATTTTGGGTGGAAGAATCATGAATGATTTTTTAAAAATTATACATGCATTTTTATGTTTTTAACTTTTTTCCCCTTAAAATGAGTATGTGATCCTTGTATAACATAAAAATAAAAAGCTAATAATAAGTGCTGCAAATAATGAGATCCATGAACCCAAGGCTTCTTTCCACTGAGAGAGTGGGAGATGGGTTTCCCTTTATTCCATTCTGAATGCCAAACAGGAACCAAGTAGAGCCCAGGAAAGGGGCCACTCAAGGTGCTTCAAATGAAAGTGGGCCAAAGGTAAAAGACATTTAGAGTCTTCTCAACTATAAGCAACTATATGGCTTATTGTTTTGGACATCTGCTTTTCTTCGCTTGTATTTATCCAAGTAAAGTCTTATTAGGTTAACTGTTGAATCTATATATTAATATATTTTGAACTCTCCATTCTTGTATGGAAAGAATTTGTGTGTCAATAAACTAAGTGACTGACTGACTGACCTCAACTGAATACTTTGTGTAAGAGCCAGGGCCGCAAGGGAAATGGAGAGGAAATGGAGCAGAGGCTCCTCTGTGTTCCTGTTCTTCCCTTACCAGGAAATAGAGACTGCATCCTAATGGCCACAGATGAAGTATCTCAGCCTCCTTTCCTTTCTGAACAAAATGTCTGTCTAATAAAAAATAAAAGTTTTTGGGAAAAATAAGATAATGTGCAGAGACAGAAAAAAAGTGCTTCCTTTCTCTCTTCCTCCAAACAACCTTACATGTATGAAAGAACCTAAAGAATGGCAACCCCACTTCTGCCCCGAGGGAAGATGCCCTAGGATCAGAAGGGGTGCTTGCTACACAGTATCAACAATAAGCCATGTTTGTAAAGTCCTATTGAGGAATAATGCCAATTATCTCAAGGTTTAACACTTTCATGAAGCTGTTTTTTATGGCTGTCACTTTTAGCTGAGTGTTGAAAAATCCTGGTTGCTTACCTTAGGGTCAAAACAACTCTGGCTGATGTTAGGAAGCCATACACCCATATACAATAAATTAGCTGAAATCTATGCAGCAACAGGGCAGACTAAAGATTGTAAGCCTACAATTTACATTAGAGCTGACATGGGAGGAGAGAATTAATTCTCCCTACCCCACC
>NW_012135414.1:832976-838157 GCF_000956105.1 Propithecus coquereli
AAAAAAAAAAAAAAAAAAAAAAATCCAACATTATAAAATTGTCCTATTTAACTGACTCCATACCATTTTATTCTGGCAGAGAGCTTGTGCTTGGGCAACATGGGCATTTTTTTACTCCAGTTTATAGTGATGTAACTTTAGTCGCCTATCCAACACAGCTATGCTCTGTGTCACCTGAACTCTCAATGTCTTTTTACATAAGACACATTTATTTACTCTATTTCAGACATTTTATTTTTCTTATTCAAACATTAGGCTTTGATAAGCACAAAAGGTTCACAAAGTACAAAAAATTCTATATAGCTTTGTGGCAGTTAAAAAATCCACGAAAACAAAACAATGTTTTAATTTGGTAATATTCTTCTCTACAGATCTGAGTCTTCTTGAAATGTGGCTGTAAAAATAATAAAAAGCCATTTCACTGTGATTATGTTAAAATTTTTGATGACTCTGTTTTCACTTGTTTTAGGAAATTTGTCTTGTGACATTTATACTAGATGGATTCCTTATCTGTATTTTGTTAAAGCCCAATTCCCTGCCTCTTCAGGGCTTCAATGATACCTTTGTTTTTACAGTTTGCAGGTGTTCTGTCCAAAGAAGGATTCTGACAACAGGTTCAGAAGAAAGAAAAACTGGATTTAGATTTATAGCTATTGCCCTTTCCAATTGTTTAAAAAAATGCTGAAAAAGACTGTTGAAAATTTCTTATTAGTGTTAATTTCTCTTTCTAGCAAGATTTAATTTTCATACTCACATTGTGGATGAATTACATTCACTAAGCTTTTACTTTTTTTTCAAAGTATTTTTAAAAAGTTTTCTTGAAAAGATGAATTCTTCTTACACCTAGGATTCTGAGTAAAAATGACATTGAAACAGGAGAAGTCCAAGTTTATCTATTTTCTTACCAAATAATCTGTTGGACACAGAGAAATGAGATCCTCATGGGTTTTGTTCCAAAACTCTAGGAATGGCTAAAATTAAAAAAACTTCACTTTGTTTAATCATAAATAATAAAAATACTGGCAGAATGCTACAAATACGAAGACCAAATGAACAATGGAAAGTCAAATCAGAGGCTGTTGTACGGCTTAGATTTTTTTTTCCTCTGCTTAATAAGAAATAAATTATCATTGCCATCCTCTTCCAAGTATCTCTCTTTTTTCTTCTGCTTGCCCCGCTTGCCCTCTTTGGGAAGCTTGTCTTCTCTTGACTTGTGGTAATGCGATGAATGGTGAAAGGACTTATGAGGCTTCCAGGTTTTAATAATGCCAGGAGAGTGAGTTTTGGGGCCCCTGGGAAAATCCTCATCCACTTCACGATGTCTGTCAGCTTTCCTGCTCTTTTTACGGTCTCTATTCCTGTACATCATTTCTTTATCTTCTTGAGGCCACCTGCTACTCTTCCGCAAGGCGCGGCTCTTCCTCGTATAATGGGGGGGACTCTCATCTGCTCTTTTCACAGAAGATATCGTGAACCACATTGGAATATGCCCACTTCTCTGGAGTACTAGAAAATATAAAAGTATTTTTGCATATTTATCAGCAAGACAGTCCATGCCAAGCTTTCATAAGTCTGTAAATAACTTAGTAGACAGGGAAGCTAGACATTTAAATGTGTTAACAATGACATTCTAAAGAACCCTTACTAAGATAAAAAAAAAAAAAATCACTCACTCGAAATTGAATGGTTGCAGTTCTATATTCCTGATTGCTAAAAGTGGAAAACATTCAGAAATCCAATAATAGTTATTATTCTATTCAACATAGTTTAACTAGGTTAAACAATGAAGATGAGGACCAGAAAGAACAGTAATCATCTTAGCTTTGTGAGGAAAAGTCATGTCTGACCAACTCAAGTTCTCTCTAGTGATAAAGAGACAGCCCTAGAAGACAGGGCCAAGCAAGATGTATAAAATGTCCCTTTGACAGTCTCGTATGACATTTCAATTACTCTCTAAAGATAAAGCCTGGCCACAGTACTTATAGGTAGATGCCGAACTGCCCAGATTACTCTCCCAGAGTATATAGATCACGAACCTGCAGAGTGCGTGCTTGGGTGTGGACATGCACATGCATTTTGGAGGTTTCAGTGCCAGAGCTGATGTTATGTTTTGTCAGGACTCGGCACTTAATATGCATCTCCAATGGTAGTGATTCTGATAGGGGTAGGCGGGAGATGAGGTTACAGTGAGGAATGAAAACTAACATGTCAACAGAATCTTGAAAGAGTAAAGAAGTGGTCAGTAAAAACTTTTAGCATGAAATATACATTTCAATGGATCATAGTGAACCTCAAAGTGTATTTATGCTACAGAGTTGTCGATACAGCCAGCTAAAAAGGAAAACAAACTTTTTTCTCTGATTATGAAAGTTATAACTGCTCATTATGGAAAACTTGGGAAAAACAGAAAAGTATATCTAATTAAATTGCCTAATCATAATCCTCATGCACTATAATTTCACCACAGAGTTGACCCTTGAACAACATGGGTTTGAACTATATGGGTCCACTTACATGTGAATTTTTTTCAACCAAAAGCAGACTGAAAATATAGCATTTGAGGCCGGGCGCGGTGGCTCATGACTGTAAACCTAGTACATTGGGAGGCTGAGGCGGGAGGATTGTTTGAGGAGAGGAGTTTGAGACCAGCTTGAGCGACACCCTATCTCTACAAAAAACAGAAAAATTAGCTGGGCATGGTGGTGTGTGCCTGTAGTCCCAGCTGCTCAGGAGGCTGAGGCAAGAGCATTGTTTGAGCCCAAGAGTTTGAGATTGCGGTGAGCTAAGATGACACCATTGCACTCTAGCCCGGGCAACAGAGTAAGACCTGTCTCAAAAAACAAAACAAAACAAAAAAACACAAACAAACCCCCCCCCAGCAGTTGAAGGATGTGAAACCTATGGATATAGGTGGCTGACTTTTTGTATACTCAAGTTCTGCAGAGACAATTGTAGGACTTGAGATGCATAGATTTTGGTATATGAGAGGGATCCTGGAACCAATACTGAGGGACAACTATAGTTGAGATAATTCTATATTAAATACAATATGTAAAACATACAGGAGCTATGAGAAGTAATTCCTCTACTTTTTTCAGAGTTAGTAACTTCATTTTGAAAAGGACATGAACTGAGAGTCCAGGAAAAAAAATAACAAAAAGGGCAAAAAAGTCAGAAAGCAATATATAGAACAACTCAAAAAATATAGAACTATTTTGTCCTGAAAGCAAGAAAGGTAATTTGGAAAAGCATGTTGAAGTATACAATTAGAAAGAACAGAGTTAGAGAAAGTAAACTTAAATGATAAGACATTAATTTGGTGAGAAAGAACTTTATGTTAGCAATAGTAAATACAGAAACCACAGAGGTAGCTGTGGACATGAAGCTCTGCTTGCAATGGTGGCCTATAAGAAATGACTGGGCTGGGCATGGTGGCTCATACCTGTAATCCCAGCACTTTAGGAGGCTGGGGTGAGAGGACTGCTTGAGGCCAGGAGTTAGAGACCAGCCTGGGCAACACAGTGAGAACCTGTCTCTACAAATAATTAAAAAATAGCCAGGTATGGTGGCACATACCTGTAGTTCCAGCCATTCAGGAGGCTGAGGCGGGAAGATCCTGAGCCCAGGATTTTGAGGCTGCAGGGAGCTATGATTGTGCCACTGCACTTCAGACTGGGTGACAGAGCAAGACCCTGTCTCAAAAAAAATAACTGAGCAGGAAAGCCTTTCTTTCCTTGAAGAATACTAGAGACACACAAAAGGAAAAAGTAATTCCTTCTCGAACAGAAAAATCTCAAAGGAGTCTTTAAAAACTCTGCATACATAGATGGATAGCACCATTTTCTGGACATATTCTAAAACGATCACTATGTGAGAACATGTTTACTGTGGGCCAGGCGTGGTGGCTCACACCTGTAATCCTAGCACTCTGGGAGGCCGAGGCAGGTGGATTGCTCAAGGTCAGGAGTTCGAGACCAGCCTGAGCAAGAGCGAGACCCCGTCTCTATAAAAATAGAAAGAAATTAATTGGGCAGCTAAAAATATATAGAAAAAAATTAGCCGGGCATGGTGGCGCATGCCTGTAGTCCCAGCTACTCGGGAGGCTGAGGCAGAAGGATTGCTTGAGCCCAGGAGTTTGAGGTTGCTGTGAGCTAGGCTGACGCCACAGCACTCTAGCCCAGGCAGCAGAGCCAGACTCTGTCTCAAAAAAAAAAAAAAAAAGAAAAGAAAATGTCTACTGTGAATGGAGTACAACACAGCATTTTTTTCTCTGTCGCTCACTCTTCCCTCCCCCACCCACCACAGACATGCAATGTAGGATTTGTGAGGTAGGTGCTTGGTTTCTGGAGATCAAGAAAGTTCTAGTTTCTATGGTAATTATTAAAAATATTTTCTATGCTAACCAATGACCCCCAAAGGCAAAGACAGTACAAAAAAAGAAATTTAGAAAGTACTACAAAAGTGATCTAACAAGAAGTCTAGTAACATACCTTTTATTTCTCGTTTTAGTCTCTTCTCTCTCTCTCGAATTTCATATTTGTCATCATAGTAGTTGATGAATGGAGATTTTAGAAACTCGCCATATGCTATTGCTTCTTCACATTCCTACAAATTGTATTTGAAATTATGATGTCATAAGG
Organism: Propithecus coquereli; assembly: GCF_000956105.1. Taxonomy (NCBI): domain Eukaryota; kingdom Metazoa; phylum Chordata; class Mammalia; order Primates; family Indriidae; genus Propithecus; species Propithecus coquereli. Next base: position 837,617 of record NW_012135414.1, read on the forward strand.
TCACACTCTTAAGAAAACCTTTTTACAAGATTCTGGATCATGTTAATTCTTTTTTATTTATTTTTTATTCTTTTTTTTCTCTAGCATTGACCGTGGTGGAAAGGACTGTTAATTAGAGATGAGCCCCACATCACTGGTACCGCAAGCTGTAGCTGTAGGACGTGGTCCTTGATGGGGTGCTAGAAGGGTCACCCAGCCCTACACCCTATTGTGCTTATAATGTTATTCTTTTAGGCTTGGGTTTTCTTCCTTCTTTATCTATGAAACTCTTCTTATCTTTTTGCAGTCTTCTCTGCCAAATTCCTCCCCTAGTCTGAGTTAACAACCTTGTCCCTCTGTTAAAGGGCTTATTTTATTTGGACCTATGTTAGTCCTTTGCTTGTCTGTCTCTTCCAAAAGACTTCTATCAAGTGCTTCTCCCAGCTCTTCTTCCCATCCCCAAAATGTGGGTGTAAATTCTTAGCCCTTTATTTTCTTCTCTAGACACAAATAGTTTGCAAGCTTATTTTTTTTTTTTTTTTTTTTTTTGAGACAGAGTCTC
>NW_012135414.1:838207-839578 GCF_000956105.1 Propithecus coquereli
TTAATTTCTTTCTATTTTTAGTAGAGACGGGGTCTCGCTCTTGCTCAGGCTGGTCTCGAACTCCTGAGCTCAAATAATCCACCCGCCTCGGCCTCCCAGAGTGCTAGGATTACAGGCGTGAGCCACCGCGCCCGGCCTGCAAGCTTATTTTAACTCAACATTCACTGCTTATAAGGGTAGTGATTATTATGATGGGGAATAGGGTGGTGGTGGGTTATGTCTAGTTTGAAAATGTTCCTAGGTGATTTTGAGACACTCCAAAGGAAACATCTCTTTTCCTTGCTCCCCACCCACCCCATCCAAGCTGAGATCACCACTCTCCCTCATTATCCTAGGGCAGCTCTCCACTCTCATGACTCTGGCCTGCCCACAGCTGATATTTCCCAAATCCAAACCCTTTGGCCTGAATGGCTCCCCATATAGTAGGCTTTTGTTTATCATGATCTCTGACAAATATCCATTCGGCATGTTTTGAACATCTTTTCTTTGAAAGAGGCTTCCCTTTGGAATTTTCCCATTTTTGCCTTCTGTCATCTTGCCTAAAATTTATTTACAAACGTTCAATATTTCTTAGCTATGTAATGAAGAAGAATTAGAATATCTTTTAGACAGTATGTGAAACAGACATACAAAATTTAGCTGATTCATAACTTTGTCATTATAGATTGGATTTGCACTTCTAAGACATCTGACCAAGTTGGTAGCCGTACGCTTATGTACTTAATTTGTAGAATTAAAAAGATTATGAATCATTCTAAATGTACACTTAAGTATAAAAAAATGAACATTTGTATTTACCACTTATATAAAATCAAAACATTTTACCTTAATTGACTTCTATTTTTCCCTCCCAAGAAATAAAGCATTACCAATATACATCAAATCTTCTGTGTAACTCCTTCCCATTTCTCATTCATCTCCTTCTCTTTCCAGAAGTTACCACTGTCATAAAGTTGATGTCTGCCATTCTCATGTGTTTTTATACTCTTCATATTAATGAATATTCCCATAAACAACAGTGTAAGTTTGGAGTTTTCAGACTTCATAAAAATGGCATCATTCTGTAAGTATTTTGAAATGGCTGTGGGTTATAAGAGCTTCACAAAGTAAGTTGGGAAGTGTTCCCTTGGATTATCTATTTCTGAATAAAGGTTTGATAAAACCTGCCTTATAAAACTATCTGAGGGCCGGGTGCAGTGGCTTACGCCTGTAATCCTAGCACTCTGGGAGGCTGAGGTGGGCGGATTGTTTGAGCTCAAGAGTTCGAGACCAGCCCTGAGTGAGAACAAGACCTCATCTCTGCTAAAAAAAATAGAAAGAAATTAACCGGACAACTAAAAATATATAGAAAAAATTAGCCGGGCATGGTGG
>NW_012135414.1:839968-864968 GCF_000956105.1 Propithecus coquereli
GTTAATTTCTTTCTATTTTTTTTTAGCAGAGATGAGGTCTCGTTCTCACTCAGGGCTGGTCTCGAACTCCTGAGCTCAAACAATCCGCCCACCTCAGCCTCCCAGAGAGCTAGGATTACAGGCGTAAGCCACCGCGCCCGGCCCTTATTCAACTTCTTTAACGGTGATGGTTCAGTTGATTTGTTCTTTTGAGTCAGTTTCATTAACTTATATTTTTCTAGAGAGTTATTTAATTTTGGTTCTTATCTTTATTATTCCCTTCCTTCTGCTATCTTTAGATTTACTCTTTTGTGATTTTCTGGATTATTTCGGGCTTTTTTGGGTCCTAAAAGTTATGTGCCAAACCTATATGGTAACATAAAGAAACACTTTTATAAACCGCTATCCATGCCAGCTCCAAGTTCCCATTCCCCGGGGAAAGGATACCCTGAAGACTTGGGCCTAAGATTCTAACCATAACTGAAATGAAAAGCAGCTAATCAATTGCATGAGAGTGATGTGTAAAGCAATTTTATTTCTAGTAAAAATTCTAACCATAAAATAGTAAGAGCAAATTATGATTACACAAAGGTACTAGAGATCTTGATACATTCAGCTAATACCCACTTCAACATAACCTTGTAACTCTCCTAGCCCCTGCTCACCTTTTCAAACCCTGCTGGAGTAGTATCTTTGTGCAGTGACTACTACTATCTTTCCCTCTTCGACTAGAGAGTGAGTGGAATTAGGGAAGAGTGGTGTAATGTTCACCTCAGAATGTCTTTCACAAGAAGCTATTCAATAATAATATCTGTAGGGCTGGATTTCTGAAACTGAAGGGGAGGGGTCCTCAGACCTATTTAACCACCTGCATAGTCCCCTAGTTGGATGCTGCATAGTCTAGACTGATGTGACTACACAGAGCTATATAGTACTACAAATGTTTTCCAAAGCTAAATGTAAATTATATTTTGATTATCCACATCGCTGGTCCTCTCCATTAGCACAGACAATTGATAGTTGGCTATATAATTTATCTATTATTCTGGATTAGCCACACCACTGATCTTCTTCATTAGTGTGGAAAATCTAGAATTCTTCATCTATGGCAGGGATGAGGCTGCCAAATTTGCTTTACTGTAAATTAAAAATTATCTAAATCTAGATTCCAGGGATAAATTCCAAATGCTTTTAATATATTTCCTATCTACATTAACAGAAGTGATTAGGTAAGCATACAACTATAACTGTTTTTCTTTAAATGTACACACATAAATGCTAAAATTATAACCCTCTGCTTTAAAGAGGTAAGCAAACATAAACTGTATATCTATGTGATTTGTGTGGCAGTAGAACACTTATGTGAATATGTTCCCTAAAAGGTGGTGGCAACAACTGAATGTTGGTAATGAGTAATGCACAGAGCAGTAGAAGATCTAGGGATGATAACTTTGTAAAAGAAGTCTTCTCTAGTTAGGTTTTCAATGTGAGGTCTCTGTCTGTATCACCATACTATGGATTTGATCACACTGGAAACAGCATCCAAATGTCAGTGCTGAGAGATTTCCTGTACAAATTCTTTGCTTTGGAGATAAAGAAACTGGGGACCAAAGAGAAAAAGTGGGTTGCTCAAGTCATGTGGTTAAGTCAGTAACAGAGCAAAAACTAGATCTGAGGATTAGAGCCTCATCCTAGCTTTCATGTTCTGTGCCTTACCCCCATGGTTCCTGCTGCCCTAACATGGAAGAGAAACTTGATCTGTTGATGGACTTTGTCCAGCACTTTTTCTTCTCCCAGCTGGTTTCCTTACAAGATAGGGCTCCAGCCCAAAGGTCCACACCAGCAAAGTGTCATGATTGGAATTCATGAGGTAACCTACAATACTGCCCCATTCTATCACTACCTATTTTGAGGACTCCCACGCCTCTGTATGCCTTCTGCCCTCCTGCCATGGATATGATTTGGTATTAGTTTATCTTCGTTTTTAAGGTGTTAAAAGCCTACCTGGAGACTGAGAATGCATCATCCTTCCATAAGAAATTTCTATTTTCTGTGCCACTGCCTTTCCTCCTCTACCTTAAGATTCCCAAAATATATGGGTTCTGAGCCTATTCTTATTGCATCTTGTCTCTGAGATGAGCTGCTGCTGTTTCATAGTTGTGTGGCAACTGGCTAGGGGACTCATGTCCACCTCACAGCAAGAAGTTTCTTCTGCTTTGATACCTCAGCATCTAGAACACACATAGTTTGGCCCTTTCACTGGGGTTAGGGAATATATTGGCTGGATAAGAAATCTGGGCACTTGTGGGGTAGGTGGGCAAGTCAATGATGCAGTACCTCTGTTTTTCCACTAGTGAATGACAGGGTTTGCATGTTAGTAAAGATTTCACTGAACATGGAACCAGGGAAAACTAGAGAAATAAGTAAAAATCTAAAATCATCATATGACTGTCTCAAAGTAATTATAAGAACTCACGAAAACTGCTACCATACTGTTAACCATTATTATTTGTCCAGCTGATTATAACTGTATTAGTTTTAGTCTAACTTGTTCGTGTCCATTTAAAACAATTAGAGGAATATGCTCTAACTGTTAACTCTGGCAGGGAAGGGAGAAGTAAATCAGTTGAAAATATATTAAGTCATACTTCAGAATGTTTACAAAAAAGTAAGCATTCAGAGTTACATTCTTTTTGAGTTCATTTTTCAAAAACCACTCCGTAACAATAGAATACTTTATGCCCAAATGCCACTCAAACTTACATGTCCATAATGGCCTTTCTGCGCACAGAGGTAGCAATACACTAAGGCTGATGGTCTGGAAGGGGTCTTCGGCTTTTTGGGTGGTCCAGGTTTGGTCTGCAACATGAATATTTGTGAGGTTTGTTAATATAATTAAAACTTCATTGTTTCTGAAAGAGTTCTTTATAGGTAAGGGATTCCTTAGAAATATTGCTTCTTAGAATTTAGTGTGGAGACCCATGTTCAGATGATTCTATATATAAATATGCATAACATGGTAAGAACAGTTCTTTTATTTTTAATGTCAATGTGTGCTTTCCTCTCCTTCCTCCCTCCTTAATCCATTCGGCATTGTGCCAAATTCTGTGTTGGGCGAGTAGAATATGACAGACCTATAAACAGATAATTACAAAAACAATGTCAGCACAGAGATACTAGTATGTATAAGGCATTAATGGAGTGGTGAGGAGGACCCACCAGGAAATGGCGTGAAGGAGGGGTGAGGGAAAGCTTCCCGGAGGGTATAAATTTACTCTCAAAGAATTAGGTATAAGTCAAATGGAGAACCCTAGGCAGAGGAAACAGCATGAGCAATGGCATGAAACTAAAAAAGAGCATACATGCTGCCAAAGTATGATGTAAACAGCCAGGTGTAATGGAAGACAAAGCTGGAGAAAGTAGGGTAAAAGAATGGAGGGACTTATAAGTCATGTCAAGGAGCTTGAGCTTTATTGAGTTTTAAGTATAGAAGTAGAATAGTTAGAGTTGTTACTTTGGAAAAACCATTTTGGCTTGTAGCTATAAGGAGGGTAAATATGAGCAGGAGAAGCTCAGATGCAGCGAAAAAGACCAATGAGGTGGCTGTTAGAAATTGCAGGTGAGGTATGAGGGTCTTAACTACAAGAGTCACAAGGAAAGGGAAAAGTGAACAGATTTGGGAAAAATATCAGAAAATAAAACTGGTTTCACTTGGTCATTGAAAAGATTTGGCAAATGAGGAAAAGAAGAAATCAGGATGCCTTCCAGGCTTTTAACCAGAGTGAACTAGTGGGCAATGGTGACAAACAATTGATTCAGAAAGGTAAGAAAAGGAGGAGGAGCCAGTTCAGAGGGAAAGGTGATGAAGTCTGTCTTAGATGTTTAGTATCTAGGGGGAGATGTCCAACAGGCAGTTGTCTATGTAGGATTAGAGCTCAGGGAACATGTCTGAGCTGAAGAATACATCTGAAAGTAATCTGCATAATAGTGAAGGCTGAAATGACTACAGTGGACAGGACTGCCACAGATGGTGTAAGAGTGGCAGTGGGCTAAGAACTGAACCCATCAACATCTAAGGGGCAGGCTGAGGAACCTGTGAAAGGGACAGAGAGGGAAGGGTTAAAGGATGCAGAGACATAGGAGAACATAGTGACAGACCTTAAAGAGTAGTTTCAAGAAGGATGAACTGATCTATTATACCATGTCAAATATGGCAGAGAGGACTAGTGAGATTAGGGCCCAGAAACATCCATTAGAAGTGGCAACTGTTTACAGATAACCTTATTGTGAGAATTTTGAAGTCTTCTAGGAAGAGTAGAAGGCAGTAGGTTGAAGAGTGAGACAATGCATACAAAGGTGGCAAAACTATAAAGAAGAAACAAAGAAATCATTACTCATAAAATCCAGGATGATGGTTGTTTTCAGCGGGGAGAGAATAGCACACATGAGGGTTTTGGCATAGCTGCAATTTTCAATTTCTTGAACATGGTCATAGTTACTTGGGTGTGTGTTATATAAATAATTTATTTATTTGTACACATATATTTTATGCATCTTTCAATATATATACTATATTTTACAATAAAAAATGTTAAGATGAGGCAGTACCTAGGAGAGGGATTTGGTGGAGTCTGTTTTTACAATAGGAAAGATCTGAGCATGTGAGAAAGCTGTTAGAGATGGAGAAATTGAAAACAGAGAGAAAGGAGACAATGGATAAAGCAAGACTCCTGAGGAGGCAGTGGCTTTAAACAGGAGGAGAAAAACCTAATCCCTGTACCCCGTATCCTTTTTGGAGATTGGAAGAAAAGAGGCAAGGATGGGCATAAACTTGGATCAATTTATTTCTTATGTTCTTTATTGGGACCCTTTAACAAGGAGTGCTAGTCTGCCGGCCAATTTTGTTGTTTAATGTTGCAAACAGGTGGCATGTGAAGGTTTTACTTCCCTGACACAGGAAAATAATAAACAGGTTAGAAAAATCTTCTTCAAACAACTTTACTTTCAGCTCCTATTCCCTAGAATGGAAAATTGGAGGAAAACAATAACCTGAACCATTTTTCAACTGAAAACAATCACAAAATGGAGTTTACAACGTCAGCTATTATCAGTTGGGACATAATAAAAAATGCAAATAACAAATGTCTTATATTCTCCAATTATAAATGTGGTCTGTAAATTAAGACTAATTTAAAAATCATTAAACAGAGTTTTAACAAATATGCATGTAAGCCATGTATGATTCACTGCAGTGGTTCACAAATTTCTTCAGGTAGTAGAGCACTGGGATGACATAAAATTATTAAGCAGAAATGATTTTTCCACCTGCAAAGATAACTACATTATTTGCTGTGACATAAAATTACAGCCATAAGCATATATGGTTTAAGGGAAAGAAATAAAACCAAAAGAGATCATGTCATGGATGTGAAGGAAGAACAGATGATGCTTCAAGGAAGAAACTGTTAAAAGCCACTAATGGGTTACATAAGATGAGGACCATGAAATTCACTGGACTTAGCAATCAGGAAGTTGTTGGCAAGTAGAAACTGTTGTGAGCAGTTTCTGTTGAGGGGCAGAATCACAAGCCAGATTTTAACAGGTTTACTGTAAGTAGAAAGATTTTGAGGAACAGAACATAGATGACTTTTCCAAGAAACTAGGCTGTGTATGGAAGTAAGGAAGGGGACAAGTAGAGCAGAATACAAGTCTAAGGAAGCCTCCATTACTGATGTTTACCAGAGTGGTGGGCATGTGGCATTAATATATGCATGCATTCTTTCAGTAATTTGTTCAAAAACTAATTACTGAGTGCCTAATATATGCCAGGCACTATTCTGAGACCAGGTGACTGAGAAGTGAGCGAGACAAAAATCACTGCTCACATCTCTAGTGGCAGAAGATAAACAAATAGAACCAAGAAACTACACAAAATATTAGATAGTGATAAAATGAGTTATGTGAATGTGAGTCACTGGTGGTGACTTAGATTGAGTTGTTGGGGAAATGGGGGTGGTCCTTTCTTGCTTTTTTTTTAGACAGTCTCACTCTGTTGCCTGGGCTAGAGTACCCTGGCATTAGCCTAGCTCACAGCAACCTCAAACTCCTGGGCTCAAGCAATCCTCCTGCCTCAGCCTCCGAGTAGCTGGGACTACAGGGGCATGCCACCACACCTGGCTAATTTTTTTTTATTTTTAGTAGAGGCAGGGTCTTGCTCTTGCTTGGGCTGGTCCTGAACTCCTGACCTCAGGTGATCATCCCACCTCAACCTCCCAGAGTGCTAGGATTATAAGTGTGAGCCACTGTGCCCAGTGATCCTTTCTTATAACAAGAAAAACCAGGTATGTCTGGAGAAACACCATTCTTGGCATCAGGCATAGGGAAAAGGTAGCACGAAGCTCTGAGGCAGGAACAAGTTTACCATATTTGAGAATTTGAAAAAATATCTGTATGGAAGTGTAGTTGGCAAAGGAAGGTGATGATCTACAGGATGGGGAGGGATCAGATCACTTAGGGCTTTATAAATCAGGGTGAAGGACACTGGATTTATTTTATGTGGCATGCGAAATCAATGAAGGGTTTGAAGCTAATGCTAGGTGTTCAATAACTAGTTGGTGACCATTAGCAGGAACTGTAACTGGTGACAAAAGTAATAATCTGCCCCTAAAATAATAAATGCTCTCTGAAAAAGTTAATTATCTGTGTTCATAATTTTTGTTTGTGCAAATATAAGACATAGTTTATCTTTGAGGCAAGATTTCTAGCTTTATTAATAAGAATAAAAATATGCTATGTTTATTTCTCTGGAATAAGAGATTTTATTGGCTCGAATCCTATGGAAAAGTACAAGATGAACCAGGAAATAATGATGAGGAGGGCTGATGAGAACCAAATTAATAAGGATATACAGTCCCTTGACTTGATTGGTAGGGATACTAGTAGAGACTTCCCCATAAGAATGTCCACTTGTACCCCCATGGCACTTCTGGCTTCTCCTTAGGAGTACAGAACACCAAGAAAGTCACACTACTAAATAACTCCCCAGATGTTCATTCTTATCACCTCCTCTCAGAGTAGATCTACCTTTCCCTCCTTTATTTCCTATGTTTTTTAATAGCACCTATCACCTTTAGTGTACTAAATTGGTTATTATGTTTATTATCTGGTGCCCCATTGCTAGCATGTAAGCTGCATGAGGGCAGGGATCTTTATTCAGTCTACTTCACATCCCTATGTCAAGAACCTATAATAGGGGTTGTCAAACCATGCCCCATAGGCCAAATCTGGCCTAGTGCCTGTTTTTGTATGGCCCACAAAGTAAGAATGGTTTTTACATTTTTAAAGAGTTAAATAATAATGATAAAGAATATTTTGTAATATGTGAAAATTACGTGAAATTCAAATTTCAGTGTCTGTAAATAAAGTTTTATTGGAACACAGGCATACACATTAGTTTACAGATTATCTGTGATTGATTTCATGCTACAAGGGCAGAGTTATGAAAGAGAGCATATAGCCTACCAAGCTAAAATATTTCTATCTGGCTCCTTACAGAAAAAGTTTGCTAACCCCTGACCTAGAACACAGGAAGTGCTAAACAAATAAATAAATAAATAGGTGACGAATGAGCAGATGTTAAAGACTTCAGCCAATAAAGGTGTGTCAAGTAGGTACAAACACTGAAAATCTCTGCTACTGATTGAGAACATGAAGCAAAAGTTTTAGGGAATTTCTCTGAATTTAGTTATCTTATTGCCTAAGTCTGAGGAAATACCAAGTAGTTTTAATGTATTTATCCCTTAGTAGGAATTATTCATTCAAAAAGGTTATTGAGTTCCTACTTCGTACAGATTGTAAGATACTATGAGGAATACAGAGATAATGAGAATTCTAAAATAGATGAAAGAGTAAATATGGTGAAGATCTTAAGAGATGAAAGCACTAGGAGGCCAGGGCCTACAAAGTGGAGTTAAGTGTGCATCAGACACATTTTTCTATTAAAGAACTGCAATAGCATAATTTTTTCTGAGACACTCTTAGGAGAGAGTCTGAAAGAATGAATCATATGTCTTGCTGCTATAGAATGAATCCTAGATGAGTTTTGTTTCTTTAGTTTTTAAAGAATTAAATGTTTTTACATCAGTAACATATGCATGTGGCACACAACTCAAAAGATACTAAAAGGTGCAATGAAACATCTGCCTTCCACTTCTGTTCTCAGTCACTCAGCTCTTCTCAGAGGCAACTACTGTTACCGGTTTCCTGTGTTCTGTGGGAGATAGTCTAGGCATATGCAAGTGCATGGATATTTGTGTGTACTGCGTGTACATATATGCACACACATAATGCAAAGATATATATTTGGCCTATTCAAAGGCAAAACATGGAAGAAAAGGATCTCAAGGATTGGGGATAATCAAGGGAAAAATTGACCCGGATGCTCTGATAAAATTTAGTTATCCATTGCATTTTGAGATTACATTCTAATCCTTACTCTACTATTTACTAGCTATGTGAGCTCAGTGAAGTTACTTAAATGGTCTTTGCTTCATTTTACTCCTCCATAAAATGGGGATAATAACAGTGCTCCCTCATAACACTGCTGTGAGGCATATACGAAACACATTCATCTTACATAACCTATCAGAATTTAAGCAGGTGACCACTTCCTCCTTGAAATACTTTCTGCACTTAGCTTCCTAGACAACAAACTCCCGGTTTTCTTCTATCTCAAAGGCTGTTTCTTCTGTAGTCCCCTTTGCGGGTTCCTATTCATCTCTCTGCCTTCTTCCACTACAGTGCCCCAGGGCTCAGTCCTCAGACTGCTTTTCTACTCATCTAATCCCATCTAAACACATCTAATCTCATAACTTTACATTAACCTTTACCTTGGCCACTCTAGAATTCTTATCTTCAGCCATGATCTCCACTCAGACTCATGTATCTCTACTAGAATGTCTAACGGGCACCTCAAATTTAGTACGTTAAAATCAAATCCCGCTCCCCCCCACCCTCTATATGCTCTTCCTGCTACCTTTCCCATCTCATTATCAGCAACTCCATCCTTCCAGTTGTTAGGCCAAAAAATAAACAACCTTGACTTGTCTCTCACACATACCTCATATCCAACCCATTAGCACAGCTTGTTGACTCTGCAAAATACACCCACTTCTTTCCAGTGTATCACTTATGTCCTGGTCTGACTTGCCTTTCACTTGGATGATTATAAGGAACTGGTCTCTCTGCTTCTATCCCTGCCCTCTGCAGCCTGTTCTCAACACAGGGTGATCGTTTTAGCATGTAAACCAGAATACATCACTCCTCAGCTCAAAACCCTCCAACAGCTTCCCATCTCACTCAGAGTAAAAGCCACAAACCTTACAATGGCCTACAATTTGCCTCCCCCCACCTCTTGGACCTTATCCCCTACAACTTTCCCTCATAGCAAGTGTGTCACGCCAGCCTTTTCACTGGTCTCTGAATAACCCAGACAAACTCCCACCTCAGAACTTTGCACCCATCTGCCTGGACCACTCTTCTCCCAGATATAACGTGGTACACTCCTTCACCTCCTTCAATCCTTGGCACAAATGTCACCTTCTTATTAAGGTGACCTGACCACCCTATTTAAGATGGCTGGCTCCATCCAACTGGTACTTTCTATAACAAAAACCTCCATGGCACTTACAATATCTGACATATGAAATACCTTACTTCTTTATCGATCTATCCCCAACCCCACCCCTTGGGCAAGGAGAAAATAAGTTCTGTGAGGGAAGGAATTTTTGTCTGTTTTTGTTCACTGCTGCGCCCCAGCTCCCAGAACAGGGCTAGGCATATAGTAGGAGTTCAGTATAATGAATGAATAATGAGGTAATATATATGTAAAACACATGGGCCATAGTAAGCTTCCAATACATTTTAGCTATTTTTAACAATAATTTGGATACTTTAGGAAATTGTTAATTTTTTGTGTCACTAAGGGAAAACCAATAAAATCATGCTTTGATATATTAAAAAGTTTGAATAAATTAATAATACAGCTTTCTTAGTGTCTTCCCTACTTCACGTTGAGAGTATGGTATATAATCTGGCACAATCAGGAAGGAATTAATGAAGAGAATAAGAACTCAGTCTTAGGCTGGGCTTGGTGGCTCACGCCTATAATCCTAGCACTCTGGGAGGTCGAGACGGGAGGGTCGTTTGAGCTCAGGAGTTCAAGACCAGCCTGAGCAAGAGCGAAACCCTGTCTCCGCTAAAAAAAAAAAAAAATAGAAAGAAATTAGCTGGATAACTAAAAATATACACAGAAAAATTAGCCGGGCATGGTGGCGCATCCCTGTAGTCCCAGCTACTCGGGAGGCTGAGGCAGTAGGATCACTTGAGCCCAGGAGTTTGAGGTTGCTGTGAGCTGACGCCATGGCACTCTAGCCGGGGCAACAGGGTGACACTCTGTCTCAAAAAAAAAAAAACCAAAAAAACCAACTCAGTCTTATGGTACCAGGGATAAAGTGATCCTTCTTAATCAAGATTTTGAAAGCATGTTTCACATTGACACTTCTTATTTTATTTTGAAAGTAATCTGGAATTTATCCCTACTGTTCATTTATGCCCTGGATGAAGTATAAACATTTGGATGCTCATTCATCTGAATAATGTCACTGCTTAAAAAATTCCATTATTACTAATAAAAATAGCAACAGTATTTACATTGTGCTATGAAATTCTAAATGTTTCACAATAATTAATTAGTAAATGACATGACAAACGCTATCTACATACTCTCATTTTAATAAACTTTCATGTACTAGGACTTAATAGGAATGAAATCAGCCTAGATCTTACCTAATTAGAGAACACTTCTGTATTAGAATACAGCATTGAAAACTCAATAATGGTTTCCAGTGGACAAATTTTCATACTATGATCTAACAAAAATCTTTAAGCTATTTAAAGTGTTAGAATTATAAATTTGTGACTCGATACTTCTGCCTTGGAGCATGTCTTTATTTTTAATTAACAGTAAAGGTCAAATTTAAAGCAGAATGTGTCAACTGATTAAGTTCAGGGTTCTGTCATATGTGCCTGCACTGTTGACAAAAAGTTAAATGCAAGGGAATGAATGTAGTTTTTAAGAACTTTTTTTAAGTCAAAAAATTTATCCAAAAACTTTGGCCCAATGGATACCAAATGAACTACTTATAAAAGAAGGTCTTTTTTTTTTTTTGTTTGGTTACACACATTTAAATAATCTATATTTGTAGGGTGATATCTTGGAGATTACTTTACTATCAATATATAGAAGTAATAACCTGGTAGATAGCATTACCTATGAAAGGTCCATCCCATCTGCTATTCTTGCTGAAAGGTTTTCATGCACCAGTAAACTCAGTAAATATCAGAAGATAAAGCATAAGCCTACTACGCCACGGATTTACTCCTAATGTCTCCTCAAAGTGCAGCCCGATGCAACGATTACAAATGATTTTCTTCTAATGTCATTTTACATAACCCTTTTTTCTGCATGAGTAGTTAGTGTGGAATGAATGAATGAATGCCATTAAAACAGTTAATCATTATCTGGGACACTGGTCTTACTCCCTTCACTACTAGGAATCTCCATGACAAAGGCCAAGAGATCAAAATGCTGGAGCTGCCTCAGTGTCCTATTTCTAACAGTAATTTTTTATGCAAATGAACCTGCTGGGCATCTCCCTCTGTGACCTTGAGCTGCCCTTATCTAAACTGACTTTGATCCAATGAGGGCTTGTACCTAGCTGAAGCTCATTACTATATAGGATATGTAATCAATTTTACTAATTAAAGGGAATTTTCTACTCCTGTGAATGCAAAATGGATTTATTTTTATAATCACATGTATCCTTAAAGACTAGACTATATATTTTTATTAATCCAATTTATAATATGAACATATATGAAAAAGCAAATATATTAAATACTTGAGGTAAATGTATTCACAACCAAATGTAACACTGAGAAAAGTAAAGCTTAGCTCCAATCTTTCTGAACAAGTCATGTAAACATATACCTCCTTGATATGATTTTCATTTTGAGAATAAGCATCCTTTCTAAATATTTTCAAATCAATTTATTCTTTTAATACTCACTAACAGCACAATCCTTATTCGTGTATTTAAAAACTGTAACCAAAGTAATCGAATAGTATTTCTCAAGAAAATGTTACCCCAAACCAAAAGCTTGCTGTCATATTCAGAGTCTATTAGTTGAGGTGACAAACTGGCATCAATTTGATGTATGAGCAGAACAGAAGTTTAAATATAAAATATACTCTTTCCCTGTTTAAAGATACTGCCTTTTACTGGGTATTCTAGAGATCAGACATAGTTTTCTAAATGTTTTATTTAGTTTTATAAAGAGTAGGCAGGGAAAGAAAAATGGATGCTCTCCCTTTCCTTTGGCATTGTTTAAAATATAAAGGCCAACAGAATTGTAATCAGTATATATCCAAGGGGGGAAAACATCTAGGGCCTGAAGAGATCAAAGGAAGAAATTTAAAAGTTGGGCAAACTGTTTTATAGAGAACTGAACCAAAGTTGAGTCTGAAAGGCAAAAATGATGATTCCGTATTACGAAAAGGTCAAAAGCTGATTCCCTTTCCTCCCTCTAAGGTGTTTTTCTGAGGTGGATCCTTATACCTGGGACCTGAACTCCAGGCCTACTCCAGCTACAGTTTTGGACAAAATCTTCCATTTGTACATTGTTCTGGCAAACATTCATAGTATTACTTCCCTTTGAGGAATAGTAGGAGGAATTTTCTCCATGTGAAAGACTTTAGAATTGAGCCAAATGGTTCCTCTATGAAGTTGTTTAAGCTTTTATTTTTTCTTAGTACAAAAAAAAAAAAAAATCACTGGTATCCCAGTGGACAGTGCTACTAATTTTCCCCACATATTAAAAATGGCATCAAAAATACCATATATAATAATATACACACAATATTTTTCATGTGTAAAAAACCTAAGTCATATAGCAACAGACTCCCAATCCATCAGGTAATTCCACAATTAGGCAGATTTCTGAAACATGTATTATGTACACAACAGACCGGAACGTCTCCTTTGGAGCATTTTCTAGTCTATGGGGTGATTACATCATTAAGCCACACATGCTACGTAGAAAAAAATCCTTATGAAAATTCATGAAAAAATGTACAGCACATCATTAGCATGCAGCAGACGTGTATGCTTTTGATATTTTCTCTGTTTTTTTTTTTTTAAAAGCTACATGAAGTAATTAGTCCAGGTCATGAAAACATGAGAAAGGTAGCAGACTCTGGTGAAAATGAAAATTGTAAAAAATCGTATCTCTCATGTTTTACCTGAGAATAATTTGCTTTATTGGAAAATGATTCTTAAATAGTATTCATTTGAATTGCAGCAGAATCAAGTGTGTTGCTTTACTGATTTGCTATTTCCTATATACATGTAACCTCCTCCCTACTTCTCTTTTGGATACACTTAAGTTTTATAAACCAATGGGTTGAAAGGTTGCAAACAACCAGTGGTAAAACCATTAATTATTCAAGGCCTTGCACTACTGCAGGTTTCTATACTTACGTCTTCATTTTATGTAATCAAGAGTGTAAGGGATTGCATAATTGTATCTTTTTCAGTAAGTTAAAACTACATTAAAGTAACAAGAACACATGGAAATTGCTGGTATAGCTTCCAACAGTGAAAGGGTTACATATTTACAACATTTAACCACTAAACAAAATCGAAAAGACAATATATTTGAAGACTAAAATAAAAGAAGCACAAGTTTTATAAAAAGGAGCTATTAAGCTTATTAATTTATGATCTTTCTTTTTGTAAATGAGACACTTCCCCTGCCCCCCAAAAAATCCCCAACAACAATGAAAAAGAAAACCTCAGTAAGCAGAGAACAATGAACATATGCAAGACAGTAAGGATCAGAGTTAAATCACTTCCTGAATGCTCCAAATCTTCATGGCTTAAAAAGCATCCCAATTTTCTCTAAAGGTAGTAGCATTTATTCACTGGGCCATAGCTAATTTTACATGGAATGCAAAAATGTTAGTTTAAGTTTAATTTACCACCCTATTTAAATATTTCTAATGTAGCTCTCAAACTGCAGAGCTATCCCTCCGTCTATTTTAATTTTAAAGTAAGTTAGCAAAGGCTTCCTCCTTAATCCCCAGAGACTACCTACATAGTGACACAAACGCACAAATTTATGACAGCAACATAAATGCTCTTCTGAAGTAATGTGCAACATTAAGTGAAAATCGTTTCCTGGAAAGATATTATAGGTATCTATATTTTATTTGCCATCTTAAACATATCTGGGTCTTTATGGCCTTATTTTAAAAATGTATTTCCTTTTTATATTTCCTGGTGCAAATGGACTGCATAAATAAGCAATGTGCTATGAGGCTTCAGACCAGCCGATAAAACCTTTCAATTTTCATGCCAGCTTCTTCTTTTGTAATTCAAATCCGCCTGGAAACTGGCAGCTCTGAAAACTGAAACAAGCACTGCCACAAATACCTTGTAATGCTATCGACCTTGTCTGCCCATGCAGTGAGAAAGGGGGATGCGTATGTGTCTGCAGCCATCCAGATAACACAACTCATTTTTGGGGGGGTGGGGGGTGGGGATAACAGAAGCCAGCCCCAGACTGTGCACCAAAAGCAGTCATTACCAGGCGGGCTGGAGAATAAGTCTCTTCAAAATACACAGTGCATTTAAAAACCACATACGAGGCTGAGCCACTGCTGTCATTACCAATTTTAATTTAGCTCCTTCAGTTTGCCAGCCAGATAAACTCTTTAGTGCTGTTTTTTAATCTATTTGCCACATTTTATGTTTAAGATTATAGTAATATGGACAGGAGAAGGAATCACTTTTAGGGGAAATAAAGAAATAGATCCGCTTATCGGCACCCATCAGAAAGTTCATTAATCAGCCAGGCTTTGTGCCCTCTAAATTGAAAGGTTAAATAATCCTCTCAGGAATATTTCTCGGCCCCTCCGCCAATTGTCCGGAGAGGAGCTGCCATTCATAGCACTCGGGATCGGTGACAGGGTATCTTACCACTGTTTGGACCCCAAACAATGATGGACAAATGGCCTGGTTTACAAAGAAACCATTTAGTACACGGATGGAGAAGGACCTCAAGCTTTGATACAGGATGGAGGGATGAGGAGAGTGTGGAGACAGGATGTACAGGGAAGGGACAGAAAAGAACACATAAATGTGTGAATCCATGGATATTTTATCTGAATGTTTATTGGGGTGGACTATAAAACATAGAAACCCCACTAATATACATCTTCCAACCATATGAACATATTCAACTCTGCTTCTATACTTTGTATACAGCTGTATATGAACATCAATGATAAATTATAGAATAGAACCATAACCTTATATTTATTAGTTAATACACCAAGCATCCAAATAAACCCCAAGATTTTCATTTTTACCATAACTCTACATATGTACAACACTCACCACCCCCATCTCAACCCTGCTTATTCTAATGTAATAGTCCTAAGCATTAGTCACAAAGGCAGGGAATTCCACAGCTGCAAAGATCTATTTAAAGGGAGAAAGTAATGCTCTTTTGCTTTTACAGTATGTCCCATCTCAGCCCGTTTACGTTAAAACAAGAAACAAACATGGAATAGGAATGCTCTTTGAAAGAATACAAATCACATACACTGGAAAGTGCTTAAGTTTGAGTTGCCTTTTTTTGCTGGACCTATACAAGAATACAGTTGGGAGTCTGCAGAACTGACCAAGCTCTTATACCACTACATTTTGCTATGAAATGAGACTGGTTTTTGGCATCGGTCATGTGAAGAAGGCATGAAGTAGTTTTACCTGAAGTTCAAAAAACTGATATGCTATTTTGTTTCATTCCTTATCTGATTAACATAAGCCCCCTACCCCTAGCAGAATGTATTATAATTGAGGTGTGTATGTGTGTGTAAATTATTCAATTTCATATTATTCTCATCATTTGTACAGGAAGCAAATATTGATATAATTTCATTTGCTTATGTTAGGATAACTATATTCAGATGACACTGAAGTTACTACTTAAGAATTATACATTTATTAATTTTCAAAGTGATATAACCATACCTTTACATGACACATATTTTATATACATCATTTTCATTAGCAAAGGAAGTAGCCTAAATATTTCTGTGATCTACTCTTAAATGTCTTTATAATTACTTTTAGGGAAATCAAATTAAGAAAATAATTTAAATTTGCTATACTTAATTAAAAGTTACTCATCTACATTTCTGGAAAAGAATAAGACAAGTATAAATAGAAAATGAGAACTAAGGTAAATAATTTTGTTAAAAAAAGATACTGCTTGTAAGTATTTTAATTTCAATAAATATTAGAAGAAAACACTGTTATTAGACAGAGAATAAAGAGGTCATTATGAATCTCCTTATTTTGGGTAAAAGATATTACAATAATCTGAGTTTGGGATATCAGTTCAGTGGCCATCTCTACAGATGTGAGATGCCTATGGGTCTATAGTACAGCTTGCACTGGGTTTAGTATGCTCCATATGCCAGATATTGTGTGAAGTACTTTACATTTATCATGTCATTGCATACTTACAAAAATCCTGTAAGGCATTATCCTCATTTTTCAGATGAAGAAACTGAGGGTCTTAGATGTTAAATATTTTAACTAGCTTTACATATCTACTATGTGAAAGAGTCACACTCTGAACCAAAGTCGGCATTCTTTTCCCTACATCGTGATAAAAAATGCTCCCTAGTAATTTCCTCAGAAACATGTCTTCCCTTCTGGCCAAATTTTAAAGCACATTTTTCTAAGGACTTCAGTAAAACAAAGAGAAATGTGGTACAAATATAAACAAAAGAAATGTGAGAGATCCAAGAAAAACAAAATTGAGATTTTTATCGTATAAACAAAGTTAAGACACAACCAAAAACTTACTTCTCCTAACTGAAATCTGGAGTGATCCACAAATAAATGTAAAGGAACATATTTATGTAAAATGGAAATACTGCAAAATTATAAAGATGATCTTATTTATAAATGTACCCCACGGATTCATTTCTATATGATTTTTGAAAGAAGGAATGAAAATAACTTGGTAGAGCTTATTACCAACTGATCTACACGTGAATTCTTTTTAAAAAGCTAATAAAGATTTCTCAACATTTATTTTAAGTAATTCTTGTCTTGAAATGTGAACTCGTATACTACCAGTTAAGGTGACGGTCGAATTTAATCACAAAGATATTAAAAAATTTTTTTGGTTAAATGTTCTAAAAAGATGTAGAATTTTTCTTCATATAATATTTTTGATATTTCTGAAAAACCAGAGTTGTTGGTCTTGGAAGACCATTGCACCAACCTCAAAAGAGCTGCAAGAAAATACTTATAAACGTACAAAACCACACATAACTCCCATGACTTTCTGATATGAAGGGATCAAATGACCAACAAATTTTATGTTTAAAATCTGACTGATTTTTAACAATAATTCATTAACTTTTAGTCATTGAAGAGATTGTGCTTTTGAAACCTTCAATTTAATTCAACTTAAGTTTATCATTGTGTTTTAGACCATAGCAGAAAATATAACACTAGTTCAGAGAGGTTGTTTGTGTTAACAAGTCAAGGAGTCCTTTTAGGAGTCTTTTCTACAGATTATTCAAATGATTGACCCAAACTTTTAAAGGTTATGATCGATCATGGCTATAAGTAACTAACTGATTCCTAAATACTTGAGACCTGTTAGGAATTACTGTAACCCACCATGTCATTCACATGTATGACTACTAAAATGAACGTTCAGTACAAATATCATTGGTCTAGTATATTTTCTCCATATTTATTCTTGCACTGAAATATCCAGAAGAGTATGACAAGCTCAATCACTTGAAATATACTTAAGAAATGGCATAAATCACCTGTTGAAAGTACATATGAGAAATAATTGCTTGAATATGCTAAAGTTTTTCTACATAATACTTCCAAGGTCTTTATGTGTAGGCAACATGACATTACTCAATATTACAGATTTTAAACTATAATTTATTACAGTTAGATACTTTAATTGTTAACTATGAATTCTGGAAATTTTAAGACTACCTGTTTATATTTATATTTATTTTTGTTATAATAGGGTCACTCTTTTAAAGTACACAGTTGTAAGTAAAAAAAGTAGTTTTATTTAAGAGTATGTGAATAATGTTATGTGTTTTTAAGGAGAAGAAATAAACAGGTACTTTTTCTGTCAAAGGAAGAAAGTAAGTTACTGTTTATAGAACTTTAGACTCAATTTATTATTGAGCAACATGTAATATCCAAAAAAAAATGAAAAAAAAATGATGACTGGTGATTAGGTCATTAAAGATATTTAGAAGATGGCAAAAGCACAGCTGCTTCTATGCCAAAATATTTATAATAAATCTTTTCTAAAATGTGTGAATGCTGCGTATTTTTCATTGTATCATTATCTGAAATACTTAAATCTACACTGGGATTATTGTCATAAAGCACTTGATATTATTTAATACACTAATACAAGAAAAAAACTTACACAAAATATGCCATATTTATTTCCCATTTAAACCAAATTAATATTTACATTAAAATAATGAAAATAAAGTAAGTTGAAAATTCTGAGGGGGTGAATACCTCCATCTTTCTTTGAAAAGAAGGAAATATTAAGGTTCTCCCATGTATTCCAATAGATATAAATTATATCCAATTCCAAATCATTTTATTCTGCCTCATTCAAAAATAAATCTTCAGACATTCTAAATATTTAAGGAAACACTATGAGAGGAAAAATAACATATGCATTTATAATTTACAACATTCACTTTTTCTCCCTTTCCTTTACAGGAGCTTTAGAAAATTGCTTTTTGATGATTTGGCAAATTGTATTTATTTTTAAATGAATCTCATTTATTGAGATTGATAATTCCAGGTTTCATTTGCTTTGAAATTGCATTTTCCAATTGCTTCCAATGATAAGTTCTGGCAAAATGCAGTCCAACATGCCAGTGAAATAAAGATTAAAAAAAAAAAAATCAGTTGACCTACTCTGCAAATCTTTTATACTATATTCAAAACATGGTAAGAGTGAAGTAAAAATTACTAGTATAATTTTAACACTAAATTCTTTAAGAACAAGGCAAGTATTTAAATAAATATAAAACTAGTCACATAAATTTTCCATTTGGTAAATCTTTAAAACTTCTGGTCACCATTCAAATGTATCTTCTATCTCTGTTATCACAGATGGGAATATTACAAGTCATCAGTGCCTATTCCAAAAATTCTTGTTATTCAGATACCAAGTAACTTAAACGATAAGGCAGTCTGATTTATTCTATAGTACTATAATGGAAATATAGACCTGAAGCACTGCAAAAGAATCATATGCCCTCTGAATTATCAGAGCACAATTACAGTAACCTCAGTAGTGTTCTTGTATAAAGGGCATTTTCAATGAAAACTAAATACTTGAAAATTTGACAGAGATGTAATGTCTCAATAGCAACACTTGGTCAATCAAAATATTGAAATAGCAATACAGATATACAGAGGAAAAAACTATGATTTATACAAGTGTATTCCTGGTTCTTGAGGAAGTAGACAAAGTGAATTGAACTAGCAAAATAAGATTTTCCAAAATGAACTTATAAAGTGTTAGTTTATAATAACTTTTATGTCAGACCTTAAAAAATGGTACAAAGAAAAAATGTTTTTAAATAACTCCAAAATACAGAACTAGGCTTCACTCTATTTTGGAATTATTTAGCATTTTAAAAGATAATATATAATCAGTTCTATTTTCTTATGCACACACGCATACATGCATGCACACAGGAAAACGGAAAGACTTATCACATGATATCTACCGTGTGGACAGGGTTCTTGTGGGTTTTGCACTTCTGCTTATGTAACCAAGGAGGTCTCAGAAAGATATTTAGGATTCCCAACATATATCCAACAAAGAGAGGTATTTTTTTCCTCCATTAAAAGAAAATATTCTGGCTAGATGCTGATTTCCTGAAACTTTTTTCTCATTTTAGTCATTTTAAAAGAAAAACATTTTGGAATTAGGCAGTTAGAAAATAATCCAACCTATCGTGCATCACAATCCCAGTATAAAGATTTTCATATACCTCTACCCTCAGAACCAAAAACCATCTACTTTCTTATCCCTTCCTTCTAGACTGTAAAACACAGTTCCAAAGTTAAATTCAAATCTGTTGACAATTAAGAGTACCCACTTGGTGGTATGGCATAGAATGCTTTAGATGGTGACATTCTCATTTAGTGTAAAACTCTCATTTCCATACTGAGAAAATGCAGGAAATACATTTCTAAATTGATGTTTCCAGGTAAGAAGAGAAAACTTAGTGGCAAATGAAATGGAATATTGTTAATTATGTTCCATCAGATATATTCTGTCATTCAACTGATTCAGGTAAGTCTACTGTTGATTTCTAGCAAACTCTGGCCATCAGCCTTTCCTAGGCCAGAAAGGAAGGCAAGAAAACTCATTTCTATACTCTTTTCCATTTCCCTGACAACAAATATTTTATTTTTTGAAGTTTGAATTCTAGGCATTCTAAACATTACATATAAAGAAACATCTGAAGCTTAATTCTTCCAAAACCGTTATATTTGATTCCTGCTTAAATCTTTAGTTAAAAGGCCGTAGGGTTGCAATACATTTTAAAATGCACACAAAGAAATCCAAGTGCAAAATTAAACATAAAAAAATGCACCGTCCTTTTTGGTTTTTAACAGACACAGCCCCCAAATAGCAAATTCCTGGTTACTTTTTTAAGTAAGTAGATTAAAAACAAGATTAACAAAAAGCATGTCAAATTATAGCCTCTACTAGTTAAAAATTCTGTTGGTTGTAAAACTCTGCTGGTAGCCATATTGGCCTAGGATTTTTAATATAAATGAGACTAGAAATGACAGGGAATGGGAGAAGGGACTTGCCTTTTTGGCTAAAAAGGGAAAATATTATCTAGAATGAGTTGAGATGAAAAATAATACCAAAAGTCTGGCTTTATCAAAATCTGAAAATGTAGTATAAACTAAAATATAAGAATAGTGCTATACCATTAAAGATCCAAAAAATTTTCTAAACATTTCTTGAAGGATGTAAAAATATTAACTATTGGAGAAAATTATATAATTGCTAAATGAAATAATATATTTTTTTATTTTTTTCATGTAGGTCTCTAATACTTTGAAACCATTAAATTCTATGATATAATTTTATATTCATTAAAATATGTAAAGAAAGATGGCATAGCCATATACTTATTATAATATGTCTGTGTGTGTAGTATTTTAAAGTTTTATTAATATTAGCATATGCCCTTTAGAATGACGGTCTTAGTTTTTATTAATATAGTAAAGTCTAGTCAAGTTTGGTTAAAAAGCTATTCTGTTCACATACAAATTATTAAAGACACTTCATTTTATCTCTCATGAAATTGTTGAAAATAGTGAACACTTCTATAACTTTCTTCTTACTTCCTAATGTATTTTAAGGAATTTTTCATTTGGAACATTTTACAAGTCCATTTATATCAATCAACTATACCACCTTTCTTACGTGTTTCAGAAATAATATTCTGAATAACCTATAAATTTTTCATTTTTTTTTTAAAAAGAAAGTAATTCCTGGATAAACCTTAATTTGCAGTTGTTCAAATTCAAGTTGCTCTGTACATGACCTTCTAGTTTTACTGGCTGGGAGGCAGATAAAAGCAATTGAAAAGCTCCCAAATGTAAACATTTCCAACTAAATAGTAATCAGTTACCCTGCCCCAGTTTGTTTTGGGTAAGTAATAGACAATTTTTGGGTAGAAAAGCAATTAATCAATGCTTAAGTGTAGAAAGTTCCAGAGTTCTAAGCAGACTGGTTTAAGTGGATAAACAGTAACAATTCTAACCTAGGCTTCATTACTTGGTCATTGTGCCGACTGACGCCACCAAGTGTGAGGGCCACTATGAGTCAATAGATGGCAGTCCATCGCCTAGTAAAAGAGCTGACGGTGACTAAAATCACCATGAATCTTGTTTTTATTCAAGATTGAATATTGCTTAATTGCATACATTTGGATATTGCCCATATACTGAAAATTTAAATATTTAACTATTTTATTTTAAGTGGACTGATATTTATACATGTTCACACACAAACTAGTTTTGTATTTATACTTGTGTAGTAAACTCATTATCAGTTTAAACTTGTTAGTTATAAATTTTGATGGTTACTTCAATACTATTTTAAAACATCAACCAGGATTTCAGATTAGGATAAATGATGTTTTCAAATTGAATGTTATAGCTACAGATAGAATATATTCTAATTCCCTAAAAAGCACATTCATTTACTTTTCATTTATTTTTTCCTAATGATTTTTTTTACAATTTATGTTTCTGAAAAGCTAAAATATAAAACGTATCTTAAAATATTTCTACTTTTATACTGAAACCAATTTTTACCCTCCAACAATAGCTATATAAAAGAACACAGGTGCAAGTAATCAAAAGAGCTGCTTTAAGTGTACTTCCTACACTTCAAGATTTCAAGATCGGAATTCTTTAAATTAGAGGAAAAGCTAAAAGAAATGTAATATTTAGTCAAGTCTGGTCAGCTGAAAAATAAATAAATAAATAAAAAGAAGAAGAAGAAGAAAAAATGCAATTTCAAATCTATCAGGATATTGCTTTAATACAGTTACAAAGAGTGGCTCTGAGATCTTGAAAAGTATAATACATATATAATTAGATTCTAATTAAGTTGAGGCTGTGAGGATTTCACTTTATTATGTTGAGGTAAAAAAACTGCTACATAACCACAAATCTAATGTATTCAGATGTGCTACATAACCACACCTAATGTTACAACTGCAACATATATGTGTAACATATAAGGGCATGTATATATTTTTTGGTTTAACATTTAAAAGTTTAATAAACCCCAGTTTAGGATTTGAGGGATAGTTGAGGAATTAGAGCTTAGTATTAAAAAATCTTTAAATGAGTAATGGTAGTAACAAAATGTGAAAACACCTGATGTTATTTCTGGCTCCTTGGGCCTGTGACAGATAGATTGATGGTTTGAGTCTATTTATTGGTTTACTTATTATTTCTATAAGAGTAGAGCAGTAAGAAGAAAGATATGTTTTGCAAAAACTTTGCCTTTTGTATTTTTATTACCTGTCTTTCTATAAATAAAACTTTTTAATATGCTATACTTTAAGGAACAATTTTTAACAACTACTAATTAATACATTATATTATATAAGTGTACACTTAAAAGCGTAATTGTCTCTTCCTCAGCATAACATTTAAAAAAGTGACTACTAGGGCTATAGTGAATTACTGAAATTATTTAAGCTGAATAGTAAAAGTAAACTAACTTTATAATATTGAGCCAATAGGATTCTATAGAAAACTATGTTTTCTACTTCTACATAGCCTAAAATCACAATAAAAGGAAACCAGAGAATTGAATAACTTGAATGGTATTAAGTAGTATTTATACATTTTGAATAAGTCAAGTAGCTTATATAAGGATATGACAGTCCAACTGTTCTGTATGAAAGACACACAGTTTTTTCTAGCTTCATTAAAAAATGTGTAAATATTTCAATAAAGGCAGAAAAATGATAATGGAAGATACGGTGGACTGCATGCTTGTGGACTGTGGATAATGCAACATTTTAAAGACACTGGATTATTACTCTTCCTTTATGGCTCCTAGCATACTTTTTCTCTTTAATTTAATGAATATAGTCTATGAAGACTGAGAGATATCACAATGTAATCATTAAATGATGTTAGTAATAAAACATAATCAAAATCTTTTAAGAATAGGAACATAAAGGATAGGGTCATGGGCAAGGGAAAAGAGAAAAAGTATATTATTGCTTTCTCAGTACAAAAACTCTTCAGATGTTTATTATCTTCCAGCAGAAGATGCTTGTCTATATTTTATGGTCAGCAGTTCAGAGAAGGGTAAATAGGCTAGGTCTTGGGGAAAATAAAAAAGGTGTTTCTACTCACCGTTAGGTGATACTGCCTCCAGATTTCTGGGCAAGCCTGGAAAATAAAAATATTGATCAGCTGGGAGCATGAAACAAGGTACTTTACAGCCTGTTGGTTTTGGCATAACCCAGCATCCACCGGTGTCGGTCACAGGAAAATAAGAAGCTTAACAGAAAGGGTCTGCATTTCAGCTTCAAAAACCTGGCTAGACAGTTTAATTGAATTTTACACTGGTTTAACACACTCCCTGCCATTGTCAGAAAGCCAGTAACAAAGTTTTCTCTCTCTTTTTTTCTTTTCAGGTTAGAAGTTTTGGGCACTAAGATGTAATAAAGAGCCATAACTTGGTTAAACTGATAAATGAACAGCAGTGGTCGAAATCAATAAGACTCACCAAAGTACACCTTTTAAAAGAACATTTTTAACTGTGGTAGCATGAGAGAAAACAATTTAATAGCAACTGCTTCCAGAAGACCTCACTGTGGTCATATATTTCTGATATCTGTTGCCATCTTTTACCTAATCACTTGCTGCTAAATTTCAATACTCTATAAAAAAGAGAATTACAAACAATGACAACAAGAACAAAAAACTGCAAGAAACTAAAGTCCATGTGTTTTTCCCTTAAATGTTGAATCTTTCCATATCCACATTTGTAGAGAAATAACTTTAAAAACCCAATAAAACCTCAATAATTTTGTAAAAGATGGACATATTGGAACTAGAATAGAGAACAACAAAACAAATAAGCAAGCTAATACACACAATAGAAGCAACAAAAACCCCAGTGACTAGGAGATATTTTCTCATGAATACACATGTAAATCTTCTTATGCTTAAATTATGACCTTGTTATAGAGACACTTTTTCTAACCAAGCCATTTAAGAACAGTTGATCAGTTTACTATCTT
>NW_012135414.1:869968-874818 GCF_000956105.1 Propithecus coquereli
CATTGCTCTTTGGTATTGGGACAGTGAAATTCTTGGTGCTGACTGACATTCTGAGAGAATTGTAAACTAAGTCTGAAAGGGTTCTATATCACACTGTTTCCTTAAGTCCAATAGAAGGTACCAGAAGTTTTAAACTAGACTCATGAGAGATAAACTAAAGATAATTTTAAAATGAAAGTTTAGAACTTTATTTACAAAGCAATTATACAAAATCCATCATAAATAACAAATATCTGGTAGACCAAATTGTTTAAAACCACCAAAAGAAATGCTAATTCACCTTAATTAACTACATTAAATTCCTTTTATTTATAATCAGGCCCTGTCGTCCAGTTATACTTCTCTAATACTCATGGAGTTATCCTCAGGAAAGTTCCTTTTCCTCTTCTCTCACGGTTCTGATAGTACCCAGTATATGTCAGACATACAAGTAATCTCCCTTAGGTCCAGAGTTGTTCTATGTGATACTGTAGTAATTTTAGTCTAAAAATTTATTTTTTCAAAAACAGAAATAACATTAAATATTATAAAAATACTGCATATTCATTATGAAAATAAAAAATAAAGATGAGCAAAAATAATTTACCTATAATCCCACCACCTGAGACAACTATTGCAAACATTTCAGAATATTTCATCTTAAACTTTTCTCTTTATAGAAGCAACAAACAAATGAAAACCAACATTTAAAAGTACAATTGCTATGTTTCCAAGAAAAACAAAATATTTAGGTATAAATCTAAATATGTAGAGAATGTGAACAGTGAGAACTACAAAATTCTGGTTAAAGAAACTAAAGATGACCTAAATAGATAAAGAGACATACCATGTTCATGAATTGGAAGACTAAATACAGTAGAGAGTCAACTGTCCCCATAGTGATCTACAAACTGAACATGACTGCAATCAAAATCTAATCAGAATTTATTATAGGTATAGACAAGTTGATTCTACAATTTAATTGAAAAGGGAAAGTCACTAGAATAGCAAAATTAATTTTGTAAAAAGCAACAAAGTTTAAGGAATTATAATACCTCATTTTAAGACTTATAAGCCTATAAAACTACAGTAATCAAGAAAATGTGGTATTGGTGATGGAACAGATACATCAATCCAAGCAACAGAATAGAGCCCAGGAATCTATCCACACAGGTATGACCATTTGATTTTGACAGAGATGCAAAATCAGTTCAATTGAGAATGGATAGTCTTCTCAAAAAATGGTGTTGAGGCCGGGCGCGGTGGCTCATGCCTGTAATCCTAGCTCTCTGGGAGGCCGAGGTGGGCGGATTGTTTGAGCTCAGGAGTTTGAAACCAGCCTGAGCAAGAGCGAGACCCCATCTCTACTAAAAAAATAAGAAAGAAATTAATTGAGCAACTAAAAATATATAGAAAAAATTAGCCGGGCATGGTGGCGCATGCCTGTAGTCCCAGCTACTCGGGAGGCTGAGGCAGTAGGATCACTTGAGCCCAGGAGTTTGAGGTTGCTGTGAGCTAGGATGACGCCACGGCACTCTAGCCAGGGCAAAAGAGTGAGACTCTGTCTCAAAAAAAAAAAAAAAAAAAAAAAAAAAGTGTTGAAACAATTGGTTATACATATGTAAAAATGTGAACCTTGATCTAAACCTCACACCTTATACAAAGATGAACTCGAAATGGATCACAGATCTGAATATAAAACATAAAACTACAAAACGTTTGAAAGAATAAAGAGCAGAAAATCTTTGTGACCTAGGGTTGGTAAAGACTTTTTAGAAATGGCACCAAGAGCATGATCCATTAATAGAAAAAAATTGATAAACTAGACTTCATCAAATTTAAAAATGTTTGCTCTGACAGAGAACTGTCAAGAGAATAAAAAGACAAACTATGGACTGGAAAAAAACATTTTCAAATCACATACTCAATAAAACACTTAAAAATATAGAAAGAACTATCAAAACCCAGTAATAAGGAAATAACACTCTAATTACAAATTGGGAGAGGATCTTGACACTTCACTAAAGAAGATATAATAAAGATGACAAATAAATGCATGAAGGAAATTCAACATTATTAGCCATGAAGCAAATGCAAACTAAAAGCACAATGAGATAGATACTGCACAACTATTAGAATGTCTAATATAAAAATAGGAAATTAAGGTCAATAGAAGTAAAAAATAAAACTCACCTATAATTCCTGACATAACAAGAACAAATAATTTGGACTATTTCACTCTAAACTTTTTCCTAAGCAAATCTACATGAACACAAACCATACATTTTTATACTGAAATAAGATTATACTTTATACACTGTTTTGTAATTTGTGCATTTCATTTAACGTGTTAGTAACTTCTTTATCTTTCAATATTCATTTCTATATCATTTTTTAAATGGCTTAATAGTAACCCATTATATTAATATATTGTAAGTTACTTAAGTCATCCCCACTGTTAAATATTTGGGTTGCTTCTAGTTTTCATTATTATAAACAACGCTGAAATAGACATTCTTATAGTTATATATCTTTGCAAACATCATCCATCACTGAATTCCAGAGAGGCTATCCAAATGTACTTTAATAGTACAGGTTCCCTAACATTGGTTATTATTATTGAGATATTTTCCTTTCCTCATATTGATTTGTAAGTGCTTTTAATATATTACATATATATTTTAGACAATTTTCCAATCATATGTATTATAAAAATCTTTTCCAAATTGTGGTTTGCCATTTAATTTTGTTAATGGTCTCTTGGGATGAACAGACTTTTCATGGGGGTAGTTAAATCTATCCTTTTGCTTTATGGTTTCTGACACTGATGTCTTTGTCTTCTAATAAAAAAGTTTAATCTAATATAAGTACATTTATTTATTGTTATATCTGGTCCTATCTTTCTCATACTTTATACTTTTTGTTTTTTATTGTTTCCATTTTCTCATATGATCTGGTATAATGTGTAAGTTTCCTCTGTTTCATTTTAAATTAGCAATCTTAATATTATCTGACTTATTTTTTCTTGTTATTAAAACAATTTAACTTTTATCTTATTGGGATTATCTATAATCCACATTATTATAACAACATTTATTTTAAAAATAAATTTTCTCTCATATTTTTATTTACTTATTTTTTTTTTTCCCTTTTTTGCACAGGCTGGTCTTGAATTCCTGGGCTCAAGTAATCCTCCTGCCTCTGCCTCCTGAGTAGCCAGGACTACAGGTATGCACTATCACACCCAGCAAAAATGTAGGTTAAGTTTAAAAACAGATTAACAAGAAGTATTCAGACATGTACTCTTGGTTTCACTGTTCATTGTTGCTGATTTTATTCCCAGACTTTTCCCTTAAATTCATAAATGAACAACAGATTGACTATTTCATCTTATTTCCTCAAAATCTACCAGCCCCTAGAGATTTCTCCACTACCTTCTGGCATTTAGTTTCATACAAGAGAAGTCTGATGTTCATCTGATTTGCGTGTGTTTTTCTCACTGGATGTTAGTATAATTTTTTTATAATTTCAAAATACTGAGGGGGCACAAATATTTTTGTTACATGGATACCATACATAATTCTAAGTCAGGGCTTTCAGTGTGCCTGCCATCAGGACAGTGTTGATTGTACTGGACAGGTAAGTTTTTATCCCTCTTCCCCCCTTCTTAGTTTCCAGCGTTCTTTATGTCTTTAATTATTGTTTGACATTCAGAAATTTCACTAGCACGTCTAGATGTGGGTCTTTTTCTCCCTCATATTGGGTGTGAACTCTTTTGATCATAATTTCCTTTTATCATTTTGCTTGGGATTGCTTTTTTTTCTTTCCTGCATTCACACTGTGAAGAATGAGTTAGAATTTTCTTAAGTTTCCTATGTCCTATAGTGACTTTATTTCATTTGGGGACATCTCTGATTCCTTTTTGATCTACTAAATCTTTGTATATGCCTGTAATTTTTTCTTTTCTATTGGTTTATTTAAAAAAATGGAGGCTTAAGCGAATCTAGCAAGCAAGCACTGGGAGCTGAAGTGGTATCTGCCAAGGATTGTTTAGGTCTGTGATCAACTCATTCATGGAAAAGTTTAGATAGGATCAAGTTTTGGTTTGTTTGTGAAGACCAGGGACACAGTTATAATTACAGAGACCTGAAAGTAGAGATGTTTTGTTCCACTGGAAATTGTTACCTAGGCCATTAAAAAAAAGACCCTTCCTGTTGTCCAAGATTCTTATAAAAATAAGATTCTATAGGTAATGGCAATGTAATGGTAAAGGTCCCATATAGCATCTCTAAACCAGGGAAGGTAGTGCTGGGTAGCGAGGGTGATGAGACAGGTGGGGTGAGAGAAGAGTTTAATGTTGAGACATTGTAGCTTATTTTAGGATTGATTCCTATCTAAAAGATCATGGGCTAAAAATAAATAAAAGTTTAGAAAAACACTGAAGTAATTTAAAAATTGAGTCACATCTACCTGTATATTTTAAACTATCTCGGTACAATAATTAGTGTCCTTAGGGTACAGACTTTTCCTTTAATATCTGTGATTAGAGAGAGAACTATTTTAATGTTATATAACTAAATGTCAATTAGCTCATTTTTTATTATGTAATTTACTTGAGTTTCTTGAACTTCTTAAAATAAGTTTTATTGTTGTTGTTATTATTTTTATTAAGGCATTAATCAGTAGAAGGCTATATAACAAACCAAGATCATACTTACTATTGAATCTCTCAGTCCTCTTCCAACCTATTCCCAGCCTACTGAGGAAACCCAACATTAATAGCCTGGTATGTATTCTTTTATCTCATTTATCATTCTTCCAAAATATATACACACAAGCTTATATAGAGACTATACAGAGTTCATTTAGTT
>NW_012135414.1:876537-886461 GCF_000956105.1 Propithecus coquereli
TTTTTTTTAAATAGATAAGTAATGCTTAAAAAAAGAGAATGAGAGCTAATCCTTTGATAAATGTCCTTTGAACCAATTAGGACTGGCACCTAGGTATGAATATGAAAAATGACTCTGTACTGATTAGCTGTTACTATAAAATAAACATATGTTACTATGTAGTAAGAGATGCAATTAAGAGCTAAAATGACAGACCTTAATGAGACATTCAATAAGAGTTAGCAGTAAATTGAATGTAGAAAACTACATATTCCACATCAAAGCTGTATCTACTTATTTCACTAGCCTTTCTGGTCTCTGAAATTATGCCTAGAACTCCATATACATTAACAATATGATGTAAACAATGTCCAAAATAGCATTTTTAATGTGCTACAATTACTGTTGTTATTTAAATCTAAATAAAGAGCTAATAAGACAAACATATTTAAAGTACTGGGTGGCTTGTCCTTCTTTCCTTATACTATTATGCCAGAAAGAACCATCAATAATCAGCATCAAACCAACCTTCACATAGCCACTCATATACAACTGCTAAGTGTGCGTATATTTTCATTTAAATACGTGTTAACATATACACAAATTTTACATATTATTTAATACATATCTCTTTAATTTTAAGGTTTACTTGGCAAACACATCAAAGAAAGGAACTACCATAGACTTAAAATATTTGTTGATGCTGCCTCCTGAACAGTAGGATGTTAACCCTGATATTTAGAGCCCTGCTTTACATGTTCAATGGCCAAAGGGAATGACTATCACTCTGGATAATGCAGAGTAAACATTCTTTTAAGTAGTCTATTAGAAACAAATTGGCACAATGCCCCCAAAGCCTATTAAATTAGTTATACACAAGATACTCACATCAGTATAGTGGCCTCGCATATGACACCGGTCACATTCTTTAGACCAGGCATATGGGAAAAGACATTTATGGCCAAATTTCTCAGGCATAGGACAATTTATGCAAGGGGCAGCTGGACAGGAATACATGGAGTGTCCTCTCTCGGAGCACAGGAAGCACGGACGAGCTTTCTACGTGGCAGAAAAACATAAAATCTCTTTAGTAAAATACTTCAATCGCAAATAGTAGGAGATTGCTATTCTTCTTAGTATATAATCCCATAAAAAGTTATTCCTAATTTAAGACCCCAATCAAGGTCCAATCTTGAGCATAATTCAAACAAAATGTTGAAATTAGAGCTTTAATCTAAGCTATCTGTATAGTGTTGATGCCATAAAGGCTTAGTCTGCACAGGTTGGCATTTATTTGCTATGCCTTGTCTTATAGGAATATTGACAAAATGAAAGGTATCTTAGAGGGAACATGGAATGATGAGGTTATCTGAAAGGTAAGTCATAGGAGGAACAGATACAGAAGAAGCTGTTTTGCCTAGAGAAGCACAAACAAAAAGGAAACATGAGAGCTGTCCCACGTATTTGAGAGACAGTCATTTGGATGACAGAATAGGTAATGAAAGGAATGTCTGTTAAGATCTTACTACGTGTTAGTGAATGTCTAAGAGCTTCAGTTCTGTGTTGTTACAAAGCTTAATGTACCTGCTTAACAGAATTCATATTAACAAATGTTTATAAATGACTAAAATTATAATTTTTTAACAGTGAAAATTAACCCACAATGAAATAAGCTGTGTCATAAAGTAGAAGGTTTAGAAGTGAAAGGGGTCTCAGGAATCATCTCATTCAATCTTCTTATTTATATATAAGAAAACAAAAGCACAGAGAGTTAAATGATTTGGCCAAGGTCATACAACTCGTAATGGGAAACTGAAATTGATTCCAGCTTTTTCTGACTCTAAATAGATTGTTCTTTCCCCTAGACTAGGCTGTGACCCACATGAAATTTAACACACCTATTACAAAAAAATTTGAATTCTAAAGTTGTAAGTTTCCAACCCTATGATTTTGATTTTAAAACACGAAAAGAAGTATTACATATTTTACGTACACGTGGAAAGGGGCAGTTTTTTGACAAATGGCCACGTTTGTCACAATTTCTACAGATAACATTTTTGTAGTCTGTATAGTATCGCTGGGCCAATCTTCCAGGTGATCTGTTATTAGCTATCTGGGCCTAAGAAGGGAAAGAAAATCAAGAATTAAAAAAAAATGTTTCACTCTGTTTAATAAAAACCATCTACTCTTCTTTTTAAAGACAACTATCAGTGAGTAAAGAAACATCAAACTTCAAGTCAGTTCCATTACCTTGTTGAGACAAGAGAATTAACAGTCCTTTCAGTTCAATATAGAATCTAGTAACAGGGAATTTCATGATCTCTCCTGTTCTCTTAAAAAGAGGTAGAAAAACATAAAAGGAGGTGCCATAAAGATAACTCTACTCCTTTTTGTCTGCCCCTCCTGCCCATTCTTTCACAGTTCTCCAAGTGATTCCTTTTTTTTTTTTGTATCTTTCTCAGGTCTAGCAGGAGTACTGATATGCATCATTTAGACACTCCAGTAGCATTCAGAGTCAAAGTCACTGTGACTTCTATAAGTGAATGTATACCATATTTTTCCAAATGAGAGGCCTCCATAAATTTTTATTTAGGGGATGGTGTTTTTATAATTTTATCTTTAGCAAAGTATATCATATGGAATATCTAAAGAGGAATATGTAAATCCCAACCATGCTTTTATCTTGTTTGGTAGAATTCCATCTTAGAAAAAGTTTTCATCTTTTTTATTTGTTATTCTGCTGAACTGGCTCAGTAGGCTACAAGTAGATACAATCTCATTATCTCTTAAAACTTTTGATTATTCTCTCTAGTTTTTAGCATCTGCCACAGTTAAGGATAATAAATGACAAAGATAAACACCTGCACATCCTGAAAATAGACTAACCATTTCCTTACACCAAAGCAGCAGTTCTTTTCAGTGTTGATCTGTAGTGGTACCAGGCCATAAGGGCTGAGGGGGCCTTACCATGGCAGAGAAGAAATAAAAAGGGAAAGGGGACTAAATGATAATGGCTATTCAGTGACTGACAAAAACCAAGGCTGAACCAAGTTTCTGAAGAGTTAAATCACTCATGTACTAAATGTCAAACATTTTCTTAAAAGCCCCTTAAGATCACTGCTATTTGAAAAAAGTTGATCAATGTTCCAAAAGTTATCATAATAAGACAGACTCAAAGGAAATTATTAACCTGTTATTCAGAATTTCAAAAACAATTTGATCTTACCTCAATATCTTTTTCACTGATGAACCAGTTTACATCATCTTCTCCTACAAAACAAATAAAACATCACTCAACCTTGGCCTCTTTAAAGCACTTATAAATTGACAATAAATTATTCAACCCCAAAGGCATAATGAGAAATGCTGAATACCTGAAATTCTTATCTTCACTCTGTTATTAGCTGTGTGGCTCTGAACAAATAATTAATCTCTCAGAGCCTCAGTTTCCTTAACTGTGAAAGGGAATAACTATATTTTCCCTGTCTACCTAAAAAGTCCTGTGAGAATCAGATGAGATATGTGAAAATACTTTGAAAATCATCAGGCTATGTACAAGTATTAAAAAAACCAGTGAAGGCCCCCAAAAATTCAACAGCAGATGCCAAATGAACTCTTATCTGCACTTCCCTTATCTGACTAAAGCAGAGCTTTACTGAGGCAGTTGTCACAACCCTCAGAACTCCCCAGGAGTTCTCCAGTAAGGGAAACAACAGATCTTGGGAACAGCTACATTCCAAAAAAATTGTGTAAATGAGCTGCATTAGAATCTTCTGTCCTTTGACTACCTAAACTCACTTCCTTTTGTTAAGTTGGTGTGTAACCCTTACTTCTATACTCTTCTAAACTCTTCAGAGAGTTACCAATTACTGAGTATTCCCATAAGTGTGAATAAACCTTATTTCTTCCCTGGTTAATCTGTCCATTGTTCATTAATTTGCAGGCCCTCGATCTAAACACAAGTTACTAGAGAAAAAGTTTTTGTTTCCAACATCCGTATTAACTATATCCACTAGCTTTCCATTCTAGGAGACTTTCACTATAACATTTTAAAAAATTGGACTTTGAATACTATCTCACAATTAGGGTTAGGAACTTAGCACTGTATTTTATAACATCAAAAACAGTGAAATAAGGAGCAAAGGAGGAGGACAGATATCTAAAAACCATTGGTTAATCTAAAAATCAACTATATAGGCCGCGCGGTGGCTCACGCCTGTAATCCTAGCTCTCTGGGAGGCCGAGACGGGCGGATTGTTTGAGCTCAGGAGTTCGAGACCAGCCTGAGCAAGAGTGAGACCCCGTCTCTACTAAAATTAGAAAGAAATTAATTGGACAACTAAAAATACATAGAAAAAATTAGCTGGGCATGGTGGCGCATGTCTGTAGTCCCAGCTACTCGGGAGGCTGAGGCAGGAGGATCGCTTGAGCCCAGGAGTTTGAGGTTGCTATGAGCGAGGATGACGCCACGGCACTCTAGCCTGGGCAACACAGTGAGACTCTGTTTAAAAAAAAAAATAAAAAAATAAATAAACAAATAAAAATCAACTATAAAAACCTAGAGAGGGAAGTAAACCGATTCATTTTTCTCTATCAGCCATTTTCTTCTCTTTGTATCGTCCTTTTGCAAAACTGAAAATTGCTGCTATTTCTTTGGCCCGCCCGTGGCCAAGGAGGGAGGGACCTATGACTAATGCAGAAGCTAGGGTCAACAAAGGAATAAAATATTTTTTGTTCCCTTCAAAGCAATGTTAAGATTTCCTCTATCCTCCTACCTTACTACTTTGCTCTATCTCTAAAACACAAATTGAGCTTGACTTGTTTCTTCGAAAGGAATTTTGAAGAGACATGAAGTAATCTGTATTTTCCCAGGCCTACCAGGAGTAAGTATCTAGAGATATATTTTGAAATAAAATACTTTTACTATGAAAACCATGAAGCTGCTTTACAAAAAGACCAATCCATAGGAAAGAAGCAGAGATGCTGTGCTGATGATTATTTTCTTTGTAAAATTTGGAGGCTGCATCCATATACCGAGAGTGGAGTGAATACATTAAAAAGCAGCAGCTTCTATTCCTTCATCAAGCATCCACGCTATTATGCTTTCATTTGATGGGTCCACGTAAGGAGAATGGTTTGCTATAACTTTCAAAGCTGTCTTTTGTATTTCAATGTTTTTCATCATTAAAATTCAAAATGACCACCTGAAATCACTTTTAATTATAAAACTGACTTAATATTGTTATTAAAAAATAAAATGCGGCCAGGCGCGGTGGCTCACGCCTGTAATCCTAGCACTCTGGGAGGCCGAGACGGGCGGATTGTTTGAGCTCAGGAGTTCGAGACCAGCCTGAGCAAGAGTGAGACCCCGTCTCTACTAAAAAAATATAAAGAAATTAGCTGGACAACTAAAAATATATAGAAAAAATTAGCCAGGCATGGTGGTGCGTGCCTATAGTCCCAGCTACTCACAAGGCTGAGGCAGTAGGATTGCTTGAGCCCAGCAGTTTGAGGTTGCTGTGACCTAGGCTGACACCATGGCACTCCAGCCCAGGCAAGAGAGTGAGACTCTGTCTCAAAAATAAATAAATAAATAATAAAAAATAAAATGAAGTGCAAAACCAATAAAACGCAAAATATCATCTGTGATCACTCCTCAATCCCCAATAAATATACACATGAACATAAAGTAGTGAAAAAGGAATGCTAGAAAGAGGGAGATTAACTCCATTCAGATTGTTTTAACATTCCTGTTGAATTCAACAATATTCTAGGTTATACATAGTTATCCCTCAGTAAATGTGAAGGGTTGGTTCCAGGACCACACACGTATAATCAAATCCTGATACACTCAAAGTCCCATAGTTGGCCCTGTGGAATCCACATATAAAAAAAGTTGGCCCTCTGTGCATGTGGGTTTCACATGCCAAGAATGCTGTTTTTTCAATCCTTCTTTTGTTGAGAAAAAGCCAGCGTAAGTGGACCCACACAGTTCAAACCTATCTTGTTCAAGAGTCAACTGTACTAAGAACTCCTCAAAAAGTTACAGCATATTCTTACTGTAGAAAATTCAACATTATACAAAATAGATTTTAATTATAGATGAGATCAGTATTTCTCAAGCAGTACATGAAGCAAAGACATCACCAGGAAAACATAAGCCAGCTCTTGGCCCTACACCCAGGCTCCAAGGCTACAGTTTTGGCTTGACCCTGGTAATGACTGCTGGCTCTTGCTCTGTTACCTATCCAGTTTGCTTCCGAACTCACGTTTAAACAACAAGTTCCAACCCAATGAAAGCCAACTCATTAGAACTTTCATAGGCAGCAAATTTTCTACTTTGTTAAATTCTAGGTATGGTACTTGAAACCTGGCTTCCAGTCTTAACTCTATCTCTAATTTGCTACATGGTGTTGGGCAGGCTACTTAACCTCTCTGGGTCTGTACAATAATGGGTTGGATTAAATGGCATCCGTGGCATCTTCTAGCACCAAGCTTCTGTGATTCTAATTTTCTTTCATTATTGGAATCAAATACATTGTCACTTAGTCTAATTTACCTAAATCCTCCAGACCTTTGCAATAGCACAAGCCTACTTGCCTTAAAGACAATTTTCCACAGCGCCCAGGAGCTCGTCTTTCATGTGTCCACCACCCAGTGCTACAGAATGTAAAATGAGTCTACCCTACAGTATGAAATTAAGACTGTCCTAAGAAAGTCTATCATCAACTCATAGCTGTTTTATAGGCTTGGTCTTGCTAATGTCTGGATTATAATTCTTTTCAGACTTCAGAACTGTAATGAAAGCAGTGGCTGAGAATTCTTTCCTTACAGTAAATCAACTCTGTTTAACAAGCATTATATTGGAAGATTACAATGAGCAAGATGCTAGGGGTTAAACAAAGATGAATAACAGCTTATAGCCTAGTAGAAGAGAAGGAGACAAAGAAGAAGAAAGGAGAAGACCAAACAAACACCATGGTAAATTCAGAAGAATACATAATATCTGAATTTAAGGGAGAGAGGGGGAAAAAAAAAATCACAGGAGGCTTGACCATAAAGGAAACTACTGAGGTATGATTTACATATAATAAGATGGATCCATAGAAAGAATACCGTATGATGAATTTTGATAAATGTACACAACTGTGTAACCACTATAAAAATCAAAAGTAGACTATTTCCATCATCCCAATATATTACGTTGTATACATTCGCAATCAATCCCCCTAGCCAGGTAGCCACTGATTTGTTTTATTTCATGATAGATTCATCTTGCGTGTTCTAAGACCTCACATATCATAAACTATGTACCATTTTGTGTCTGACTGCTTTCACTCTGAGTACTTCTGAGATTCATTTGTGTTGCTGGGTTGTAGCTGTTTGTTGCTTTTTTTTTTATTATTATTACCGAGCAGTATTCCATTGTATGGATATAATATAATCTGTTTAGCTATTCATCTGCTGATGAACATTTAGGTTGTTTCCAGTTTTTGGCAATTATAAAGTAGCACAATAAATGATGTAGCAAAAATTTCACTTTCCTTGGGAAATACATAGGAATAGAATTGTTGGGTATGGTAAGCATACCTGTCCCATCATAAAAAGCTGGCAAACTATTTTTAAAACTGGTAGTGACATTTCATATTCCCAAAAACAATGTATGAGAGTTCCAGTAGCTTCATAGTCTCACCAATACCTGAAATTGCCAGTCTTTTAAATTTAGCCCTAGAATGGGTGTGAAGTAATATTGCATTTGTATTTTAATGGCCTCTCTGATAACTAATAATGTTGCAAATCTTTTCACATATTTATATGACATTCATATATTTCCTTTCAAAAACTGTCCACATTTGTCGCCTAATTTTATTTTAATTGTTTTGAGAAACAGGGGTCTCACTAAGTTGCCTAGCCTGAAGTGCAGGGGTGTGTCATCATAGAGCTCACTGCAGCCTTGAACTCCTGGGCTCAAGCAATCCTCCTGACACAGCCATATCAAAGAGTTGGAGTCTTGTCACGTTGCTCAGGCTGGTCTCCAACTCCTGGCCTCAAGCCATCCTCCCCCGAGCCTCTCAAGTAGCTGGATTTACAGCCGTGAGCCACTGTG
This sequence comes from Propithecus coquereli, assembly GCF_000956105.1. Classification (NCBI taxonomy): domain Eukaryota; kingdom Metazoa; phylum Chordata; class Mammalia; order Primates; family Indriidae; genus Propithecus; species Propithecus coquereli. The sequence goes on from NW_012135414.1 coordinate 884,624, forward strand.
TCCAGCGATGTTGTCTATTTTAAAAATTGGTTCTTTTCTTTTTTACTGTATTGTCTTCTTACCGAAGTCTAAGAATTCTTTATAAATTCTGGCTACAAGTCTTTTATTAGACATGCAAATATTTTCTCCCAGTTGTGACTTGCCTCTTCCCTTATTTTTAACCTGTTAATAGACTAGCAAAAGTTATAATGAAGTCAAATTTGACAACTTTACTTTTAAAGTTTGTTTCCTGTGCCCAAAGAAATCTGCCTGTGCAGAGTTACATTTTCTATGTTTTCTTTCAGAAATTCTATAGCTTTAGCTTTTTATATTTATGTTTACATCTATTACCCATTTCCCCCTCATATGAAAATCTAGTTGTTCCAGTATTATTTGTTGAATGAAAAGATTATCCTTTTTTCATTGAACTACTTTACCAACTTTGTTTTAAAACCAATTGATCATATACATGTAGGTTAATTTCTAGTGTGTCCCACTGAGCTATATGTCTATTGCTATATCATATTCCATCTTGATTGCTAAAGTTTTATTTAAAAAAAAATCTTGAAATCAGGCACAGTGGCTCATGCCTGTAATCCTAGCACTCCGGGAGGCTGAAGCAGGAGGATCAGTTGAGGTCAGGAGTTCAAGACCAGCCTGAGCCAGAGCAAGATCCTGTCTCTACCCAAAATAGAAAAAATTAACCAGGTGTGGTGGTGTGTGCCTGTAGTCTCAGCTACTTGGGAGGCTGAGGCAGGAGGATTGCTTGAGGCAGGAGTTTGACGTTGACGTTTGACGTTGCAGTGAGCTATGATGACGCCACTGCACTCTAGCTGGGGTGACAGAGCAAGACTCTGTCTCAAAAAAAAAAAAAGTCTTGAAAAAAGGCTTCCAACATTTTGTTCTTTTTCAAGATAGCTTTGGCTATTCTAGGCTGTTATTATTTTCTGTATAAATTTCATCATAAACATGTAAATTTCTCCCATCCAAGTACTAACCAGGCCCAACCCTGCTTAGCTTCCAAGATCAGATGAGATCAGGTGCATTTAGGATGGTACGGCTGTAGACAACATGTCAATTTCTACCATAAAAACCTGCTGGGATTTTCATTGGTATTGTGTTGAATCTATACATCTGTTGGAAAGATGTTTTAACAATAATGAGTTTTCTAGTACATGAATATGATCTATTATTTCCTCATTTTTTTTGGTCTTCTTTTTCTCACCAATGTTTTGTCAATTTTTGGTTATAAGTTTATAGAGAAATACAGTTGATTTTTATTTACTTACTTTGCATCCTATAAATCTGCTACATTCACTTAATTTTAGAAGCTTGTTTAGATACTCCTGCCAATTTTCTATATGCATGGTCATACCACATGTAAATAAAGACAGTTTTACTTCCTTCTTTCCAATTTGTATGCATTTTATTTCTTTTTTATTTTTCCTTAACCTTGTTGCACTATGTAAGACCTCCAGCATAACACTAAATACAAGTGGTGACAACAAATAATCTTTGGCCAGGTCCCAACATTAGGGGAAAAAAATAGACAGTCTTCCACAACTGAGTGTAATATTTGCTGTGGATTTTTCATAGTGGGTTGAGGAAATTTCTTTCTATTCCCAGTTTGCTGAGTTTTTAAAATGAATAGGTGTTAAATTTTTATCAAATGTCTTTTCTGCATCAATTGAGGCAGTCCCATGATTTTTCCTCTTTTGTTCTGTTAATATGGTCAATTACTGAGATTCATTTGCAAATGTTAAACTAACCTCGGCCTGGTGCGGTGGCTCACGCCTGTAATCCTAGCACTCTGGGAGGCTGAGGCAGGAGGATTACTTGAGCTCAGGAGTTCAAGACCA
>NW_012135414.1:887456-892746 GCF_000956105.1 Propithecus coquereli
GTTGTCCAGATAATTTCTTTCTATTTTTAGTAGAGACGGGGTCTTGCTCTTGCTCAGGCTGGTCTTGAACTCCTGACCTTGAGCGATCCACCTGCCTCGGCCTCCCAGAATGCTAGGATTACAGGCGTTAGCCACCGCACCTGGCCCATTTGGATCTTTTTAAAAATCTTTCATTTCTCCTATTATATTCCTTTTTCTCTTTAAATCTGTGTATATTTATAAAAACTGTTCTAAAGTCTTTATCTTGCCAATTTCATCATTTGAGGGCAAGTCAGGTACCAGTTAACCCACCATGGCTGGAAGCAGAAGTCTTAGGTAGGATATTAACAGTAGAGATGAAGAAGACACTAGAAAAAAAGAATGGTACAAGCAACATAATGGAGAAGGTAAAAGGATATAGCAAATATTACAGCTAGGTTGGAACAAAGGGTATGATAATACCCTTACCAATAAATTATATATAAAGAATACTGAGAGTTAAAAATATTATTACTGATAATGGCCAGAAGTGCATATGAAGATTTCATTAATATTATTCTATTTTTCCAACTAAGAAATCACTCATGTCCTCTTTCAATTTCAAAGTCCTGACTTCCTACTCTTTGAGATCTCCAAGGAATAGTACAGAAGACTCTTTCTACCAGAATAGTAATGTTGAGGGGAGAGATAGTAAAATAGTATTATAGGGTGCTCTATTAACACCATGAAATATCCAGAACATTTCATCTCTTGTAAAATAATCTTCAAAACAAAGAAGTGAACCCCAAACAAAACTGAGCCCATAAAATTACAGTATATATATATTTTTTACACATTTTCTTCATAAATTGCTTTAAATATATTGCCTTATCCTCAGAACCACCCTGTACCTCATGGTTACACAAATGTTCACTTTTTATGTGTGTGCTTTCCGATAAAGGGCAAAAAAGGTCAATTGTGCTTTCTGTGAGATGTAGTGGTAATCCATTTATCAATATGACTGCAATCAGTTTTAAAAGGACCTGGGGAAGAGTTTGAGCTAGATTTCTGAGGGGAGGAAGGTAGTTCATCCTGTGTGTCAATTATACTTAGTCTGCCAACATTTGGGTGTGTTGGAACAGCTGAAGATCATTCCATTGCAGAGAGTAGCTACAGATAATTACATAGCTGGTTATCATTACCTGTTGGGACAATTTGACAGAAAGTTCCTACTATAAAATGTATTTCCAAAGATCACCAAAGATTACAGTGGGACTCACTTGAGCATATCCAGTTGGTTATCTGCAGTGCAGGTGCCGGGAACGAAGAATCTTTTCCTGAGCCTAATATCCATATAGCTTCTTAAAGGAAGCCATATATGCCACGTTTTCTAGATATCCTAATTTATAACATCTAAAATTGTAAAACTTATTGAATTTCACCAAAAGGTATGTATTTATGACTTTCTCAGCAAACAGTAGACTAGAATTTAATATTCAGCAAATCAGTGGTGAATTTGCCACTACAAATGTAAATGTTATTTACAAATGTAAATGCAACTTTTCTCAGAGTAAAAAGTTTCCACCTAATAGAGTGCCAACTTAATTTTCAGCAAATATTTATAGAATATCTCTCATGTAAAAGATACTGTTGGAGACAGAAAGATGACTTAGACATGGAGACTGCCTTCAAGTAATTTACCATATTGTAGAATAATATGTCCTATCTTTGGGCTAAAGTACCTGAAAAGCATTACCATGTTAAGTAAATAACCATGATGATTGAATTTTTAAAAAGAGAATTAACATCAACCTTTTACTAATAAAGAGCAAAAAGCCCATTATTATTTGGAAAAATGGGCTATTTAAAAAGAAATACTCAATTCTTCCGATAAGCAATTAACTTATGATGACTTCACCAGCAAAACTGTCTTCTTTACAACAGGGTAGCTCCAAAAACTAAGTGTGTGGGTCCTTTACCAAGTGTTCTCTTCCCAAATAATCGGTGAGTCTATACACTGCACACTGTGAACTCAAAGTTAGAGACTGGGACAAAAACAATGCTTGGTATATACCTATAATCTCTAAGGAACCAAAATGTTTGGCTTTCTCAATATTTTTTCTCTCATTTGCATTATAAAGTCAAAACTCTGATCTGAAATGGCATTATTTCAATACTCTAAAACACAGTGAAAGGGTCATGAAAACATATTGATAAAAGTGGAAAAGTTTGTGACTAAGCCTCTCACCAGGTAACTTGAGGTAAAATACTTTAGACATTTATACCATAAAAATAACAGAATAATTATTGCCCACACTTTTTTACATACCTCCCACTTTTACACTAGTAAAATTTTTAACTAAAAGGTCATGTCTGTAATTAACACGCCTAGGGCTTTTCCATCTCTGTACTTCTGCTCATGTTGTTCCCTTGATCTCCAATACTGTATCCCTCTTTGCCCAATTTTACCACCCAACACAATCCCATTCATGTGACTGCAAATTCTGAATATCCTTTAAGGTTCAGCTCCTCAAAAACGATGTATATAGATAATATTTAAGATTTCTTTCACTTAACTTCTGTGAGGCATTTACAATTCTCTTGGCTGACAGAACAAAATATTTTCATGGTTCTTTTTGGAGTTTCCTCTTCCTTAGTTACTTGGTGTGCTCCATTCTCTGCCCTCTTTCTTCTACATTCTTTTCCCCAGTTTATTTCATAGGTGCCCATAGTGGGAACTGCCAAATTTGTTTCTCTAGGCCAGTACTTTCGTGAGCTCATTATCTATGGGACATCTGGACTGGATGTTTCAAACTGAATTATTTATTTTCTTATCATTCCTTACCAATACTCTCTTAAGAACACACAAAGAAAAATTCTACTTCTCTTCCTTGTATCTTCTATCTCAATGACTTGCACCATAGTCTATTTTCCAAATCAGAAACTTCAAATCTCCTCTCTCACCTTTAATGCAATTACTCACCAAATCCTATACATTCTTTATCCTAAATAGCCTTGCCATTATTTTAACCCAGGGCCACTAATTTCCCCTCCAGATTATTAAAATAATTTCTGACTATCTCTATTATGACACATTGCTTTCCATTCCACTACTATAGTAGTAATATTTATAAAACAGAAATGTGAATACATTTTGCCCTGAATGGTCCCTTGCTGCCTACAGGATAAATATTAAAATCCTTTCTGTGCCATATAATAAGCCTTCCATGACTTGGCTCTTTCCTATTTCTCTTGCTTCACCTTCCTGGTCCTAATGCTCCAGCGATCTAATAATTTCCCCCTATGTCCTGCTATTCTCTGCAGCTATGCCTATACATGTATTTTCTGGAACACCTGAAGGTACTTTCAATTCATCTGTTTGAAGCTTGGCTTTCAAGTCCGTAATCACCTCCACTTGAGTCTTACCTGGTACCCCTTCAAAAGCAGTGATGATCACTTGCAACTTTGTAACATCCTGGCCGTTAACTGTGTCATTTCTATCTTTGTCTCTTCCAAACACCAAAGCATGATTGGTTAGTTATAATAGGTAGTAATACAATATTTAGTGAATTAATTAATTAAATCACATTTCCATCTACTTTGGTTTCCCTCTAGTAGCAGTACAGAAATATTTTCTCCCTTAATCATAGTCTGAAAACATCCTATCTGTATCTCTTAGGCTACTAAGTACTTTTAAACCTTGTATTAAGGGCTACATTAATAAATATTTTATTTCCCTCTCTATACCAAAGCTCTCTATGGACTGAAACCACATCTATTTCATCTATCTACACCAGTTATCAGCAAAATATCTTGCATACTTTGAAAAACATCAGAAAATTAAATTAAAAATAGGAAAAAAGGAAACATTCATAGGTATACTTGTATGAATAAGTACTGCCCTGAACTGGGGCACCTAAAAAACAGATAACTTAACGTACCATCATGGTATAGTAAAAGTTCAATAAGACAGTTCTCTATGGCTAGGAAAAAGGTTGGAAGTTCTATAGTAAGCAACTCTAAGAACTAAAAAGGACTTAAAAGAAAATCCCCACCATTATTAATAACACTGTAGCAGACACAGGATCCACATGAAATATAAGATAATTGTATATTTATAGATAATAGTGCCTGTACCTAACCAGTGTTTATGGACTAAAGATCAAACAGAAAAAGCTGCCAGATATTTATGTCATATCATTTCCTCAGTCTAACTCCACTATACCAGATTCCCCCTGGGATCTTTCTCGCTTCTAATAAGCAACTAAACCAGCCACAAATGAAGTTACTATTCCCAACTTCATCAGCAGCATCTGTTATTTCAACGGAAACTTTTGAAATATACACAATGCCACATGCAAATCCCTGAGGGTTAAGCTACTTTATTCACTGGCATTCTTCTCAAACTGCTCTTTTTTTGTGTCTTGGTTTTTTCATATTTATACTTTTCCATTGTAACATTGGTCACAAAACTGTTTTTGTCATTAAATTTTGTACTGTATAATTGGCAATAGTTTAAATAAAACAAATTTTAACAGAATAATTTGCAAGCATCAAAATGCTCATCTTATTTTAAATCATTAAATTTACGAGAAACACTTCATATTTTTAAAATGTGTGTAAAAGAAATGAGGATTTCTTTTTTTAGTGGTAGAGGAGGAAGAAGAAAGAGGAAATAAATACAGGTGCTTATTAGCACAGAGTTTTATAGAGCTTTTGCAAAGTTATTAGTCATATAGCCCTTTGTCTAGAGACAGAAGAGAGAGTGCTTGCATGTGATGATGTTCTTCTCCCATTCCCTATTCCCCTGCCCCCATGGTTCAGTCAATGAACCACCTTGTTACAAAATTTTTATTTAGAAATAAGAAAATAACCCTCAAATCATACTCAGTAACAAGAACAGAAAAGGGAAAACCTATTAATAAAAACATTCAATACAGCAGGATTATGGCAATTGTTTTTTCTTCTTTAAAAGATATCAACTATGGATGCCTCTTCCCTACCTCAACCCTTCCACCAAAAGCAAAAAGAAAACATACCATATCGAACATTTAAAACACCTATAAAATGACAAGCACAGACAAAACACATTTAAATCTGATCAAGAGGTTGCTTTAAAAAGGGTTCCTAGAGAAGATTTAAAGGCTCTAAAAAAGTTGCTATCTACCTGCTGATATAGCTAGCAATCTGAAAGCTATATTCTTTCTGCTATCCTTCTATTTCTTTTAACGTTCCTTGTCTCCTTCCTGACTCTTATTTCCTCCCAATGTCTGGTTCTCTGCCTCCTCTCTCCTTGGTGCAACAAACCACCCCCCAGACTTCATATCAAATA